>NW_026857441.1:0-556843 GCF_026571515.1 Ruditapes philippinarum | reverse complement strand
GAGTTTTTTGAATGTGTTTTTTAGGAATATTTTAATTAAAACTAGAAGAGGTTTAAGTTTGCTTCATCAAAAGCTTTTTGACACCCACATTGCTGTTGTCGTGTGAGGAAAATGAACATATTGACTTGTTTGGTCAAATTCTGGAGATATCTAAGTCGTTTTTTCTGTGTACATATAATGATTTTAAAATACAACATTAAGACATTTGATAATGTAAATAATTTGAGTAGATCAGCAATAAAAAAAAAATAAAGGGAAATTGGAAGTCGTAAACTCGATTATTTGATAATCGACAAAATTCAGAATGTCCCAGTTAGCAATCTCTAAGAAATCACACGGCAATAATAGTAGCTTATATAGTCATGTCAATTACAGTTCGTATAATAACATGTAATATTGTAAATGTGATTTATGTACTGGAGAAAGAATAAAATACTAAATAATACTATTATTTACATCAATCATGAACACGAGGATGTACATTTACTGTTGCTGTATCAGTCGTGATATATTGACCTGTCTATAAGAAGGAAAATATTTGCATCATGATAATATGCTTATCATAGCCTTTGTAGGAAATATATTCATCATTTTTTTATATATAAAAACTGATAAAATTAAATCATTCAAAACTACAGCGTTAGTACTAAACTTACAAAAGCAATATTGTGAAATATATACAATTATGTTTACAACTTTTCCCAGTAGAGCACATAAAATATGATGTTTACTTCTTTGCATTCATAATATACCGCATGTATTTTAAGGAGAAAAATAGCGAGACTTAATAATACTATTAATTTTTAAAAGTTTTATTAAATCAATTTCTTTTATTTCAATGTTTCATCATGAACAATAAAGATTTCACCAAATTATATATGGACTTGCACTGATTACTGTTACAGAGGAAATGACCTGCTTCATTATCACAAAAAGAGGTTATGCGACATAGTGTACCGAAAACACGTGTTTCAGAAATCTCTCTTAACGTCTGTTTATGCTGAAAATGTCTTCTATATATAAAGGTTTGTGTAATAAGAACAATGCAAGGATAAGCATGAATATATTTTTGCATTATATACTCGCCATTTTTTCAATACATGCAATATAATACGTGTAAGCAATAATACAAAATCAAACACAACTTCAGTTGAAACTCTCAACAAACTTAAAATCTACCACAAATAGAAAATACACAATTTTTAAAAAATTCTGTCTGCGCAGCTAGGGAAATGCCCATAGGTTGACCAATCGCGACTCTTTTGAAAGTGCTTACTATAGTGACTATGCCTTAACCAAGTTCAACATGGCGCCAAAGCAGGTGAGGTGTGCAGACTATTGCACAGTACAGGCAAAACAACAATTTATCACTTATTAACTTAAACATAATAAGTTAAGAACATTGTTTATGTATATTGAATAGAAACTCGGCAATAATGCAACCAACTATATAATATACTTACATATAGTAAAGTCACTTTCACTATATATGTTTAATAGATGTTTCACATTTACACTATCTCGCAAGAACACACTTAATCACACCAAGTCTGCAATTTTCATATTATATAGTAGCAGTAGAAAAATCCCATTCATAACATTTAATATGCCCTAATAGTGATGTGAAAACATAAGCAAAGTGAAAGATTCCTGCATTGTTATATGGATTGATTTTACTTGCTCAGTGACCTTGTGTTTAAGCTGCTGATATGTATTAATAATTGATTAATTTGCATTTAGTTTTACATATTTCACAATAAGTTTTTAGCAAATTCAAAATAGATGAAATGCAGATTTCTTGTACTATTTTTTACCTATCACAGAAACTGTTAAATGCGCAAAAAGGAAGCAACAGACTTTGCTTCCAAAACCAAAAGGAAACAAACAAAACACCAATACTATTTTCACGGTGTACGGACATAATCCCCTTCGGACAAAATCCCCTTCATGTATTTTTGTATATCTGGACATAATCCCCTCCATGGGTTGACATAATCCCCTTCATGTGTGAAATTTTGAAGTGGACAAAATCCCCTTCATAAAATTGCTACTTAGGACAAAATCCCCCTCGGAGGAATTTTCGGTTTATAAAGTGGGTATGAGAGCGACATACTGCATTATGCTGTGTGGTAAATATCTTATTGTATAAAAAATAAGTAGAAATTACATTATTTCAGCAGAAAAGCACATTCAATTAGCACATTTTAATCACATTAAAATTTCTTTGTTAGCATTCATAACAATCAATCAAGTAGTTCAGTGATCTTGGTTTGATTAAATTATCACTCTTTTATCAATAGAAATTGTAACAATGGATAGTATTTATCAATTAGAATTATTAACTTATAAAATCAATGAAACAATTATTGGCTAATAAAAATGTTTTTCATACTAATCAATTTAAAATAATCAAATATGTGTTATGCAGTTGATAATTTACAATAACTTTAATGAAAACTTCTAAACTAAATAAAGGTTAACTATTGATACATAATTATAAATAAAAAAACAAAAGTTCATTATTCATCAATTTTTAGGGAGTATAGTAAAGAGCTAATATCAAATTTCGCCCGAATTAGGGTTCTGATTTTATTCAAATATGAATACCTTATTTAGCTGCAACGGTTTATCTCATCTAGTAAGCATATGAATTTAAAAGCTAGTTTTACAAAGTGCAACATAAACTCGTCTATTTTACATCGTTTATGATTGTCAGAAGGTCAATATTGACCATTGTTTGTCTTTGCAGTAACGATAACGTTTTTTACATTTTTAATAAAATGATAAGATCTAAACAACAAAGCAAAACAAACAACACAACTTTATATAAATTTCAGTTTAAGTCTTAAATGGGTTTTTTTAATAGATGTATATATTTTCTGTACAAAAGACCTTTTTCGTCTTCAACCGTAAACAAAACAGGAAATTGAGTAAAACAATGTCAGTATGTTTCGCACGCACGTAAGACTATCATTTTTTCTTGTTCTATTGTTATGAACAGAGTAAGTTTTATCAATTTGAATGCAAAAATAAACTTTTACCAGGTTGCTATATTGCACAACTAGAAATCAATCTGTGTTACACAAAGGACATGCTTGTTACTGCAAGGACTAATCAATGTTACTTAAAAGACTTATAACTGTAAATTTACGTATATTTTTTATCATTGAACTAACAATGAAATGTTAACAACATACAGAAATGAAAATAAGCTTTGAATTATTCTTAAATAGATCTTGAATTTGAATAACAAAAGTAAGGGAAGAACTCTTTTAAAGGAACTCCACTGACGTTTTTTGACATGATGGGACTGAACATATTTTTTCCAGATAATTGTACAATTTGATGTAGGTTTAGACCACTAATCTTTGTGCAAAATTTTAGATCATTCGCGCACTTCGTTTTTTCCAGAATAAGTATTCAAATGGTAAAAGACTGACCATAACTGAAAAGCGTTTAAACGCTTTTCACTCAAATCAGGCTAAGAAAAGCATAAAAATACGATTTTCAATTTATTTTAAAGTATATTTCTTAATTATCTTTGCATATATTCCTGGTTAAAGTGTGCCAGCTCATTTATGTAAGAAATTCTAATGTTATGTTTTTAGACTTTTAAACCTCAGTGAAGTGCCTTTAAAGTTACAGGACGGACATATTTGTTACTGAAGTGACAAAAAATAAAGAAATGATAAGGTGTTATCATTTATTTAAAAACAATAATCATTTGAATTTCATTCACAAATTACGATAATGTCAGGGATTTTAAGAGAGGCCAAAAAAGGACTTGGAAAGTAAACAAACAGTCATGTTCTAAGTTTCGAGGGACTACTTTTAATGACTAATTTTAGTAGTTTTGAAGACAACAATTTTCTTTTGTAAAAATGCCTTAAAAGCTTGCTTGTGAATGATATAAGTTAGATTTGATTTCTATTTTGCAAAGTAAACTGAAATTCTATGCAAAAAATAAGTCTCTGTAGAGATAAGTACCAAGAACTTTCCTTCTATATACAAGTACTGCCTTATTACTTTTATTTCTAAAATCGCTACAGTTATTTTGTGAAATGGCATGCATTTCAATTACCACAATATGTATATTTTCCTTACAGTAACTTAATGTTGTGGATTTTAAAGGGTGTAAGATTATTCAGATTTTCCTCAATTTAAACAAAAGCAATATACTGTAACAATTGAATAAATATACTGAAACAAAAAAGAAACCTTCTCCAAGTTTGAATGTAGATATGTTAGTACAGTACATTGAGTTTGAATTAAAAAGTCCTTTCAATAACAGAGGTTGTCCTTCGAATAACAAAATAACATAAAGCAGAAGTTTTAAATGGCATAAATGTCTAATTATAGAATAAATATTATTAATAATAAATAGATTATGCCAACAAGAAAATATATATCGTATCTTTATCCATAATTATATTTTAAAGAAGAATTGTGTTGTATTTTGTACTTTCAGTAACAGATTTTGTACTTGCAGTAACATTATTGAAAGGACAGTTACTGCAAGGACTCATTCAGGTTATTTTACAGCCTGTTTACACAGATGAGATAAGGGAGACAATTTTGATCATTTAATTCATGACTGAAACATATTTGCTAATAGCAGCATTACAAAAGGGAATCTTTCTCATAAGTTAAATAATTAGAATCTCGTTACTTAAAGGACACTGTTCGAAATCACGATTCCAACCTTTAATCAATGTCTTCCAATTTTCTAAATCCTATTTAAAATTTCCATATGTTTCGTTGCTGTAGCCATGTATTACACCTATCACCTTCTTTTGAAGAGCACACTGCAACAATTTACTTATACTAAAATAATCTACTTATAGGACTGTTACTTGAAGGACATTTTTGTCAAAAAAGTTGGGGACAAAATTATAACTTGCATTTTGCAAATTGAAATACTAAACTTGAGGCTTTTACTGTATAAATATATTCCATAAAAGGTTATATTTTGCGTTAGTTAACAAAAATATGTATTTTAGTAATACAAATTTACATGATAAACAGCTGAAATTGGGATTTTGACTTTAGGACGAGGAAAAATCAGTTTTAATTTAGGATAACGACACTACCAGAAAAAATATGTTGAATATCTTATCATGTAAATGTCTTAGTTTACAATATTTTATGTACTTACAAGCATCCAAATTTATTTTTTATAAAATGATCATGCATTTTGTGAAAAATTGAAAAGGACAAGATTACAGGCAAAATCTGATATTGTCTCTAATACATTATTCATCAATTTTTATGGAGCATAATAATACATTAGAAACCTATGAAACAAGGGGATTTTGTCCGGGTAGTGAAGGGGATTTTGTCCAGCCTTGCAAAAACATGAAGGGGAATATGTCCACCCATGAAGGGGATTTTGTCCGGATAGGCGAAGGGGATTTTGTCCGAAGGGGATTATGTCTGACATTCAATTTTCACAACTGATCGGTATAGAACTGACAAGTGTGTAAAAATTAAGCACTAAGAAGAATATAAATTTATAAAAAGGACACAGTTGTTAATTAATGTATGACAACTGCCTTCCTAAGATATTAAGATTCGCCTGATTTACTACACTTCATTAGTCTGATTTATTACACTTCATTAGTCTGATTTACACTTCGAGAGAGACAATTTAAAAAGATTGATAACAAAATGGCTCTTTTTTCGTACCGAAAATATGCCAGAATTAGGCCAACTTGATCACAACAATAATTATTCAAAATCTTTTATCAAGACTAGAATATTCAGACCAATGTCTTGCTTATTTTTACTATTTTGTATTCTATGTGTTTCAGACAGTAATAGCTAAACATAAGCCGTAGTCTTTTACTTGCCTAATCCACCCTTGCACCGGCCGCTCTCCCGGGACGCTCTTGACAAAAATGCACCTGTTTTGTTGTCGTCTTTTCCTTTGGTAATGTATAAGTCACTGTCTGCTAAGAATAAGTTTATACTTGTATTGCAGTAGGTGAAACGTTTGTCAGTAACTTACGAATGTAATTAGCAATGTGAAATATAAGTTCAGTAGTCCAAATTATCAAACTTTGTGTCGATATGAACCGGAAATACCGCGAAACAATAAAATGAATTGTACACATAAATGCCAAATAACCATTGAAGGAGAAGAATTTATTTTCTATTCACATTTATATCATTTTGCGATATAGTCCCATCAGACTTTTCAAAACATTATCAAAATGATTTTGAATATTGATCAACATCAAACTTTATAACATAAACAATGTTTACAGCGTGAAGGTTAAGTTTGTTTTAACATTTCCATCCAGGTTGTCATTTTTTGAAAATCCTTGTCTTAAGATTTGTGTAAAGCAGAGGGGCTTTGGACGGGCGAGCGTCAAACAATATGGTTGCGGTCAATACTTTAAGTTCAGATTGACTTATTTTATCAAACTTGTGGTATAGCAAGCTGATGTCTAGACCTTGCTTGGGATCTATTTTGGGAACGCTAGGGTCAATGTCATTGCTACTAAGAATAGAAAACCTTTTTTCAGTCAGTATCTAGAGTATAAAATGAGATATTTAAAAACAAACTTGGAATATATCTAGGTGATTGGTTTGAGATTATTTTTAGGTCTCCATGGTCAATGTCACTAACAAAATTTACTAAAAATAGGAAAACTATTTTCGGCCAATAACTAATGTAATGAATGAGATATTTCAATAAAACTCTGTGTGTTGCAGACATACATGCATATGAATACTTATATTAAGATTGCTGAAAGGCAATGTAGGGTCAATGGCACTGTTACTACAAATGGAAAAAAAAATCATGTTTGGAATGAGATACAACGGAACTTAGTGTATAGCAATTTTAAATAAAGACCTCGCTAGATATTGCTTTTGGATGCCCTTGGGTCAAGGCCAAGGTCTCTATTTCTAAAGAAACAAAAAAAGAGTTAGGAATGAGATATTAGAATAAAACTTAATGTATTACAAGCTTATGTGTAGGCCTCACTTGGGATTCCCCCCCCACACACACACACACACTCACATACCCCTAGGAACCCCATTAAATATGTTGGTATTACAAATGCTTGCTTGATTTCTTTTTGATTTTTTATTATTATTATCTTTTACATTGCACTTAGTTACATTGTACGTTGCTTGTATTTGTATTCCAACTAGAACAAAACTTTCTAAAATAGTGATAATTAAACCGGTCTCGTGGCATTGTCGTGATTCGTGATGCTATTAATGTTTGGTGTTAATCGAATCACAAAATTTGACAGTAAACAAAATGTAGATGAAAAAAAATGAGCAATTAATAAGACTAAACATTCGGTGGTCTCATCTTGGCGCCATCTGCGAAGTCATAGTCAACTCTAAGTCACTTTTATCATTGTTAAATAACTGTGTCATCTGTATTTATAATAAATCGTGTGTTAATTTTGCATGTGTACGCTGAGTACACAATATATCTGTTTCAAGAGAGTAAAAGAATTTGATGGTAAATATTTTTTTAATTCATGCGGAAATTAAATCGAACTTAGATTATAGTTTTCTCTGTTTCTGTTTTAATACATTGAGGGTATCGTAGAGTTAGATGACAACAGATAGAATGGACTTCTTTTACGTTATCTTAGAATATTCTTAGATGTGGTTGATATTTTGCATTAATTCTTATACTTCACCACAATTTTCAGAGCAAATCTTTAGTCTATGTTTTCTAAAGCACGCATTGGTTACAAAAAAGGAAAGCAATCAGGTTTCCAGAATGCGAGGTTATATAAATCTAGTAGAACTTGAAATTTAACTGTACCATGTGCACAACTGTTCAAGGGCGGAAAAAAAAAATTGAATTACATTATCATTTTGTTTTATAAGATTTTTATAGATGTACGTCAGTCATAAACCTTTTTCTATTGCTTTTAAGTCAGAACTTTGTTTCTTGAGATTTGTTAAAAGAACAGGAAACTAATGAAGAAGAAATATGCTGATTGTCACACTACTGTCAAAACCTGTCTCCTACTTGTTTTAGACTGAAAGTATTATTTCTATCACAATGATACGGTAGCAAAGAGATAGTATCATGGTTTATTTATTTCTTGAAATCTTTGTTAACTGTTTTATTTAGGCAAAACCTTATAGAATTTAATTAATCCATTTCCTCTGTACAAATCAGATCTATTCAATCAAAGTCCCCTCCTAAGAAACTCTGTTCATTAATTATATGGATTATTTATGACTTCTTGGGCTTGTTTTGTTTCTATAATATTTCATTTCAGTCGTTTCCTGGTAATTATATTTGATTTATAACAATGCTTATGTATACTGATTAATTGTAATGATTTAGTTCTGTTATTACACACCAATAAACCCAGAAGCAAAATTTCTTCCATCTATTAATCTAGGAGTTACTGCAACATCTAATCTTGTTGATATACATAACAATATGATTGTTCTATAAGTTTTATATGGCAAAATCTTTTGCAGACAACAGATAGTACTGTAATATCTTTGTTCATTTGGAAAACATAGATTAAACAATATACGGCATAAAATCTTAAAATTCATAAAACACGTGTTGAAATATTCACAAAGAAGAAAGACACAAGTAACAATAGTATGCTGATTTAAAACAAACAACCCTTTACAAGATGACTTATTCAGATTACAGGTTAACACGTAAATCACGCTATCAACGTCAGTTCATTAACATTCCTTCTTCACTTCACGTTTCGTCTGGCCAATGCTTAGGTCAATAAATCCGATATTTTCTTGGTTAAAAATGATCTCGCTGTGCAACGCATATATTGTTTACTGTCAAACATTTTACGGTGTAATTCCGATTAAAGAGTTGATAATACGTAGTTATAAATCTTAGGACGCTTTATATTTTAATTATTTAGTTATTTTCGGTGCAACTTATATACCATTATAATTATGCTTACATTATAATTATGCTTACATCTAATCTATACCTACATCTATCAGCATTGCTTTATGTTTTCGCCATGGATGCGTGCATCTTTACAGTAAATTTAGTCAATCGTGCAACACGGATTTGTAATATTTCAACCTCTGGTCAACATAATATGAATATTAAATTTTGCACTGACAAAAAGTGACGCCAACAGCTGAAATTCTTTTTTCTGATTACATATTAGGAGTTAAGCACGGTTTGGTCATACATGGGGTACTTTTAACGAAGAAAATAAATGTATTGACGCATTTTAATCGAATATTGATTTGGAATTATCGTTGTATTTCCTGTATGAATCAGCAGTACTGAAAAAGGAATTAATAATGTTTGTTTAGTAATCATAAAAAATCCTTAGTTTAGTCGGTCTGTATGTGACCTGAAACTATATTGCTTTTTTAAAAGAATAATGTCATCTTTTATTGTTTTGTTTTCTGTTGTTTTTTTGTATTGTTGTTGTTGATTTTTGTTGTTGTTTGTTTTGTTATTTGTTATTGTTTTTTTTTTTTGTTTTTTTTTTTTTTTTTTTTTTTTTTTGTATTGCCGAAGTTGGCAGACGGGCGTCGGGCGTCAACTTTTTGTTTCCGCTCAATAACTTTAGTTTGCTTTGGCTTATTGACACCAAACTTAGTGTTTAGGTAGCTTACATCAAGAATGCCATTTGTAATGGGTTTTCATATTCAGAACCTAAAATATCTAATATCATGACACTAACATATGATATTTTAAAAAAGAAAATACGGAGTACTAAGATTATAAATAAGGGTCTAATGGAAAGTAATCTTGTTCTATTTGGTCATTTAAAGAACTGATTTCAGTAGTTTAAAAATGGTCAATATTAGGTTCTTTTAAATGACCTTTTTAATGATGTAAATTTTAAAGTCCTTGTCAAAACCAAAGAGACAAGTGTACTGTCATACCGTACAAAAGCAGATCACCCGAACATACATATTGTTACAAATGTGTTAGGAAAATGAAACAGACGGTGAAGATCTTATTTTATAAATCATGAAACAAATACGTCTTTTTTTTGTAAATTAAAGCACGTCTAAATCATGGTGTTTGTAATTAGCTTTGGCCCTGAATACCTATCATTTGTTAACAAATCTCTATTCATAATGGAGGAAAGATGAATGCAATGAAATAGGAATAACAAATGAGAAGATTACCA
This sequence comes from Ruditapes philippinarum, assembly GCF_026571515.1. NCBI lineage: Eukaryota > Metazoa > Mollusca > Bivalvia > Venerida > Veneridae > Ruditapes > Ruditapes philippinarum. The sequence goes on along the minus strand of NW_026857441.1, from coordinate 546,716 downwards.
AGTTAAACCATATCGTACACTTGTTATATCCATTCAATTTATACACATAAGGAAGTATTAAATGTGCTTTCGATCGTAAGACAGAAAACATAAATGGATAATTTGAAGTCATTGCTCTTAATGATTACGAAATGTACCTAGTTATAAACGATGCTTTATTTCGTATCAATTATTGTGCAATAAATCATTCAGTAAACGAAAACAAGTGCCGTTGATTCTATATCTTATATGGTAAATGGAGATATTTTAGAGCCAGTTGTTTTTTCAGCACTTTAGCGACCATTAAGAATTCGGAGGTCTTACTTCATTCATTGCATGATAAGGAACAGCTCTTCGATGCATATCTATGTTTGATTGTCCTTTAATGCTGACTATATTCATCATTATGCTTGTGCTAGGTAAGTTTGAATGTGTCAACGATATCATATCTGAGGCTACCCTTTGATCGTCTTTCTAACTCTGTCTTAGAAATATTTACCATTCATTATATGACAACATGCTTGTTTGACTTACTTGAATAGTGTGCGCCTATAAAGGACTCGATAAAATAAAACAAGTTTGGCATTTAATTTGTAGCTATGTTTTTAAATAAAACTATGACAAGAATACATGGATAAAACAAAATTTATGTTTTGTTTTATCTTCTTTACTTTATCTTACTTTACCACTTTTCATTGCTTCGATACTATCTCAAAGAGTTAAACAGTGTTTACCTTTTCTATCCGAAATAGTCCTTGAATTTTAGTCCGAATAAACAAACATTTTTATTTCGTGCAAGCAATACTTTTTTCAAATAGTTTTTTTTTTATGCAGCAGCAGATAGACCGCTTTACACTTTACATACAAGTCGAAAGTGATAACTAACATTGATTCCAGTTCTGCAGAATTTTTTTTCTAGAAAAAGTGCGAAAAACCGCGGGTTATTTTTTAAAACTTTTAAAAATTAGAAATATCATTATCATTTTAAGAATATCTTTTTAAATCATTTTAAATGCATTACGTAGCAATATTAAATCGATTGAAGGCCTGTTTTTATTAAGCCAGATGATGCAAAAAGCAAAAACTTTGGAAGATATACTTGGCACATATTTGATATAAAAAAATATTGATAATTGCCACACATTATTTGTAAATAAACATGTTTTGACATCACACAAAATAGATATATTATGTTTAAAATTCTTCTCTCTATAGGTGGTCACAATATGAATATATAGTACCCTTTTGAGAAATGACCAACTTTATATGACCTGTAACAGAGAACGTCCGCTTCCCATACATAGTTTATTCAATCTTTTATTCAAGCTAGACAAATTCAGGTAAAATTTCAGAGAAATTCAATAAATTTTTGGAAATTCAATAAATTTTTGTGATTTAAATATTTTGCTCAAGGATGAACATAGTCTATCTTAAACAAATCAAGTTTGTATGCAGATTTACGTCAACTATTACATGTAACAACAAAATTACATTCATTGCTTAACTTTTTTGGGGAAAAAATTAAAGGGGAAATACCTTTTAGTAAACTGAAAGAAAAACGTAGGACATTGACTTTATGTGGTTTAATCAGGTAGCGGATATTTTATTCAATAATGATTTGTGTAATTCTAAGAATCGTCATTTAATTGTGATCTTTATGTCCTAATAATTACAATGGTATAATAAACAAGATATGTTTGTAAAACATGTATGCCCCCTATCAGCAGCCAATTAGTCATGTGATAAGGTTATTATGCATGACTTCTGACCCAGTGATCAAACAATTAATAAGGGTTATATAGTATCTACTGGTCATGACCTTGACCTTTGACCTCTTGACCCAAAACTCAATAGGGGTCATCTGCTGGTCACGACCAATCATCATACAAAGTTTGAAGTTCCTAGGCCTAGGCGTTTTAAGTAAATTGATCAGAAACCGTTTTTACCTACAAGGTCAATGTGACCTTGACCTTTGACCCCTTGACCCCAAAATCAATAGGGGTCATCTGCTGGTCATGACCAATCACCATGCCTAGGTTGAAGTTCCTAGGCCTAAGGGTTCTCTTATTATTGATCGGAAACCGTTTTAACATACAAGGTCAATGTGACCTTGACCTTTGACCCCAAAATCAATAGGGGTCATCTGCTGGTCATGACCAATCACCATGCAAAGTTTGAAGTTCCTAGGCCGAAGCGTTCTTTAGTTATTGATCAGAAACTGTTTTTACTTACAAGGTCATTGTGACCTTGACCTTTGACCCCTTAATCCCAAAATCAATAGGAGTAATCTGCTGGTCATGACAAATCACCATACCAAGTTTGAAGTTCCTAGGCCTAAGTGTTCTTGAGTTATTGATCAGAAACCGTTTTTACTTAAAAGGTCAATGTGGCCTTGACCTTTGACCCCTTCACCTAAAACTCAATAGGGGTCATCTGCTGGTCATGACCAATCATCACACAAAGGTTGAAGTTCCTAGGCCTAAGCGTTTTTTGTTAATTGATCGGAAACCGTTTTTACCTACAAGGTCAAAGTGACCTTGACCTTTGACCCCTTGACCCCAAAATCAATAGGTCATCTGCTGGTCATGACCAATCACCATACCAAGTTTGAATTTCCTAGGCATAAGGGTTCTTAAGTTATTGATCGGAAAGCATTTTTACCTACAAGGTCAATGTGACCTTGCCCTTTAACCCCTTAACCCCAAATTATCAATAGGGGTCATCTGCTGGTCATGACCAATCACCATACCAAGTTTGAAGTTCCTAGGCCTAAGGGTTCTTTAGTTATTGATCGGAAACCGTTTTTACCTAAGAGGTCAATGTGACCTTGACCTTTGACCCCTTGACCCCAAAATCAATAGGGGTCATCTACTGATCATGACCAATCACCATCTCAAGTTTGAAGTCCCTAGGCCTAAGGGTTCTTTCATTATTGATCGGAAACCGTTTTTACCTACAAGGTCAATGTGACCTTGACCTTTGACCCCTTAACCCCAAAATCAATAGGGGTCATCTGATTGGTCATAACCAATCACCATACCAAGTTTGAAGTTCCTAGGCCTTAAGGTTCGTTAGTTATTGATTGGAAACCGTTTTTACCTACAAGGTCAATGTGACCTTGACCTTTTACCCCTTGACCCCAAAATCAATAGGGGTCATCTACTGATCATGACCAATCACCATACCAAGTTTGAAGTACCTAGGCCTTAAGGTTCTTTAGTTATTGATTGGAAACCGTTTTTGCTTTCAAGGTCAATGTGACCTTGACCTTTGACCCCTTGACCCCAAAATCAATAGGGTCATCTACTGATCATGACCAATCACCATACCAAGTTTAAAGTTCCTAGGCCTTAAGGTTCTTTAGTTATTGATCGGAAACCGTTTTTGCTTTCAAGGTCAATGTGACCTTGACCTTTGACCCTTGACCCCAAATAAATAGGGGTCATCTACTGATCATGACCAATCACCATACCAAGTTTGAAGTTCCTAGGCCTTAAGGTTCTTTAGTTATTGATCGGAAACCGTTTTTGCTTTCAAGGTCAATGTGACCTTGACCTTTGACCCCTTTGACCCCAAAATCAAAAGGGGTCATCTACTGGTCATGACCAATCACCATACCAAGTTTGAAGTTCCTAGGCCTTAAGGTTCTTTAGTTATTGATCGGAAACCGTTTTTGCTTTCAAGGTCAATGTGACCTTGACCTTTGACCCCTTGACCCCAAAATCAATAGGGGTCATCTACTGGTCATGACCAATCACCATACCAAGTTTGAAGTTCCTAGGCCTAAGGGTTCTTTAGTTATCACTCGGAAAGCATTTGGTCTACGGACCGACGGACCGACGGACCGACAAGTGCAAAGCAATATACCCCATTTTCTTCGAAATGGGGGCATAATAACTACACTTGAAATCTTAGAGATATTAGAAGCTCGTGAAAATATATTATCCAAAATCTCATTTTTACATGTAGTAAACTTATATTTCTGATGTTTTAAGAATGTTAAAAAATGAAATTAAGTAAATGGCCACTGTATCTTAATAAGTTAATGACGTGTAGTTTATGTTGATAAACAACACAATTTAGGTTCAATATCTTTTTGTCATTCAATAATCAAAGTGTCTTCAGTATGAAAACAACATCTCAGTGAACGTATACAATACTCTTTCGTAAATTATTTTAGATTCATCTGAATAGCTGTGAAAGTTTAGATTAGTACGTGAATTAGTGGTGAATAGCTTGACACCAGGTGTGTTCTGATACTATAAAAGGAGCACCCAAAAACAAAAAACAAATGGATACAAATTGAATCCTTTAAAATGTGTTTTATTGATTTGTACCTTATTCATTTTTAGGCATAACTTGTTTGTTACGACTATTTCTCTCATAAATCCAAATTTAAGACGATATATTAATAAAGAAAATTGTACAAATTATACTTAACCTACATCATGTGTAAAATTTTATAAAAATGGCCAATTGACACTATTATCCATTACATGACATTAGTTTTAATTATGTGACATTGCTTTTTCATCATTTGACAGTGGTTTTTATCAATTTCATATCCATTGCCCTTTCATTTCCCTTTTCTGACATACATTATTTTGAATTTTTGGAATATTTTTACATCTTCCTCAATTCAATAAACTGTTCTTTCTTTCATCTATCTTTCTTCTTTACAGTCTAGGCAGTTGTTCAGCAAACAACTTTTGCATGTAACGTTACTCCATATGAACAAATGTATTTACGCAAATATAGGTAGTAACTTAAATACTATCATGTCTTACTACGCGTTTTTGAACTGCTGTTGTAATTGTCGAATAATAAAAAATCATATTAAAGTTTGCTGAATACATCCTACATACTATAACGAGATGTGGCATTTTTATTTCTAAAAAGGACATTTTAGGCACTTTTAAGTGCAAATAGAATTCATCCGGAAAAAATGCGAAGTCGCTATGACATGTTTATTGAATTAGGCTATAAGTGTAGAGTCACAATATAAAGCTTTTTTAAGAGGAATGTACTTTTGCATATGTGATATATCCTGGAGGAAGTATTAGTCAAAGCCAATGATAGGCCTGTCAGGTCAATCTCTAGAAAATATACAGTATATTTCTAAGGTTTTAGTTTCTTTATGAATATGTCTTTATCAATATGTCATACAGCTGACAGAGCACATAAGTGTCGTGTGACATTATAGAAACAGTGACTGATGAATGCAAATATGACCATATCTAACAACGCCGATCAGACGTTGAATTTAACTTTCTATGTCGTTTAATAAGCTTTTTTTCGATGTGCATTTACTGTAAAAAGCAACTTAATAATTTGGTTAATCGATTGCAGTTTGTCGTGTATCTGTATTTATCTACGTTAATCTTTAACTTGATAGTGTTTTGTTTTTTAACTGACAATATTCTGGTTATCGTTTCCGGTTTAAAGATTCAATAGTTTTGCAGTCCTCAATATAAAAACAAGTACGTTTTCGCCATTAAAGGGAACTGTTTTGCTTTCACTTTGGCTCAATTCATCGATAAAACATGTGAATTTTCTTTCCCATCTATATATCTACTTTGAGTAACTAGTTTTTAAGATTTTATTTTAATTTCTTTTAAGATAATTGGGACAGTGCTGTTTTACAAGGCAATAACAGGCATCGGGTACATTACTTAATCGAACCAAAATAATGAAGAACACGCATGATTTCGTTTTATTTTTCCCTATATTACAAATGTAAATAGATTGTGTGTATCAAGTAATAGACCAAGCATCGAAGCATGAGGCTATCTGATTGTACTAGGGGACGTGTAAGCATGACTATCTAAAACGAAATTCTTTTGCAAGTTGCTAGCATATTTAGTGTATGTTGTCACAATCAGTATATATTTTTACTGGCAAAAGTCCTCTTTATCCTTACAGAAGAGTATGGTCCAGATATGTTAACATAAACAACTACACGTTATGGACCCTCTATAATTAAATTGCAGCATATTATATGTCCATTTAAAGACAAGAAAGTTAAAGGTGTTCTATCTAATATTTAAATTATGATTAAGCACATAGATCAATGATCAAAGAACACATATACCAGTATCTTAATCAAGCGTAAACATGTAAATGGATGTATTTTAATAGCCGTCCATCCCTTCAAAAAAATGAAAAAATGGCCCCTTTGGTGCCTCGTTTCCATCATTTCTCGGGAATTAACAGATACTCGACCTTTTTAAATGAAGCAAAGACAGGTCGTATGTTATAACCCATTAGATAGTTTTACTTTGCTCTATTTTATTCAGTGCATTCTTTTTACAGTCAGTAATAAGTACTTCAGTAAATTGTATCATTAAATTTTTACTTTAGTATAAACTTAAGGAGAAGGTGTTGATACTTTATATAAGTTATATATTACACTTTACTCCTTAATGATGTATCCATACCAGACAATCTACAAATAATTATGGGTTTTCTAGCTACAAAGATGTAATTATTATTTACTAATATTCTTCAAATATATAATTTGAATTATCAAAAATATGTCTGTGTCTGGTTTAAAACAAGTAGATTCCGATTGAAGGTTAATGAAAATAACTTCATATCAGCAACAATACTTCCTTCTTCAGTATCTAGTTATCTTCGCTTAATGTCATTGGCCGTGCAATACCATTTGTACGAAGCCGCAAAAGCAGCAAAGAGTGAAAAAATATGTGATAATAAAAGATTTCGAGCATTATGATAAAAAGTCATCTTACGTCTTTAATGAACCTTGTAATTATAACTGAAATCAATCAATGATAGATTAAACATTATTCTTTGGTTGTATTTGTCTATTTTTCACATTTTTTTATTCGAAAGAAATAAAATATAAATAAAATATCGCGATCATCGCTAAAGAGACATTATTGCCAATCGCAAACTGCTCTTTATTCGGAAATGGTTGGAAACTTGTGATAAAAAGACACATTAAATATTCCAATGTTCGCAATTACAAATAATGAAGAAGGTTTTGATTAAATGTTAATATTCTTTATAAAAATGTTGTCCGTCCCTTATTTCCAGAATTAATTTTATTTTCAATCTTTTTTCGTGATTAAATAGTGATAAGGAAAACAAGAAAGCAAGGTTTCTCGTGCCGTTTCTCTGTTCAAATACATATTAATGTTTATAGATTATAGTAAAAACGTTATTAATGTGCCTTAAACTGTTTGAATAAAACAAAATGTTAAAGAAATAACAACAGACTCAATAATTTCAATTATTTCGGTATCGCTTACAATACTTGTTTGTGCATATCATCATATAATATACCAGCATTGAAAGCGTTACCGATAAAAAATGAATACATAAAATTATTAAATTTGTGACATGAAAGGTGACACTAAATTGCATCATGGTCAATTTCATATCTCTTTCCTGACATATATAAATTTGTTTATAAAACAATTTTGTTAACATCTTCATCAATTGGTGAGGTTTTTGCTTTCTAACTGTTTGATATTCTTGTCTGTTGTCTTTTTTTCCCCTTGATTTTATTATTTGTGTTATTCCAATTTTCTTGCAAAGATTTTTTGTAAAATAATGGCATGCTGTTTCTGCATTTCAATAAATCATGTTAATTTAACAAACCCAAACTGCCTTAATTAAAATGCATGCAATTTCTAAGGATCTTCGTAAGTTATTATGTCAGTTTATTGGTAATCACTTGAGCAATATTAATAGTTCGTGTAAAAGTTTACTGTTCACTTTTTTTCACGATATAAGTTGATGCATCAATTTTCTTTCTGTCACATTAACCCATTACTTCATATACACGCCTTTTAACGCCTTTCTCACCCCCCCCCCTTTTTGTTGTCTCAAATGATGAAAAAATGCCTTATTTAGGCCCCAAACACTTGTTTTTGTTTGAGAAATGTTGTTAAAAAAGTGACCTTTTTTTCGGCGCGGCCCCCCAACCAAAAGATACATCAGGGGGTTGCCAGAAGGGGGATGTGCCCCCTTCTGTTTGGGGGGGGGTTTGAAGGGGGGCGGAGTCCCCCTCATCGCCAAGAAAATTTTGGACTTGTGAGAGGCTGTAAATGACCCCAGATTGATCATAAGGTAACGTGTAACCAACGCTGAAGAGCATTTGACTCTATCTCAATCCATTGAGAAGTTGCAGCACTTTGAAATCAATTTTGATGGAAAAAATCAACGCAAAATAGTGATTTTTGGCAATTTTGAGATGTCCCCTCGTTGCCATGGTAACAGAAAATTTAAGCCTGAGCATGTTGTTGCAAGGGCAATGGTCCAGTCAACATTTGTGCCAAGTTTGATTAGTGTTGAAGCAGTTTTTAAAGTATTATAGCAATTTGAACTTGTAACGGGAGACTTTTCAATGAAAACAGCCATTTTTCACAAAATGCTCATGAAGCAATGGGTTAAAGGGACTTTTAAAGCAGTTTTAATGTTTTTTTCTTTAAATAGGACTGTACTTTTCGATACGTGATAGATACAAGAAATATAAGTCAAAAAAATATGTCTGTCGCCTGTCGGACCAATCTCTAGAAAGTTGGCATTATATTTCTAAGGTTGCAAATGTCATACAGAATGACTTCCTTGATATTGTTGAGACATATTTAAAATGTTAAATGTGAATTGAAATTACTTCAGAGATTGTACATCCGCTGACAGACTACATAAAAATGAAGTGTTTTTGTGTCAATGACTTTAACAAAGTCCATGTGACGCAATAGAAACTGTGGTGTCTGAACGATTATTCTAACTCGACCCGCATTTTTCCTATTCAACATAAAAGAACCGAAAGTGTGTGTTATTATGCAATGAAATAACGGTTTGGCGTTCTATATTTAGACATGTGACGTAATCATTATACTTGTGGCGTAACCACTAAAACTGTGACGCGCTTAAAATAAGTACGGAAACAAATCAGGCGCAATTTATCTTTATGTTAGGTACGGCAGCTTTTATTTGTTGATATTTAAGAATCGAAATAATATATCCAAATCGGTGATTTTATAATCATATTTATAAAATCACTGTTTGTCATTTGGATGCGCATCATTATATCACTTGGGTTATACCCTCAGGATGTTATTCCTGCAAACAGTGATCACGGATATATTATTTCTTCAAAATTATTGTCCTTATGAATAAAGTACGTTAATATGTGGCTGCATTAACACATTTACGTTAATTGTGTAAGTAGAATGACAACATGATATTTGCCAATGGTCATTATGGTAATTACATTAGTAATGTTGCTGCAATTTTGACATTAATTAATAATACAGAAGCTACTACAAATACTTATGATCTATGATTTTCATTATCCATGTCGACCATAAATTATGACCATAACTTACAACACCGAAGTGACGTTGATCCTTACTTTACAACGTCGATTATGATTGTTCTTTCGGTGTATAATTACTGAAAACAGAAATTTAAGAAATGATATCGTTTTAACCGTGTTAAGCGGCTTTTTGACACTGGTTTGGACTTTTGAATTGCACAAGAATGCCGTTTGGGAAAAAATAACGGCCAAATATGCATTTGGTCCCTTGACAACTTTAATAAATATTATTTTAAAAGCATGAATCAATTTTCACCAGGTTTTCATCCCACAAAGTGTATCCACAGTTGATAAAGGCTATAAAGAGTCAAACGAAGAAAATGCATTATAAAAATATAATGCGTATAACTTAAATGACAATACTTTGGTTAATCACTTGTAATTTACCAATGTTTGCCTTAAGTTAATATTTTGATGGACTATGCATGGATTTCGAACTGACAAAAGTTTTTCGTGTCCGAGTTATAGAATCAAATAGGTTTTCTTGTGTCGTCATAAATAATTCTTTATTTACTTTTTACAGTTTATCGGTAAATATAAATATTTCCTAATATTATATGTTCAGGTGCGTTAAGGTAATAATAATCGTATATTAAAAGGCTGCGGATAACACATTTTATTTTGCGAGTCCTCAATAAAAACAAATATATATACATTAGCTCACGCTTTATGACCTATTTTAAATTACATGCGTTGGTGTTGCAAAAGAAACATTATAACGTTTTCTTTTACAAATATTTGACTGTGGAACTGTTTACAGAATATGTCATGTAATGAGGGTAGTTTACCGAAAATAAATATAATGGAACTAGTCTAAAATTTAATTCTGCGAAAAAATATGTTGTCTCCATCTAATGGAGCACTTTTTATCTTTGACTTAATCGCGTTGATAAAACATCTGAATTTTTCTCTTCTCAATCTACTTACCATTAGAAACTAGAAAACATGTTTGATTTGAAAGTTTTTCGTTTTACAGTTTAGTAATTTTCTTTTGAGATGGGATAGTACTGTGTTGATAAGGCAATAAAGGCACCAGAACAGGTTACTTATTCCAACCAGAAGAAAGCACACGCGTGACCTAGCTTTATATCACCAATAAAAAACTGTGTGTATTAACGGATAAAGTAAAAGGTGTAATATTATATAATACCTTTGAAAGTATTAAAATAATTATAAATTAAGCAAGCCTGAAAATTTCTCTGCAATACAGCAGTTAAAACGTCTTTTATTAACCACAACACTTCAAATCTTCTTTAAATGCCGCACAGAGCTTAGAAAATTAAATATGCCAACTCCTGGATTATAAACTAAAGTAACTGTATTTTTATTTCTGAATTGCAAATAGAAAATAAAACAAAATATGTTTAATAAAATTTAATGCTGAATTAAAATTATATGATTTGCACATTCTTTGCCCATTAACCGCTTATTAACGATCAATGACGTGACGACAACGGTGTTAACCTTGTCGTCAAGATGCCCGCGGGTGCTCAAATTTCAGAAATGTCTGAAAATTTCTTATTATCTTAAATTTTGTGGTTTATTTTTGTTACTTATCTTATTAACATATTATTTATATATCGTTAAATCGGACTATACAATGTGCTAAGATCTATAAAAGCTATAGATAAGCCTAGTTTTCTTATTTTTCATTAAATGACAGCTGCTTACTGAATGTGACAAGCCAATAAAGCCAATTGATAGATTGTATGTTATAAACCATTAGATAGTTTTGTACTTCGCGCTTTTCTATTCTATATAGAATCATAATTGCGCCCTTTTCACATTTGAGTACTTCATACAATTGTAGCGTTATATTTCACATACGTATAACCTTAAGGAGATGGTGTTGACACTTTATATAATTTATTTATAATATTTCACTCCTTAATGACGTATCCTTTCCAGACAATCCATAGATTATCCTATGTTTCCTACCTACAAACATATGATAATTTATAAGTAATCTTCAAATAGATAATGTGAATTGTCGAAAATAATATGTCTGTGTCTGACTCCCGTCTAAGGTAATTATAATATCTTGAAAAATATCAGAAAAATACTTCCTTCTTCAGTGTCTAGTTATATTTTCTTACAGTCATTGGCCGTACACGGGTATGTGGAAAAAAAACAATATTTACAAAAAAAAATCCAAAGAGCTCCAGATGATTAAATGTGACTTCTTGTTTCATTCGGTATATTTATGGTTATTACATAAAATATTTTACGGACAATATTTTTTTTTCGATAAATGTGCAGCATCGTAACAGTAAGGCATCAACAGACGGTAGGGTTTATTTGTACAACACTGATTAAAATATTATGTGAAATGTTCAAGCAATACAACAATTGCATTCACACTGTGCTTTCATGTTGAATCATCAAGTTTCCCATAACTAGAAATGTGTCATCATGCCACGGATGCCCCCGCATGCAGCCAAAATTTCAAATGTTATAATATTTAGTTCCAAATTTGTTTGCACAAATTATTTTTTTCATTCTAAGTTCAAAGCCCTTAAAACTTTTCAATGTTAACACAAACCATTTTTATACAATGTTCAAGGCACTGAAATTATTCAGTCTTAACCTTTTAAAAACAGCATATTGCATATTTGTAGCCAACATAATGGCTATATACATTTCCACAAAAGTATGAGTGCTGAAACTGAAAGTTCAACATTCAGGAAAGATAAGTTTGTCTAAAATCATTGAACCACGACCAATTTCAAACTTAAACTGCTTATTCCTAAGATGTATCTATATTATTTTCAAAGTGAAAGGGACATAACTCTGCCAAAAAATCATCGAACCATGACCAAATTCCAACTTGAACTGCGCATTCCTTTGACATATCCATATGTCAATTTTGAGTTGAATATGTAACACTGTTGGGTTGATAATGAACAGAAACTGTAAATTTCATATCATTTTCAAAGTGAAAGGGGCATTACTCTGCCAAAAATCATTGAACCATGACCAGATTCGAACTTGGTCTGCGCATTCCAAAAACATATCCATATGTCAAATTTGAGTTGAATGTGTAATATTGTTGGGGAGATAATAAAACGGAAACTGAAAATTTCATATTATTTTTAAAATGAAAGGGGCATAACTCTGCCAAAAATCATCGAACCATGACCAAATTTGAAATTGACCTGCGCATTCCTTTGACGTATCAATATGTCAAATTTGAGTTGAATGTTTAATACTGTTGGGGAGATAATAAACAGAAACTGAAAATTTCATATTATTTTCAAAGTAAAAGGGGCATAACTCTGCCAAAAATCATCGAACCATGACCAAATTTGAACTTGACCTGCGCATTCCTTTGACGTATCGATATGTCAAGTTTGAGCTAAATGTGTTGTACGATTGGGGAGATAATGAACGGAAACTGAAAATTTCATATTATTTTCAAAGTGAAAGGGGCATAACTCTGCAAAAAATCATTGAACCATGACCAAATTTAAACTTGACCTGCGCATTCCTTTGACGTATCCATATGTCAAGTTTGAGTTGAATGTGTTGTACCATTGGGGAGTTAATGAACGGAAACTGAAAATTTCATATTATTTTCAAAGTAAAAGGGGCATAACTCTGCTAAAAATCATCGAACCATGACCAATTTCGAACTTGACCTGTATTTTCTCATGACATATCAATATGTCAATTTTGAATTGAATGTTTTGAACCGTTTGGGAGATAATGAACGGAAACTGAAAATTTCATATTATTTTCAATGTAAAAGGGGCATAACTCTGCCAAAAATCATCGAACCATGACCAATTTCGAACTTGGCCTGTATTTTCTCATGACATATCCATATGTTAAATTTGAGTTCAATATGTGCAAGGGTTATTAAGATAATGAACGGAAACTGATGATGACGGAAGGACGGAAGGACGGAATGACGAAATGACGGAATGACGGAACAGGGTAACACTATATGCCCCTGCCATTATATGGCGGGGGCATAAAAACAACTCCTCCAAATGGATCCCTTACAGTTTCTGGAATAACTGCAATTTGTGTAAAACTTATAATTGTTTGACAAATTATGAAGACTGATTAAAATGTAGGCCGTTGATAGCATTGAGGGGGAATTTAGGAAATTACCAGGGGCCGTTTACCAGCATACGACGTCGTAGAAAATGTACAGCTCTACGACAGTGCTGGGCTGTCGAACGACGTTTCTGTGACGTCAAGACTGGCGATCACTATTTACATGTATACATGCTCAGCACATTATTTTTAAAAAAAATCCATTTTTCAGAATAAAAAAAAACATATTTCAATTGTTTTTATTTGTTGTCTTTCCAAACGCTATATAGGGACTCTAGACTTGCGCTTTAAGTATAAGAAAGAAACAGAATATGCAAATTTTATACCCAATAAAACTGTCTAAAAATCGTTCATTTGGAGCAAAAATGCCCTTACGGTCATACTCTATTCTATAAATAATTAGTTCCAAAGATTTCTTTGAAAATAGAATAAAAATTAAATAGGCTGAACAAAAAAATCACTTAAATCTATTCACATCTTTTTTATTTCACATCTGAAAAAAATCATAATTTTTTTTTGGTAGATTTTACATAAATTTAGATATTTCTTTGAGGAAAACCCGTATGGTATAAAATAAAGGATACCGTAAGGTTACCGTGGTCATGACACCGAACAAAAGAATTTAAAAAGAAAAAATAGTCAATAGAATATAAAAAAAAAGATTAATAAGACAAGACGACACTAACTAAAAGTTACCATGGATGAAAAGAAATAATGCTCAAGTTATCAAATTTAATGATAAACTGCATTAAACAATATAAATACATAAAAAGAATTGAGTCTGCACAATTTGCTTGGTGTATTAATAATGCATTTAATTCTTAAATAAAATCTAGAATCCGAACTGTAATAACGTAATTTTACACTCCCGGGGTGGGATATTATTTAGTATACTACTACTACATGAGATATACGTAGATATATCTATGAAAAAAATCAATCCGCTTTCTGAAAGAAATAACAACAACAACAAAAAAGACTACATATTAAACCGAACTATTTCATATAAATTACAAGTTGGAACAAGTTGGAACAAAACAAAAACAGCGTGACAAGTTTCAATTTAAAAAAAGCAGTGCGCGTTCCTTACCATCTTAACATAACTTTACGAAAATATGTCAAAACAGCAATTCATAATTTCGATACATTAGCAATAGTAAATAATTTTATATAATATTTATTTTGTAAATTTATATTTCTTTCAAACAACGGGAAAGAACAGATCTAGTTAGAAATAGCTTGTTTTTATCTCGTGTTTACTGTATTCCTCGGAAAATAAACATAATTTTGGTGTTCCTTAAAAAATGAGCCATAATTGTTTCTTACGCGCAAAGTCCTTTCATAAATGTCAAGTAAGACCTAGAAATGTTTTTATTTCATAAAAGCTTTTATTCATATTTTATTATTATCTTTATTATTATTATTATTATTATTATTATTATTATTATTATTATTATTATTATTATTATTATTATTATTATTTTTATTATTATTAGTTACTGATCAATCATTAACCTCAACTATCGTTTGTTTCTGTTAATTTTTAGCAATTAAGTATGGTGATAATGATTTAGTAATTTGTATGAATGTCGAAATTTTGCTACAATAACAATCTTAATAATTTCACATTCTTCACTACTTTGTTCAGAAATAAAGGCAAAACAAAAATGTTTTTAATAAGGCTGCACACAAACTGCGTGATATATTTATTATGTATTTCAATTCTTTTTAGACTTGAAAAAAAATCTAGTATACAATACCAGGAGTAGGGGATTATTTAGGATACTACATTGTATATGAAATATATGTATAAACACCTATAAACAATTAATCTAATCCCGAAAACACTGATAAACACATTATAAGGGAAAATCAGTCACCTGTCATCGTGGGAGATCTGTATAACAAGAATTACAGTATTAAATATGCCCTATCCTGTAATTCTAGTAAAACGTTGTACAAATTCAAGAAATAGTAGCCTTCACACATTAAGATTTACTCGTATATCTATGTTTTAATTGTTGTTGTACTTCAAAATCATATCGTCTGTTCAGGCTTAAAGATTATTAGAAAGGGTCTATTACAAACAATGGAAAGATTATTAGAAAGGTTTTATTACAAATAATGGAACTAATCTTACGCCGAAAGCTATAAAAGGAGAAAAATTATTCGTAACATTTTAAGGCTTTAATGGACGCTTTTAATATTAACTAAAATCAATTAATGAAAAAAATACACATTATTCTTTGGGTGATTATTTGTCTATTTTTCCACATTTTGTTTTCATTCGACGGAAATATAGTCGCGTTCTCAGCTAAAGAGAAATTATAGGCAAAGGCAATCTGCTCGTTATTCAGAAATGGTTGAAGACTTCTGACACAAGGAAAATGTTTCATTGTTCGTAATAAACAAAATAATGAAGGTCTTGATTCAATGCCATTATTCTTAGTCAAAAACGTTTTATTACTCTTTGTCTTGTTTAATTTCCAGAATGATTTTTATTGTCAATCGATATCTTTTTTCATCATTAATTGGTGCTTCGCAAGACAAAAAGGAACGTTTTTAATAACATTTGCAGTTTTATTATTTCGATACATATTAATGTATGTAGGTAAGAGTATTTATTTCGAGATATATGACCCTTGTGCAGCGTTGATAAATATGGAATAACAGCGAACTCAATAACAAACATATTTAAGAAATAACAACAGACCGACATTTTAATTAATTCCTTACTGCGTTCAATGCTTGTTGTGCCTATCATCAAAAATATTCAACTGAATACAGAATAACTTCCTTGATATTGTTTAGACATATTTAAAATGTTAAATGTGAATTGAGATTCATACTTCAGACGTTGTAGATCCGCTGACAGACCACATAAAAATTTGAAGAGTTATTGTGTCATTGACTTATAAAATGTCCGACAACGTAACAAAAACAGATTCGGAACGATTAACCTTATTGTTTACAACGTTAATGGTTTGGCGGCATTAGCACGTTAACAGCACGTTAACATAAATTGTGTAAATGATATATGACTCTGATCACTATGGTTATTACATAAGTAATTTTATTAATTTTAGCAGGAATTAATAATGCAGATGCTGCTACAAATACAGATGCTGTTTGACCTTAATTAACAATGTCGATCCGATAATATTTATATCTTATTCTATGTAAATATGACAAAAACTAACAACACCGATGCGATGTTGACTCTAACTTACATTGTCGGTTATGATTGATTTTTTAATTTTTTTCAATTAGCATTTACAGTAAACAGCAACTTCATGTAAGAAATAATATCGTTCTAACGGTGTTTATCGGCTATTTAACACTGATTTGGAGTTTTGCATTATTGAAAAAGACCAACTGAAACTGTATCCTTTTTCACATTTTATAAGGGTATTATACAGTCATGGAATATAATGCGTATAACTTTAATGGCAATACTTTGGAAAATCGCTTGCAGTTAACGTATCTCTACTTGAGATAATCTTTTAATGGACTGCGCATGTATTTAAAGAACGGATAAATGTTCTGTTTATTGTTTCCGGGTTATAGTTTATAGTTTTTCTTATTTCCTCATTATTAGCTTCCTATTTTTATTTACTTTTTACAGTGTATTGATCAATATAAATTAACCATTATGATATCGTGTTCACTGCTTATGTACAGGTAACAATTATCGTATAAGGCTGCAAAGATATTACTAAAACCATGGTTTACTGTGGATATCACTATTTATTTTGCAAGTCATCGCTCAATCTATTTACCATTAGAAACTAAAAATAAGTTTGATCTGAATATTTTATGTTTTAAAGTTAAGTGTTTTTCTTTTGAGATAATGTCATAGTGCTGTGTTAAAAAGGCAATAAATCCATCAGACACGTTACTTAATCCATAGTAAAGAAGCACACGTGCGACCTAGTAGCTTTATAAACCTCTTGACATATCACGCACAGCTTAGAAAATCAAATATGTCACATTCTGTGTTCTATTCTCGTGCTACTTTTTTAAATAACAAATAAAAAATAAAACAAATCAAACCGTTTCATAAGGCATAAGTCTTAAAGCTAGAAATCGTTAAATTTTCATAAGATTGGGTAGATAAAAGTTACATAATTTGCCCATTCTTTGCCAATTAATCGCTATCTAACGGTCAATCACGTGACGAAGACTTTGTAACTATATTGTCAATATGACGGTAGAGTGCTCAACTCTGTTTTTTGTTAAGCACATGTTGTTTTTTTTTGTTGTTGTTTTTTTTTCAAAACCATGGCGCCGTCAATGATCGGTTTGAAAATACAGAGGGAAAAAATAAGAACGGCGAGTGCATTGTTGTGACATTAATCACGAGTATGGCCTTATTTGTTTATATAAGAGAAATTTCCGATAGTGTTACAATTTCATTTTTAACGCTGCACAAGGGACAATTATCACGTTTAAATACTCTATTCTATACATACATTAAAATGTATGGGAACAGTGAAACGCGACTATTAACAGAAACGTTCCTTTTATGGTCTTGCGAATCACCATTTAATGACGAAAAAAATTGATTGATAATTGAAATCATTGTGGAAATTATACAGTCAAAACAAAGAGTAATAAAATGTTTTTGACAAAGAATAATGACATTCAACCAAGACATTTATTTTTTGTTTACGATCAGTGGAACATTTTTACTTGTGTCAGAAGTTTTCAACCATTTCTGAATAACGAGCAGTCTGATTTGACTCTAATGTCTCCTTAATTGTGTACGCGACATAATGAAAATGATATAGACAAAAAAGACAAATAATAACAAAAAGAATTGTGTGTAATTTTTTATCAATTGATTCAGTCAAAATTTAAACGTTTATTAAAGCGTTTGAATTTTACAATCTTTTTGACAAAAGCTTTTTAAAATGCTAATGAAATTCATCTAAAGGTGTGCTTAGTCGCTGCTTGCCTGTTTATTGAATTAAACTCAAAGTGAATGGTCGTAGTATAAGGCTTCTTTAAAGAGAAGTCTACTTTTGCTTATATAAATGTGACAGATCCGGGAAATATTTGTCAAAGCCAATGATATGTCCGCCGGATCAATCTCGAGGAAGTTAACATTATATTTCTAAGGTTGCAAATGTCATACAGAATAACTTCCTCGATATTGTTTTGAAATCTTTAAACATATGATATGTGAATTGAAATTCATACTTCAGACATTGTACATCCGCTGATAGACCACATAAAATTTTAAAGTGTTATTGTGTCAATTACTTATACAATATCCATGTGACGCAATAGAAAACTGTGTCTGGATGATTAACATTGTTTTCCTACAAACAACGTTAATGTGTGGGCGGCATTAGCGCGTTTACGTTACGTTACGTTAAGTATTGTTGTTTAAATAATACATAAACTACCAATGACGATGCTACTACATGCACATGTTTGACCTTAATTAATAATATCGATCTGATAATAATTAAAAGTAATCCTATGTAAATATGACCATAACTAATAACATTCATGTGATGTTGACTTTAACTTACAATATCGATCATGATTGTTTATTTTTTCGATGTGCATTTACAGTAAACAACAATTTCATTTAAATATTAATATCGTTTTAACGGTGTTGATTGGCTATTTAACACTGGTTAGGACTTTTGAATTGACCAAAAGACCGTTGGGAAAAACATAACAGCCACATATGCATTTAGTGCTTTAGAAATTTAATCAAAAGTTATTTTAAAAACATGAAACAATTTTCAGCAGGTTTTGGTTCCGCAAACTTTATCCATTTTCACATGTGAAAACGGGTTTATAGAGTCATAGCATATAATGCGTATAACTTTAATGGAAATACTTTGGTAAATCGCTTGCAGTTAACGTATCACTACTTGAGATAATCTTGAAATGGACTGCGCATGTATTTTAAGGACGGATAAATGTTTTGTTTATCGTTTCCAGCTTTAATATTCTTGTCTGTCGTCTTTTCTTTTCTTTATTCTTTATTTCATTCCAAAGTTTACTGCTTAACATAAACAACTTTTTTTGTAAAACATGCCTTTTCTGCATTTAAAAGAATCATGAGATCATGCATATTTAACAAACCAGATCTACCTTGATTACAAGGCCTGCGATTTCAACCTTTTTATGTTAATGTTGGTGAATGACTTAAGCAATAATGTTAGTTCATGTCAAAGTTTCCTGTTTACTTTCCGCACGATAAAAGTTGACGCAGCATGTTTCATTCTGTCACATTAAAACACATTCTAAGCAATTTTAAATAAAGAATGAAATTCATTTAGAGGTGTGCAAAGTCGCTACATGTCATGTTTATTGAATTAAACTGTGTACGTGTAGAGTCACAATATAAGACTTTTTTTCAGAGAAATGTATTTTTTCACATGTGATATATCCAGGAGGAAGTATTAGTCAAAGCCAATGATGGGTCTGACGGATCAATCTCTAGAAGTTAACATTTCATTTCTAAGGTTTTACTTTTCTAATGCATATGTCATAAAGGGTAACGTCCTAGATATTGTTTAGACATAAACATATCAACTGTGAATTGAAATCCAAACTTCAGACATTGTACAGCAGCTAACAATCCACATAAAAGTATCAAGTGTTGTTATCAAGTATCAAGTATCAATGACTTATACAATGTTCGTGTGAGACAAAAGAAACAGTGACTGAACGATTAACATTATTTCCTTAACAATAACTTACGTTAATATGTGGGCGGCATTATCACGTTAACGTGGACTACGTAAGTAGAACTACAACATAATGTGTCACTGTGATCACTATGGGTATAGTGTTATGTTATGTTGTTTTACTTTAGCATAAATTAATAATGCTGATGTTACTACAAATACAGATGCTGTATGACCTTAATTAACAATGTCGATCCGATAATATTTATATCTTATTCTTATGTAAATATGACAATAACTAACAAAACCGATTTGATGTTGACTCAAACTTACATTGTCGGTTATGATTGTTTTTTTCGGTTTGCATTTACAGTAAACAGCAACTTTATTTGAGTAAAAATCGGAAATTTAACACAGATTTGAAATGACCAAGAAGACAGTTGGGAAAAACAATAACAGCCACATGTGCATTTAGTCCCTAAGAATCTTAACTTAAAGATACATTGTATTTTAAAAACATGAAACAATTTTCAGCAGGTTTTGGTCCCGACAACTGTATCCATTTTCACATTTGATAACGGTGTTATATAGTCATGGAATAGTCATTTTGCATATTTCCTCATTATTAACCTCCTATTCTTATTGAGTATTTTTTACAGTATATTGATCAATATAAATACTTCTTTGTATTTTAACCAAGCTTGGAAATGTCCTTGCAATATAGCTTCAGTAAAAACGTCTTTTATCCACCATAAAACTTAGAAACCTCATGACATATCACGAACAGCTTAGAAAATCAAATATGTCACATTCTGTGTTCTATTCCTGTGCTTCTTTTTAAATAGCAAATAGAAAATAAAACAAAATCAAACTGTTTTATAAGTCTTAAAGTTAGAAATCATTAAATTTTCATAAGATTGGGTGGATAAAAGTTACATAATTTGCACAGTCTTTGCCAATTACTCGCTATCTAACGGTCAATCACATGACGAAGACTTTGTAACTATATTGTCAATATGGCGGTAGAGTGCTCAACTTTCGGAAATATCTAAACATTCAAAATTTATATTAAATTTTGTACTATATTTTTGATGCTTTGCTTATTAAAAGTTTAAATATCGTTAAATTAGGATAAACAGTGTACTCTGATCTATGAAAGCTAAAGATAAGCATAGTCTCCTTATTTTTTCAGAAATTGACAGGTATTGGACTTTTCTTCCTTACTGAATGTGAAATGCCAATGAAGCAAATTTAGAGATCGTATGTTATAACCCATTAGATAGTTTTACATTTCACTCTTTTCTATTTATATACATTGTTGATACATAACTGAGTTTATTTGACGGTCCAATGTTTATTTAAAAGTTATATATTACATTTTACTCCTTAACGACGTATCTTTGTCAGACAATTCGCAAATAAATAATAGATAAAGGAAAATTTAAATAAAATATTTTCTACCTACAAAGATTATTTTACTGAATTTTTTAAATTATATTTTTATGAAAGATATTTAATTTAGTGTTCGGTTTTATTTTTCTTAGTTAGAATATATACTATCATTCTAGATAGTTTACAGAACAAAAATCAATAAAAATTTGATTTTTGTTTAGCACACTTTATTTTTCAAAGCCATGGCGGCGCCGTCAATGTGTCGGTTTGAAAATACAGAGGGAGGAAATAGGAACGGCGAGTGCATTGTTGTGACAATTATCACGCGTATGACCCTCTTTGTTTATATAAGAGAAATCTCCGATTGTGTTAGAATATCTATTTAACGCTGCACAAGGGACAATTATCACGTTTTAATATTCTATTCTATATATGCATAAATACGAGGGTTGTTCGAAAAGAATTGCTTAATGTCCTCTATCTCGTGATCTACGTGGGACACGATAAAAACCAATACATACCTGTATAGGGTAATTCAATACATACACAACTGTGTATAAATGTACATGTTTATCTTTATGTCAAATTTTAGTTGAATGTGTACAACCATTGGGAAATGGAAACTTAAAATTTCTGAATTGTTTTCAACGTTCAAGAGGGATAACTATGTCAGCTATCATAAAAACATGACCAAATTCGAAATTGACCAATGCATTCTAATGACATATCTGAGTTGAATATGTACAACAGTTGGAGAGATAATGAATGGTAACTGAAAATTTCCTTTTTTTTTCAAAGTTAAAGGGGCAAAACTCTGCCAAAGTCATTGGACCATGACAAAATTCGAACTTGACCTGCGTATTTCTTTCACATATCCATGTGTCAAATTTGAGTTGAATGTGTATTTCCTTAGAGGAAAATGGAATTATTTTTTTACATAATTTTTTGTTTGAATGGAAACTGAAAATTTTATATTATTTTCAAAGTTAAAGGGACATAACTCTGCCAAAAATCATCGAACCATGACCAAATTCGAACTTGATCTGCGCATTCCTTTGACATATCCATATGTCAAATAGGAGTTCAATATGTAACACTGCTGGGGAGATAATGAACAGAAATTAAAAATTTCATATTATTTTCAAGGTGAAAGGGGCATTACTCTGCAAAAATCATTGATTCATGACCAAATTCGAACTTGGCCAGCGCATTCCTTTAACGTATCCATATGTCAAATTTTAGTTAAATGTGTAATACCATTGGGGAGATAGTGAACAGAAACTGAAAATTTCATATTATTTTCAAAGTAAAAGGGGCATAACTCAGCCAAAAATCATCGAACCATGACCACATTCGTACTTGACCTGTATTTTCTCATGACATATCCCAATGTCAAGTTTAAGTTGAATGTGTTGTACCGTTGGGGGAGATAATGAACGGAAACTGATTTCATATTATTTTCAAAGTAAAAGGGGCATAACTCTGCCAAAAATCATTGAACCATGACAAAATTCGAACTTCACCTGTATTTTCTCATGACATATGTCAAATTTGAGTTGAATGTGTGCAACCGTTACTAAGATAATGAACGGAAACTTATGATGACGGAATGATAGAATGACAGATGGACGGAATGACGGAAGGACGGAGTGACGGAACAGGGTAACACTATATGCCCCGGCCAAAATATGGCGGGGGCATAAAAAAGTAACTGTTTTGCCTCCCCCCCCCCGTATTTCAGACCTTTCAGTGATTTCTTTTTGTTTCCGAAATTGAAATCCTTCCTTGCTGGGCGGAATTACAAGTCCCGACAGGCACTTGGATCTGCCGTTCATCAGTACTTTATTACTGTGCACAAATCAGCGTACCTTGACGCCTTTAAGAAATGGATACATAGGCTGAAACTTTGCATTTCTAGCCACGGGGAGTACTTCCGGGACATATGAACACTTTTGAGCTTACTTGAAATTTGAAGTCCCCAGATAGAAATTAGCAATAAATTTCGACCATCCGTCGTATGTTTCGGTACAGTGAAACGCGAATATTATCAGAAACGTTCTTTTTTTGTCTTGCGAATCACCATTTAATGACGAAAAAAATTGATTGATAATTGAAATCATTCTGGAAATTAGACAAGAAAAAGAGTAATAAAATGTTTTTGACAAAGAATAATGACATTCAACCAAGACATTTATTTTTTGTTTACGATCAGTGAAACATTTTTACTTGTGTCAGAAGTCTTCAACCATTTATGAATAACGAGCAGTCTGATTTGACTCTAATGTCTCCTCAATTCTGTATTCGACATAATGAAAATGATATAGAAAAAAAGACAAATAATAACCCAAAGAATTGTGTGTAAATTTTTATTTTTTATCAATTGATTTCAGTTATAATTTAAACCATTTTTAAAGCGTTTGAATTTTACAATTATTTTGACAAAGGCTTTCTAAAATGCACATCAAATTCATCTTAAGGTGTGCTTAGTCGCTGCATGTCCTGTGTATTGAATTAAACTCTAAGTGAATGGTCGTAGTATAAGGCTTCTTTAAAGAGAAATATAAATGTGATAGATCCAGGAAATATTTGTCAAAGCCAATAATATGTCCGCCAGATCAATCTCCAGGATACAATATCCATGTGACGCAATAGAAAACTGTGTCTTGACGATTAACATTGTTTTCCTACCAACAACGTTAATGTGTGGGCGGCATTATCACGTTTACGTTACGTTACGTTTAGTATTGTTGTTTAAATAATTACATAAACTAACAATGACGATGCTACTACATGCGCATGTTTGACCAAAATTAACAATATCGATCTGATAATAATTAAAACTAATCCTATGTAAATATGACCATAACTAACAACATTCATGTGATCTTGACTTTAACTTACAATGTCGATCATGATTGTTTTTTGTTGTTTTTTTCGATGTGCATTTACAGTAAATAAAAAATTCATTTAAAAATTAATATCAATCTAAAGTAGTATTGTTTTTCTTTAACCAAAACGCGTCCATAAAACATCTCAAGTTTTCTTTTTCTCAATCTATTTACCAATAGAAACGAAAAAATAAGTTTGATTTGAAGATTTTTAGTTTTAAAGTTTAGTGTTTTTCTTTTTGAGATAATTTCATAGTGCTGTGTTGATAAGGCAATAAATGCATCAGACCTGTTACTTAATCCACTGTTACTTAATCCATAATAAAAAGGCACACGTGCGACCTAGTAGCTTCATATCACCTATAAATAGAGAGTGCGTATTAATGGATAAAATTATATTTTACCTTTGAAAGTATTAAAATAATGATAAATTAAGCAAGTTTCAAAATTTTTCTGCAATAAGGCTGCAGTAAAAACGTCTTTTATCCACCATATCACTTAGAAACCTCTTGACATATCACGCACAGCTTAGAAAATTAAATATGTCACATTTTGTGTTCTATTCTTGTACCACTTTTTAAATAGCAAATAGAAAATAAAACAAATCAAACTGTTTCATAAGTCTTAAAGTTAGAAATCATTAAATTTTCATAATATTGGGTGGTTAAAAGTTACATAATTTGCATAGTCTTTGCACAGTCTTTGCCAATTACTCGCTATCTAACGGTCAATCACATGACGAAGACTTTGTAACTATATTGTCAATATGGCGGTAGAGTGCTCAACTTTCGGAAATATCTAAACATTCAAAATTTATATTAAATTTTGTGCTATATTTTTTATGCTTTGCTTATTAAAAGTTTAAATATCGTTCAATTAGGATACACAGTGTACTCTGATCTATGAAAGCTAAAGATAAGCATAGTCTCCTTATTTCTCAGAAATTTACAGTTACTCGACTTTTCTTCCTGAATGTGACATGCCAATGAAGCAAATTTATAGATCATATGTTATAACCCATTAGATAGTTTAACATTTCACTCTTTTCTATTTATATAGATACATAACTGAGTTCTTTTGACGGTCCAATGTTGAAACTTTATATCAGATGTTTATTTAAAAGTTACATATTACATTGTACTCCTTAATGACGTATCATTGTCAGACAATTCGCAAATAATTAATAGATAAAGGAAAATTTAAATATAGTATTTTCTACCTACAAAGATTTTTTTTATTAAATTTTTAAAGTTATATTTTTATGAAAGATATTTAATTTAGTGTTCGGATTTATTTTCTTAGTTAGACTATTTTCTATCATTCTAGATAGTTTTCAAAACAAAATTCAATAAAGAATTGTTTTATATTTAACACATGTTTTCAAAAACATGGCACCGTCAATGTGTCGGTTTGAAAATACAGAGGGAGAAAATTAGAACAGCGAGTGCATTGTTGTCAAATTTATCACGCCGCTTATGGCCTTCTTTGTTTATATAAGAGAAATCTCCGAATGTGTTAGAATATTTTCCTAACGCTGCACAAGGGACATTTATCACGTTTTTATACTCTATTCTATATATACATTAATATGTATCGGAACAGTGAAACGCGAATATTATTAGAAACGTTCCTTTTTTGTCTTGCGAATCACTATTTAATGACGAAAAATGAAATTGATTGATATTAGAAATTATTTTGTAAATTAGACAAGAAAAAGAGTAATTAAATGTTTTTGACTAAGAATAATGGCATTTAACCAAGACCTTCATTATTTTTGTTTGCTATCAGTAGAACATCATTCCTTGTGTCAGAAGTCTTCAACCATTTCTCACTTACGAGCAGTTTGCTTTGGCTAGAATATCTCTTTAGCTGTGAACGCGACATTTTTTTTCTCTCGAATAAAAAAAACATGTAGAAAAACAGACAAATAATTACCGAAAGAATTTTGCGTAATTTTTCATCAATTGATTTCAGGTTGAATTTTATAAATAATATTTGTCAAAAGCTTTTTAAAATGCATATGAAATTCATCTTAAGGTGTGCTAAATCGACACATGTTATGTTAATTGAATTAAGTGTGGAGTTGCAGTATAAGGCTAAATTTTTTTAAAGAGGAAGTGTTTTTGTGTATATGACAGATCCAGGAAATATTAGTCAAAGCCAATGATAGGTCCGCCGAATCAATCTCTCTATGAAGTTAGCATTATATTTCTAAGGTTTCATATGTCATACAGAATAACTTCTTGATAGTATTTTGAAATGTTACATGTGAATTGAAAGTCATACTTCAGACATTGTACATCCGCTTACAGGCCATACAAAAGGATGAAGTGCTGTAGTGTCAATGACTTGTACAATGTTCGACAACGTAACAGAAACAGATTCTGAACGATTAACATAATTGTTAACAACGTTAATATGTGGGCGGCATTATCGCGTTTACGTGAACTGTGTGAGTAGAACCACATCATGATAATATGACTATGATCACTTTGGTAATTACATAAGTAATGTTGGTTTTATTTTAGCAGGAATTAATAATGCAGATGCTTCTACAAATGCAGATGCTGTTTGACCTTAATTAACAATATCGATCCGATAATATTTATAACTAATCCTATGTAAATAAGACCATACCTAACAATAATCATGTGATGTTGACTAACCTACAATGTCGATTATGATTGTTTTTTTTACGATGTGCATTTACAGTAAACAGCAACTTCATTTAAGAATTAATTTCGTTCTAACGGTTTAATCGGCTATTTAAACCTGGTTTGGACTTTCGACTTGTACAAAAAGGCCTTATGGAAAAAGAAATAACAAAACACATAATGCATTTAGTCTCTTAGCAACTTCATTAAAAACCATGAAACATTTTTACCAGGTTTTCATCCCGTAAAGAGTATCCACATTTGGTAACGGTTATAAATAGTCAAACGAAGAAAATGCATTATAAAAAATATAATGCGTATAACTTGGTAATAACTTGGTAATGGCAATAATTTGGTTAATCGCTTGAAGTTTACCTATGTTTGCCTTTTAAGTAAGTTAATATTTCAATGGACTGTGCATGTAAAAGATTTGTTTTTCGTGTCCGGTTATAGAATAAAAAAGTTCTGCTTATTTCACATTATTAACTCTGAATATTTATTTTTTCTTTACAGTATATTGATCGAAATTGATATTGATCCAGGTGATAATTTAGTATTCGGCTGCAAAGATAAGAATAACACGTGGATAACACGTTTATTTTGCGAGTCCTCAATAAAAATACTTGCTCATATCCATCAGCTTACGCTTTAGAATTCCTTGCTTTGTTGTTGCAAAGACTATATAATGTTTTCTTATACAAATTTTGTACTGTACAACTGTTAAAAAATATTTCATGTAATGAGGATAGTTTGTCGAGACTTTATATCGTGGAACTAGTCTAAAATTAAATTCTGCGTAAAACGCACTGTCTCCATCTATTTAAAGGAGCACTGTTTATCTTTGAGTAAAACACGCCCATTAAATCTGAAATGTTTTATCTCTCAATTTATCTACCATTAGAAACTAGAAAATAAGTTTGACTTGCTTGTGTTTTGTTTTAAAGTTTAATATCTTTCTCCTGAGGTGATGGGATAGTGCTGTGTTGATAAGGCAATAAAGACATCAGATTCGTTACTTAATCTAACTAGAATAAAGAAGCACACGTGTGACCTAGCTTTATATCACTTATAAAAAGAGTGTACGTATTAATGGATAAAGTGAAAGTGTAACATTATATTTTACCTTTGAAAGTATGAAAATAGTAATAAAAATCAAGCAAGCTTGAAACGTTCTCTGCAATACAGCAGTTTTCACGTCTTTTTGATAATTTGCTTATAAAAAGTTTATATATCGTTTAATTAGGATACAATGTACTATGATCAACGAAAGCTATATATAATTAAGCCTAGTCTCCATTGTTTCTCTGAAATGGACGGCTACTCGACCTTTACTTACTGAATGTGACATGCCAATAAAGCAAATTTACAGGTCGTATGTTATTACCCATTAGATAAATTACACTTCGCTCTTTTCTGTTCTATATAGAATCATAATTGCGTTATTTTGACAGTCAGTAATAAGTAATTCAGAAAATTGCAGGGTAAGAACTTCAGTAAATTATACAGGGTTTGATGTTGAGACTTTATGAGATTTTAATTTGTATCAAATAATCGTGCCGATTTTGCGACTCCGTAAACGGTATTGCACGGCCGTGCATATATTTTGAAGTGACGTCATTTGCCTTATACGAACATAGTGTAAAGCCGCATGTTACACTTAAGGCGCATCATTAAAACAAGAGCGATCAGTAATCACATGTGTCGCCTCATGATGGCCAATTTCATGTTGGGACAAAGTTTGTGACAGACGGACAGACAGACGGAGAGTGCACAACTAGACTTGGTACTGATCATTCCTGTAAAGTTTGGATAAAATTGCACCAGTAGTTTATGAGGAGTAGTCCGGACAAGCTTTTGTGTATCTGGCAACATACAGAAAAATCTGGCAACATACAGAAAAATACACCTTTTTTATCAAAAGGCCATAACTCGGCCAAAAATCATTCAACCGGAAAACCCTTGCAATATGCGCAAGGACTTGAGCTACAGATCAATCCTGTAAAGTTTCATTGAAATTGCTTTAGTGGTATAAGAGAAGTAGTCCGGACAAACTTTAAAATTAAACATTATTTAAGGGCCATAACTCTGCCAAAAATCATTGAACCGGGAAATGCTGACAATATGCACAACTAGACTTGGTACTAATCATTCCTGTAAAGTTTGGATGAAATTGCACCAGTAGTTTATGAGGAGTAGTCCGGAAAAGTTTTGTGACGGACAGACGGACAGACAGACGGACAGACAGACGATGGAGAAGTGATCCCTATATGTCGCCACTACTCCGTAGAGGCGACACAAAAAATGATTGTTTGTACTTTTAACACTCTTTATTTTGGCTATGTGATAAATAGAATATTATATTCGTGTAAGTTCAAAACTGAATTCATTGCACTCGATGAATAAAAAATATTATGCTCGCCAGAGGCCCGCATAATATAACTTTATTCAACTCGTTCAATATATTCAGTATTGAACATACACTCATTTAATATCCTATACATGTATATACATTTTACTCCTTAATGAAGTATCCTTGCCAGACAAATAATTGTACGTTTTCTACCTACAAAGACATAATAATGATGCATCTTTCATATGTATAATTTGAAGTGTCGAAAAAATATGTCTGTGTCTGGTTTAAAATAAATAGATTCTGATTAAAGGTTAATGAAAATATAATCGTATCAGCAAACGTTCTTCCTTCTTCAGTGTCTAGTTATCTTAGCTTACTGCCATTGGCCGTGCATTACCATTTTTACGGAATCGCAAAAGCGGAACGGGTATGTGAAAAAAATATGTGAAAATCAAAGCTTTCGAGAGAAATGATAAAATATTTTACGGCTTTCATGGACATTTTAATCATAACTGAAATCAATCTATTATCAATAAAACACTTTTCGTTGGGTGATTACTTGTCTGTTTTTATTTTCAAATTTGTTTTTCATGCGAGAGAAATTACAAGTCGGGTTCACAGCTAAAAAGAAAATATACAGAATAGTGAATGGCAAACTGCTCAAAAGTCAGAAATGGTTGAAGACTTCTGACATGTCTAAATGTTGTACTGTTCGTAATCACAAATAATGAAGGCCTTGATTATTTGATTAAATGCCATTATTCTTAGTAAAAAAAGTGTTTTTTTCTTTGTCTTATTTCCAGAATGAATTTTATTATCAATATTTTTTGTCATTAAATGGTGATAAGTGAGACAAAAAAGGAACGTTTCTCATCACATTTGTCTTTCTGTTAATTTGATAATAGGTTAGGGTATTAAAACGTGATATATGTCCCTTGTTCAGAGTTGAAAAAAATAACTCAATAAAAACATATTTAAGAAATAACAAAATACTCAATATTTTCAATTCATTAGTTTGTGCTTTCAATGCTTGTTGTTCATAATTATCATCATAAAATATTCAACTAATAATATGTGCTCAAAAACAATTGAAAGCGTTACCGATATGATTTTTATACATGGAATTATTAAACTTACATGTACACTTATCATACATAACATGAAAGGTTAATAGAAATCGATTTTATCAAATACTATTAGTTTTTATTATCCGACACTGGTGTTCAACAATTTCTTATCCCTTTCCTGACATATATGAGCCGTATCACGACAAAACCAACATAATGGGTTTGCGACAAGCATGGATCCAGACCAGCCTGCGCATCCACGCAGTCTGATCAGGATCCATGCTGTTCGCTATCAGTTTCTCTACTTGTGATATAGTTGGTAAGCGTACAGCATGGATCCTCATCAGACTCCGAGGATGCGCAAGCTGGTCTGGATCGATGATGGTCGCAAACCAATTATGTTGGTTTTGTCATGACGCGGCTCATATCAGTCCGTTTAGAATAATATTTAGTTATTATCTCCCTCAATCAGTGAGCTTTTTGCTTTTTAAATCTTTAATTTTCTTGTCTGTCGTATTCTTTATTTTATTCCAAAGATAACTACTTAACAATAACAACTTTTTTTTGAAAAACATGCACTTTCTGCAGCATATAAAAGAATCATGAGATCATGTTAATTTAATAAACTACCTTGATTAAAAGGCCTTCAATTTCATAGGATCATTTTATGTTAATATTGGTAAATGACTTGAGCAATAATAACAGTTCATGTCAAAGTTTCCTGTTTACTTTCCGCACGATATAAATTGAAGTCTGTCACATTAAAATGACATTCTAAGCAATTTTAAATGCAAATGAAATTCATTTAGAGGTGTGCGAAGTCGCTACATGTCATGTCTATAAAGTTAAACTGTAAGTGTAGAATCGCAGTTTAAGGGTTTCTTTTAAAGGAATATACTTTTGCATATGTGATAGATCCAGGAAATATTAGTCAAAACCAATGATAGGTCCGTCGAATCAATCTCTCTATTACGTCAGCATTAAATTTCTAAGGTTGCCATACAGAATAACTTCCTTGATATTGTTTAGACATCTTTAAAATGTTAAATGTGAATTGTAATTCATACTTCAGACGTTGTACGTCCGCTGACAGACCACATGAAATTTTGAAGAGTTCATGTGTCAATGACTTATACAAAGTCTATGTGACGCAATAGAAGCTGTGTCTAAACGATTAACATCATTGTCCTTACAGCAACGTTAATGAATAGGCGACATTATCTTATTTACGTGAACTATGCGAGTAGAACCACAGCATGATATGTGACTATGATCACTATGGTAATTACATTAGTAATGATGGTTTTATATTGGCATAAATTAATATTGCAGATGCTACTACAAATATGTATGCTTTATGACCTTTATTAGCAATGTCGATCCGATAATATTATATATCATCCTATGTAAATATCACAATAACTAACAACACCGATGTGATGTTGACTCTAACTTACATTGTCGGTTATGATTGGTGTTTTTTTTTTTTTTTTTTTTTTTTTTTATCTTTTATAATGCGTATAGCTTTAATGGCAATTCTTTGGTTAATCGCTTGCAGTTAACGTATGTCTACTTGAGATAATGTTTTAATGGACTTTGCGTGTATTTTAAGAACGGATAAATGTTTATCGTTTCCGGGTTATAGTTCATAGTTTTTTTGCTTATTTCCTCATTAATTAACTCCATTTTTTTTTTATTTTTTTACAGTATTTTTGATAAATAAAGTATTTCTTTTTTTAAACCAAATATCATGTAAATCCCTTAGTGTCCATGAAAAAATAATGTAAAAGACTGCAAAGATAAGACTAAAACACAGTGGATAACACTATTTATCAATATCAATAAAAAGTCATCAATAAGAATAAAAGTACATATACATCAGCTTACGCTTCAGGACACATTTTAAAGTATTAAAACAATAATAAGTAAAACAAGCTTGAAACTTTCTCTGCAATACAGCAGTAAAAAAATCTTTTATCACGCACAGTTTAGAAATTAAATATGTCAACTTTTGGGTTCTTTAATCGTGCTTCTTTTTAAACTGCAAAAAAATAAATAAAACAAATCAATGTTCGTGAAGTTGGCAGCCTAGCAGCCTGAAGTTGGCAGCCTAGCAGCCTGGCAGCCTGGCAGCCTAGCAGCCTCAAGAAAACTAAGAATAGTACAAACATGAAATCGTCGGAAATACATTAGTAGCACTTCTTTGGATCATTCCACGCCTTTTTCAATATCGTGATCTTTATTTTTTTAAGATGTTGAACTTTATCTTAACATAATTTTTCATTCTGACGCTTCGAAATTTGTGAAGTTAGCAGCCTAGCAGGATAGTACAAACATGAAAACCGTCGGAAACGAATCGGTAGCAAATACTTAGACCATTCCACGTCTTATTTCAGGATCGCGTACTTTATTTTTTTTAAAACATTAACTTTGTTTTTTTTTATTTTGACACTTCGAAATTTGTAAAGTTAGCAGCCAAGCAGCCTAAAGAAAACTAAGGACAATACAAACATGAAAACCGTCGGACATGAATTGGTAGCACATACTTAGACCATACAACGTCTTATTTCAGTATCGTGGTTTTTATTTTTTTAAATATTGAACTTTGTTTGTTGTTGTTGTTTTTTTGTTTGTTTGAAACCTCTTGACATATCACGCATAGTTTAGAAGGTTAAATATGCCAACTTTTAGTTTCTATAATCGTGCTTTTTTTTAAACTGCAAAATATAAATAAAACAAATCAATTTTCGTGAGGTTGGCAGCCTAGCAGCCTAGCAGCCTGAAGTTGGCAGCCTAGCAACCTGGCAGCCTAGCAGCCTAAAGAAAACTAAGAATAGTACAAACATGAAATCGTCGGAAATACATTAGTAGCACTTCTTTATATCATTCCACGCCTTTTTCAATATCGTGATCTTTATTTTTTTAAGATGTTGAACTTTATCTTTAAATAATTTTTCATTCTGACGCTTCGAAATTTGTGAAGTTAGCAGCCTAGCAGGATAGTACAAACATGAAAACCATCGGAAATGAATCGGTAGCACTTACTTAGACCATTCCACGTCTTATTTCAGGATCGCGTACTTTATTTTTTTTTAAATAATTAACTTTGTTTTTTTTGTTTTTTTTGACACTTCGAAATTTGTGAAGTTAGAACCTAGTATCCTAAAGAAAACTAAGGATAATACAATCATGAAAACCGTCGGATATGAATTGGTAGCACATACTTAGACCATTCAACGTCTTATTTCAGTATCGCGATCTTTATTTTTTTTAATATTGAACTTTGTTTTTTGTTGTTGTTGTTGTTTTTTTGTTTTTTTTGACACTTTGAAATTTGTGAAGTAAGCAGCCTGGCAGCCTAGCAGCCTAACAGCCTGGCAGCCTAGCAGCCTAGCAGCCTAAAGAAAACTAGGGATAATACAAACTTGAAAAACGTCGGAAATGAATCGGAAGCACGTGTTTAGTCTATTTCAGCATCGCGATCTTTATTTTTTTAAATATTAAACTTTGTTGTGTTTTTTTTTTTTTACTCTTCGAAATTTGTGAAGTTAGCAGCCTAGCAGCCTAAAGAAAACTTAGAACAATACAAACATGAAAACCTTTGGAAATGAATCGGAAGCACATATATTTAGTCCATTCCACGTCTTATTCTTATTTTAGCATCGCGAAATGAATCGGTAGCACATACTTAGACCATTCTTTATCTTTTTTTAAATATTGAACTTTATTTTATTTTTCATTCTGACCGTTCGAAATTTGCGGGATTAAACATGTTTTCGAATAACGTAGGAATAACGTAGGAAGTAGTCTTAGAACATTTTCTCGGCTAATAATGTCGCTGTCTTTGGACAATAAGTGACGTCATGTGAGTTATTTATGATATGCTGTTTTGTATGTATATGTTTATAATGAAGTTGACGATGTTCGACGAATATTTATTTTAGGTCTGTAAAGATAAAAATGTGTTGAAATGTAAAGAGATATACAAAGTTCAATATCTAAAAAAATAAGGATCGCCATTCTGAAATAAAACGTGGAATGGTCTAAGAATGTGCTACCGATTCATTTCCGACGGTTTTCATGTTTGTATTGTCCTTAGTTTTCTTAAGGCTGTTAGACTGCCAGGCTGCTAGGCTGCCAAGCTGCTAGGCTGCTAACTTCACAAATGAGGTGTCAAAAAAAACCAAAGTTCAATACTTAAAAAATAAAGATCACAATACTGAAATAAGACGTGGAATGGACTAAATATGTGATTCCGATTCATTTCCGACGGTTTTCATGTTTGTACTATCCTGCTAGGCTGCTAACTTCACAAATTTCGAAGCGTCAGAATGAAAAAC
Source organism: Ruditapes philippinarum (assembly GCF_026571515.1). Lineage (NCBI taxonomy): Eukaryota > Metazoa > Mollusca > Bivalvia > Venerida > Veneridae > Ruditapes > Ruditapes philippinarum. The sequence continues at coordinate 511,979 of NW_026857441.1, read as the reverse complement.
ATATGTTAAGATAAAGTTCAACATCTTAAGAAATAAAGATCACTATATGGAAAAAGGCGTGGAATGATCTAAAGAAGTGCTACTGATGTATTTCCGACGGTTTTCATGTTTGTACTATTCTTAGTTTTCTTTAAGCTGTTAGGCTGCCAGGCTGTTAGGCTGCCAGGCTGCTAACTTCACAAATTTCACAAGTGTCAAAAAAACAACAACAAAAAACAAAGTTCAACATTTAAAAAAATAAAGATCGCGATACTGAAATAAGACGTGGAATGGACTAAATTTGTGCTTCCGGTTCATTTCCAACGGTTTTCATGTTTGTATTATCCTTAATTTTCTTTAGGCAGCTAGGCTGACAGGCTGCCAGGCTGCTAACTTCACAAATTTCGGAGTGTAAAAAAATTCAATATTTGAAAAAATAAAGATCGTGATACTGTAAAAAGACGTTGAATGGTCGAAGTAAATGCTTCCGATTCATTTCCGACGGTTTTCATGTTTGTATTATCCTAAGTTTTCTTTAGGCTGCTAGGCTGCTAACTTCACAAATTTCGAAGTGTCAAAATAAAAAAAATAAAAAGTTAATTATTTAAAGAAAATAAAGAACGCGATACTGAAATAAGACGTGGAATGATCTAAGTATTTGCTACCCGAAGGTTTTCATGTTTGTACTATCCTGCTAGGCTGCTAACTTCACAAATTTCGAAGCGTCAGAATGAAACAAATATGTTAAGATAAAGTTCAACATCTTAGAAAAATATAGATCACGATATTGAAAAAAGTGGGGAATGATCTAAAGAAGTGCTGCTAATGTATTTCTGACGATTTCATGTTTGTACTATTCTTAGTTTTCTTGAGGCTGCTAGGCTGCCAGGCTGCTAGGCTGCCTACTTCAGGCTGCTAGGCCGCCAACTTCAGGCTGCTAGGCTGCCAACTTCACGAACATACCAAATCAAACTGTTACATAAGTCTGAAAAGAATCATTTAACTTTCATAAGATTAACTGATAATAAACGAGCAATCACGTGACGACGAGGTTGTTACCATGTTATCAAGGTGGCGGCGGAGTGCTCAGCTTTCAGAAATGTCTTTAACTCAAGTTTGGTGGCTATTACTTTTGATAATAATTTAAAGTGTTTATATATCGCTTAATTTGGATACAATGTAGTATGATCAATGACAGCTATACAAAATTATATAAGCCTAGTCTCCATTGATTCTCTGGAATGGACGGCTACTCGACCTTTACTTACTGAATATGACACGCCAGTAAAGCAAATTTACAGGTCGTATGTTATTACCCATTAGATAAATTGCACTTCGCTCTTTTTTGTTCTATATAGAATCATAATTGCGTTCTTTTGACAGTCAGTAATAAGTAATTCAGAAAATTGCACTGTGAGAACTTCAGTACAGTATAAAGGGGTTGATGTTAAGACTTTATATCAGATATTTATTTTTATCACATATCCATGCCGATTTTGCGACTCCGTATAAAAGGTATTGCACGGCCGTGCATATGTTTTGACGTGACGTCATTTGCCTTATACGAACATAGTGTAAAGCCGCGCTAAATGTTACCGTTACACTAAAGTCGCGTCATTGAAAAATGATTGTTTGTACTTTAAACACTCTTTACTTTGGCTATGTGATAAATAGAATATTATAATTACTGAATTTATTGAACTCGTTGAATAATAATATGTTATGCTCGCCAGGGCCCGCATAATATAACTTTATTCAACTCGTTCAATAAATTCAGTTTTGAACTTATACTCATTCAATATCCTATATAATTATATATAACATTTTACTTCTTAATGACATATCCTTGCCAGACAATCCACAAATTATTAAATGTTTTCTACCTACAAAGACATAATAATGATGCATCTTTCATATGTATAATTTGAAGTGTCGAAAAAATATGTCTGTGTCTGGTTTAAAATAAATAGATTCTGATTGAAGGTTAATGAAAATATCATCATATCATCAAACATACTTCCTTCTTCAGTATATCGCTATCTTATTGCTCTGCGCCCACAGGCGCGGAGCTATTTGTGTTAACTATTTTTTTTGTCCATGGGCCCGGATTTGAGCAATAAATCCTTTCGATTTACAGCTAAAAGTAAATCCGCATTCAAGAACTCCTTTCGATTTCTATATTGGTTTCCCCGTCGGTGATTCGCAGCATGTCATATTAATGAATGAGAACCGGAAAGCAGTTCTGCTGTACATAAATTCGAAAGCTATAAATAGCTATAAATGTTCTGATTTTTGACACTTAGGTTATAAATTTGTTATTTCCCCTTTTTAGGAACACATGAAATTATAATTTGTTACATTTTGAATTTCATTTACACACAGCATATCAAGCATACTATTAGTGATTGAATTTGTCAATATAAAGAAGATTTCAGGCATAAGATTTTAACAATTTTGCTTTTAATAATTATTTTTAATTTATATTTATGAAACTAAATGTTTAATAATAACATGTTGATATATATTAAGAGGTTAATACACGGCAGGAGAGGGCCGGAAGGTGATAATCGGCCCGCAAAATGAATAATGGACCCGAGGGCTTTAGCCCGAGGGCCATTATTCATTCAGGGCTGATTATCACCTTCCGGCCCTACTCTGACGTGTATTAATACACTTGTTACTATATATAGTAACAAAATTGCCTATGATTTCAACTGAATATGAGTGTCACGTGACCTATTATGAGTTTGCGGCCCGGGGCCGAGAACTAGTTATCAGCCCGCAGAACATGTGCACGTGCACAAACTGACACAATGACGTCATATTTTACGTCATCAAACAGTTAACTGTAAAAGTGAAAGTAGGTTGTCAGCACGAATCGCTTTATTTCTATTATGAGAGCTATGTTTAGTACAAACACATTTTTGTTACTATTGAAATTTGAAGAAATAATACGACAAATTCATTCCGAAAAAAAAATGAAAATAAAACTTGCTTCTAGATTCTACTGCTTTGAACACACAAACAGTAAACGTCTCTGTACAGAACAGTAGAAGGGTAGACAAGAATTTTAACGAAAGAACTTCAAAGTATTTGTTGGTTCTTTTTTTTGGTTAAAAAAAATGCTACTATTAGAATCTAGATCTACCAAGTGTATTAAAGACATTAATACACGTCAGAGTAGGGCCGGAAGGTGATAATCGGCCCTGAATGAATAATGGCCCTCGGGCTAAAGCCCTCGGGTCCATTATTTATTTTGCGGGCCGATTATCACCTTCCGGCCCTCTCGTGCCGTGTATTAACCTCTTATTAATGTCTTTAATACACTTGGTAGATCTAATAGTAGCATTAAAAAAAACAAAAAACAAAAACAACAAATACTTTGAAGTTCTTTCGTTGAAATTCTTGTCTACAGTACTCTTCTACTGTTCTGTACAGAGATGTTTAGAGTCTACTGACTTTTCTGTTTGTGTGTTCAAAGCAGTAGAATCTAGAAGCAAGTTTTATTTTCATTTTTTTTTTCGGAATAAATTTGTCGTATTATTCCTTCAAATTTCAATAGTAACAAAAATGTGTTTGTACTAAATACGCTTAAGCTCTCATAATAAAAACAAAGCGATTCGTGCTGACAACCTACTTTCACTTTTACAGTTAACTGTTTGATGACGTAAAATATGACGTCATTGTTTCAGTTTATGAACGTGCACATGTTCTGCGGGCTGATAACTAGTTCTCGGCCCCGGGCCGATAACTAGTTCTCGGCCCCGGGCCGCAAACTCATAATAGGTCACGTGACACTCGTAATCAGTTGAAATCATAGGCAATTTTGTTACTATATATAGTAACAAGTGTATTAATGGTTGTTTTGAAATAATTAAACTTTAGTATATAATGTTACATTTCTTTATCGTGATTGGTACAGCATACCACTTTGTGAAAAAGAAAAAAGTTAATGGTAGAATAGAATAGAACAGAATAGAATAACTTTTATTTCCAATCAAGGGTCATGTTAAATGACATGTGAATCACAATAATAACAAGGGTGCCATAGTCACAAAATACGCCCGTTTACGAAAAAGCTTTAGATGGAGATGGGGGCATTATGGATAAGTGTTATCTAGCAAGCAAGTTTTTATTCTTGGCACTGTGTTGTTAAATGAACCTTAAAACAAATCAATAGGGAAGATATGCACAGAATGTGTGACCTTGACCTTGGTCGCAGGGACCTGAATTTTATGCACGGCACTCAGCCACACAATGATGAACATTTGTGCCAAATTATATTGAAATCCCTCTATGCATGTAGAAGTTTTGCTCCGGACAAGCGTTTTTCTATGAGCTCTAACTGTGACCTTCACCTTTGACCTAGAGACTTGGTTTATGTGCAGGGAACTTCGTCTCATGGTGGTGAACAATTCTATAAAAGTAACATTAAAATTCCTCCATGCATGTAGAAAATATGCTCCGGACAACATCTGGATATTTAATCATCTCCAGTGACCTTGACCTTGCAAATATTAACCTAAATTAAATGTGTAACACCTGTAGTCATGATAGTTACCATTTGTGCTACAATCCATCAATAAATGATGACTAAATGGTCCCTATAACCATCTTCAAATTTTTATCTGAACTTTGACCTCTATGTGTAACCTTGACTTTGGTCGCAGGGATCTGAATTTTGCATGCGACACTCAGCCTCACAATGGTGAACATTTGTGCCAAGTTATATTGAAAACCCCCTATGAATGTAGAAGTTTTGCTCCGGACAAGCGTTTTTCAATGAGCTCTAAGTGTGACCTTGACCTTTGACCTGGAGACCTGGATCATGCATGGAGCAATACATATCATCGTGGTGAACATTTCCATAAAGTATTATAAAAATTCTTCCATACATGTAGGAGATATGCTCCAGACAAAATCTGGATATTTCACCATCTTTAGTGACCTTGACCTTGCATATATTGACCTAAAGTACATGTGTCACATCCGTAGTCATTATAATGACCATTTGTGTTACAATCCCTCAATAAATGATGATTAAATCGTCCCTATACACATCTTCATATTTTTTATCTTTTTTTAAACGGGCGTATAAAAAGTACATGTAATTTAATAACTAAAAAATTCTGATTTAAGATTTTATTCTAGGGAAATACATTTCATTACAATTCTTAATCTTTGAATGAGCTGAACTGATATTTACTTGAAAATTAAAATATAATTAAATTTCTATGAGAAAGTATTTACATTTGATAAGGTAATTACTGTATGATCTTTATGAACAAATACCAAGTCTACAGAACACCATAGTTATCACAGTTAAGAATCTTGACCAATGAATGAAACATGTGTAAATAAATGTTACATTCTTTAGAACATACTCAAGTCCAAGAAAGAGGATTATTTCATGCCCTTTGATTAAATTCTATTTTTAGAATTGAAAGTGAAAAAAGATCAAGGGGAGTAATTGTGTAAGTCATTTATGAACAAAGTAATAAATTTGTTGTCTCCCTTTGATTAAATTCAATTTACAAAATCTGGATATTTCATCATCTTTAGTGACCTTGACCTTGTATATATTGACCTAAATTATATGTATCACAGCCATAGTCTTGATAATGACCATTTGTGTTACAATCCCTCAATAAATGATGACTAAATGGTCCATATACACATCTTCATATTTTTATCTGAACTTTGACATCTATGTGTGACCTTGACCTTGGCCGCAAGGACCTGAATCTTGCACGCGACACTCCGCCTCACAATGGTGAACATTTGTGCCAAGTAATATTGAAATTCCTCTATACATGTGGAAGTTTTGCTCCGGACAAGCATTTTTCAATGAGCTCTAAGTGTGACCTTGACCTTTGACCTAGAGACCTGGTTCATGTGCGCGACACTGCTCCTCATAGTGGTGAACATTTATATGAAGTTTCATTAAAATCCCTCCATACATGTAGGAGATATGCTCCGGACAAAATTGGACGCCGCCCGCCCGCCCGACCGCCCGCCCGCCAGGGGCGTTCCCATAATACGTCCCGTTTTTCAAACGGGCGTATAATAATGAGATCAAAGATCAAATAAAGACGTTAAAGAAAGTAAAACTTGATTCGTATTAAAGTAACAACAATAAACTTAAAGAAAAAACAAAAACAAAACAAACAAACACAGCAAAATGGTATGACTGGTGACATACGAGCGGATGTACCCTCATTAAAATGATTCCGCTTTGTCAGCCATGTTTGTTTTCACAAAGTCTGTCTAAAGTGAAAGTAGGCCAAAATTCATATAACAACAAAGCTCACATTGTTATATGATGAGCCATTTGCAAGTACACTTCCAATTCTATGTTTTAAAGACTATTTTAAACAAAAATAAAAATGATAACAATAAGAAATTTACCTTGAATGGGCTACATTTCTGAAGACCAAAAACATTCTGTTGCAAAGTTTTATGCACATTTCATGAATGGCAAAATCCAGTTTAAAGTCTATTTTAAAGCCCGCAAATGCTTTTTTTCGCAGAAAATACAAAACACTTTAAAAAACATAAATCTTAGGAAAGTAGTTTATCTGGCCTTGAAAAAGCATGGCCTCCATGACATGTGTAAAAAAGTAGAACCATGAAAATAAACATCATTTACCTATTTCTTGTGTACATGACAAACAGACACACTTCACTATTACACACAAGTAAAAAATTGCTGACAAATGCAGCAAATGCAGCAATGTGATTGTCACGGCGAAAAACAAAAAAGAAAGAGAAAAAAACCCGACAAAAACAAAAAACACAACAGTTAAGTATAATGATAAGGTATCTCCAAATAGCATTGCGCTGAAATGACATGTTAACTTGTTGAGAAGGTTTTTAAGTATTATAATGTAACTTGTTACAAGAGCCATGTACATGTATATGTAGTAAAGCAGTTATTTATCATTCTTGTGTACTGCACACCTCTTGAGTGAGATCCATCCAAGAAGTTTAATGTTGATATCTCAAAGGCTTTATTAGTTATGTATGACCTGGACTGAAAAATAATGCACGGTTTGTTATTATTCTTATGTGCTGCACTCCTCCTCAATGAGATCTATCCGCCTATGAAGTTTCAAGTTGTTACCTCTAACACTTTTTGAGATATGAGAAAAAAAGTTTCTAAACACAAAGGACTAATGTTTTGTAGATTTACTTTATCTAGGCATGCTTAAATAATGTCGGAATGGGAGAAAAATGCGTTGGTCTCTCGATTCAAATTTTTTAAACTGTCAAATCTGCACATTTATGAGACAATATAGCGATAAATCTGAGGTGCAGGGTCTGAAGAAATATATTACTAGATACCGGATTCTGTTCCTTACTTGTAAGCAAAGCACAAAAACAACTTTACGAAACTAAACTACTAGTAGTATGGACCTGACTAGAAATCACCTACTTCTTTTCCCATAAATAATCCTCCATCTTGAAAATTCTATAATCTGTAGCCTAACCGAAAAAAACGCGATACTGTAACACGTTCCCTACGGTGACAATGTTAACTGGCGAATTTCTGAAGTGTGTCGAAAGGATGTGCGGAAATGTGTTAATATAAAACACTGATATTTCGTGTGTTGATAACATACTGATTAGATTCTATATGGTTTTGAAAAAAAAACTGTTTCTATGTAACTTTTCACGGAAATGGGCTGTACAATGATAGCGTAAAAAATCATTCTAACACTATCGGAAATTTTCCTATACTGTATAGACAAAGAAGGCCGGAAGCGTGCATTATTCTACATTCTAACACTCACGTGATTTTGTCACTATAGACAAAGAAGGAAAAAAACTGGTGTTAAACTTACAATAAACACCGGTTAGGGACTACTTGTATATGCGCTGTTATGTTTTCACCCTCGATTGTATAGTTTACAAAGCATTTTAAAGCAACAATAAAAAGCATTTTTATTTATATTTTCAGTTCTTATAATGTTTTCTTTTCATACAATATCGAAATAATATCTCACATACACTAACGCCACATATTAGATCCATATCAGTTAATAAATACTTTGACAAAACGGCGCCAATCCGTAAGCAGCGTAAATGACGTCATTCTAAGTAAACAACTCATTCATAAACAAGCTGACGTTATTTCATACATACAAGAATGATAAATGGGACACTGATGTATACACGATATGACGTAAGTTTTTATTGTTGAAAACTTGATAAAATAACGTTTTTTTTCTTATATTTCTTTTGTTTGATAATTTCTATATCTTCGCAACAGTAGGGTGCGAAAATCGAACAGCGTTATACGAAAATCCGCACCGGAAGTTATTTCCGCTTGTAAAATAAGTTTAGTGATTTTCCTTATTTTATCGTGTTAGAATCGAAATAACATCGGCCGGAGAGGTGTATATCGGCTATTTAACACCGGTTTTGTCGTTTTGATGCGACAAAATTAACCACTCAGGCCTACGGCCTTCGTGGTCAATTCCTACGCATCAAAACTCCAAACCGGTGTTAAATAGCCGATATACACCTCTCAGGCCGATGTTATTTCTTAAACAATGCACTCGCCGTTCTTATTATCTCCCTGTGTATTTTCACATTGAGGACGCCATTTTGTTTAAAAATCTGATAAATAAAAACATTTTTTTGTCGAATTTTGCTATGAAAACTATCTAGAATGAAAGAAAATGGTCTAACTAAGAAAATGAATCCGAACACCAATATCTTTAATTCAGTCGTTAACGCTGTACAGGCGTTTAAAGTGTTGTTTAAGTGACGTCACAATGTAGCGCCAAACAGCACGTGCAAAACAATCAAATCAAGTACGCTATTTTAATGTCGCAAACGAGTTAAGTTTTACGTTTATTTTATGCTTTTCAGTGGATTACTGATTTATCCGTGAAAATTATATTTGGTAATTTCACAGTGAAAATTATCAAAATATAATTTCACTCTTTTCAATGACGAAACTACTTTTTTAAGATTTTCCCCATGTGGTACCTCAATTTTATTTTTGCTGACAATTCTGACAATGTGAGGCTGTTTAAAGAAAAAGCAAAACTGAAATTGATTAATAACTAAAATGTCAAAAGTAATAAAAAGAAGAAAACTTACTTCTATTCATTCAAATTCATGAAATTCCAATCACCAAATTTCGTTTTTTTGTTTCATTTTGACAGTCTCAAAAATACATTCCTTCCCCATGCAAAACTGCTCTTGATGACATTTGGGCATATTAAAGTATCCTACGAGCAATAACTGCCGTATGCTGAATGAAAAATTGAAAGCATTGACAGCCATAACTCGAAGAATAAGTTAAATCAACCCAGCGTTCTTGAGCAGGTTTCCAAGTTTTCCATTTTCCTAGCTCCTTTTCTGAATGTTTTCACATCTGTCAACACTTATTTTTTGTCTGTTACAATCCTCAAGTAAGTTTTCTTTCTTTTAAAAATGTGTATGACTAACAAATCCAAATTATATCCCTCTGAATCTTACACAATTATTTTCCTCCCATGAAATACACAACTTTAAAAAATGGCTGCCGCTTACAATTTACAAAGCCAGGTCTAATATAAATTCGCACTAAGTAACAGAAATATGGATGGATGGTTGGACTTTTTCTCCTACAAGAATTGTTTGTTTTTATTATCAAAACAAGCGATCATTCATATTTTTTTAATAAAATTAATAAATATCACCGTCATTTAATGTTGATTGGCGGACTTATTTTTCAGCTCAAGACTTCTTTTTTTTAATGAGAAATTCCGAATAAATGGGGCTCTCAATGGGGGAAACAGTTTTAATATTAACGTTAAAATTATGGAAATTTCGTTTTAACTTGTTTTTAAGCATAAAATAAAAAGAAAATTTGTCTGTTTGTTGTGTAAGATGTAATTTTATTTCATCTCGTGAACTTTAAAAACAGTATTCTCACTCGTGGCTTCGCCACTCGTGAGAATACTGTTTTTAAAGCCCACTCGATGAAATAAAATTACATCTTACACACAAACAAACAAATATCCTCTATTTATTTAACTTTTAATAATTTGTATTTCGCTTGAAAAATAATAGCGTGAAATAAAATAAACAAACAAAGTTTTAACAACCTTTTCAAAATTCGTTATTCTCAAAATGTTTCTACATCATTTTACAATAAGAGCTTTGTTGTTATATGAATTTTGGTATACTTTCACTTTGGACAGACTTAAGTGATGACAAAGCAGAATCACCTTAAGCATAAGCTATAGATAGATATCATGACAACAACAGAAACTTTGATCTGCAGTTTGAACATGAAGTGTAATGTTTTTTATGAATGGTTTTAAAGCAATTCAACAAAAAATATATATTGATCTCCCAATAAATTAATTAACAATAGTTTTTAGCTCACCTGTCACAAAGTGACAGGGTGAGCTTTTGTGATCGCTTTTCGTCCGTCGTCCGTCCATTCGTCGTCCGTCCGTAAACTTTTACTTTAAATGACATCTCCTCATAAACCACTAAGCCAATTTCATCCAAACTTCACAGGAATGTTCCTTTGGTGGTCACCTTTAAAAATTGTTCAAAGAATTTAATTCCATGCAGAACTCTGGTTGCCATGGCAACCAAAAGAAAAAACTTTAAATATCTTCTTTTAAAAAACCCTAAGAGCTAGAGCTAAGATATTTGGCTTGAAACATCTTCTAGTGAGTGTCTACCAAGATTGTTCAAATAAAAGCCATGAGGTCAAAATTGGCCCCGCCCCAGGGGGTCATTGATTTTCCCTATATGCATATAGTAAAAACTTAAAAAATCTTCTTTTAAAGAACCCAAAGAGCTAGAGCTAAGATATTTGGCATGAAACATCTTCTAATGATTGTCTACCAAGTTTGTTCAAATAAAAGCCCTGGGGTCAAAATTGGCCCTGCCCCAGGGGGTCATTGATTTTCCCTATATGCATATAGTAAAAATTTAAAAAGTCTTCTTTTAAAGAACTCATGGAGCTAGAGCTAAGATAATTAGCATGAAACATGTTTTAATGGGTGTCTACCAAGTTTGTTCAAATAAAAGCCCTTGGTTAAAATTGGCCCCGCCCCTGGGTGTCATTGTTTTTAACTATATGTGTATAGTAAAAACTTAAAAAATCTTCTTTAAAAAAACACAGTGAGCTACAGCTTAGATGTTTAGCATGAAATATCTTCTTATGGGTCTCTACCAAGTTTGTTCAAATAAAAGCCCTTGGTTAAAATTGGCCCTGCCAGGGGTAGGGGAGGGCAGATCATTGTTTTTCATTATAAGTGTGTACATCATGAAACGTCTTCTTATAGGTGTCTTCCAAGTTTGTTCAAATAAAAGCCCTGGGTTTAAACTGGCCCCGCTCCGGGGGGCCTACATACAGGTGAGCGACCTTAGGGCCATCATGGCCCTCTTGTTTTATATATATATTGCAAATGTCAAATAGCTTCTATATCTTTGTCTCGCAAGAATATGATGTTAGTGAATTTCCTCATACCTACCTAAAATTCAGGAAACAGTCTTCTATTATATTGATAAATACTGTATCACCATGATAAAGATATCAAAGTCTGTTATAATTGTAACAAATATACAAATAGTAACAAAAGGAACTAATATTATAACATAGTAATATTACATGCATTTTTTTCATGTCAAATTAAAAAAATGGTTTCTTTCAATACTGAAAGTAGAACACACTCTGGAATGAAAAAAATGGGATGAATTTCAAAAAGACCAAATTCAGGATTTTTTGTTTGTTATACACGCGTTTCATGGAGACGCCGTGAAATAAAAAGGATAGATTTTAAAGTTTGATTGTGTTTTCATTTTAATTGTAGTTCATAAGGCTATAAATGATGATTGTTTTCTTGCACTACTTTTTTACACAAAAAAATGGAGGCCATGTGCTTAGAAGGACATGAGATACTGATTATTTGGAGTTAAGTTTTGAAAGATTTTTGTATTTGCTGCAAAATATAGCTTTTGTTGGCACTAAAACAGACTTTAAAAAGGATTTTGCCATTCATGAAATGTGCATAAAACTTTGCAACAGAATATTTTGGTCTTCAGAAATGTAGCACATTCAAGATTAATATTCTTATTGCTATCATTTTTATTTTTGTTTATAATTGTCCTTAAGATATAAACCTATAGGTGTACTTTCAAATGGTTCATCATATGTGATGGGTAGTTTTCGGTAGCATGGGCATAAGTCACGTGACAAAATGCCTTTCGATTTCTACAGCCGACATTTTATTTAGGAAATAGATATCAATTCTGAGTGCATTGTTGTAGAATAATGCACGGTTTGAATTCAAATGCGTAGTAATATAATCACGAAGGCCGATAGGCCTGAGTGATTAATTACAAAGCATTTGAACGAAAAACGTGCATTATTATACAATAATGCACGAAGAATTAATATCTATTTCCATTCTAACACGTCAAGAAAAAATATAATTATTATGGTTAAATTTGTTTTCGCCTCAGAGTTTCCAATAGAAACTTTCTTTAAAGGCTATTCCAGTGGGTTGAAAAAACTGTCGTTACATCTACCGTGTTACTGACTACAGTAGTGACACAAACAGAACACAGTACAGTCATGTCACATAACATTTACAAGTCTTGTAAGTCTTGTTCGTAGTCAATGGAATTACTTTCCTTACCAGGTAGGCATCAGTGAAAAGCATTTTTTTATATTAAATATCTTCCCCTCTTTTTAATTATGGACAGTGCATAAGATAAGTATAATTATGCAAAAAAATGGTTTACAAAACAGTCAGAAAAAATTACAATAGTACTTCATCTGAATATAATGAATATAACATGACCTGTGCGTAGGAATAATTTGGTAAGGTATCTGTAATGAGCACATTTTTTGCGCGGAGCTTCTCAATTGCTGCATTGCAGCAACATTTGTACTTGTAGCTTACTGTCATTGGCCGTGCATAACCATTTTTACGGGTTCGCAAAAGCGGAACGGGTATGTGAAAACATATCTGAAAATCAAAGCTTTCGAGAGAAATGATAACACATTTTAAGGCTTCCCCTTTCAAAATTCCATTTTATTTAGTTCCGCCCATTCTTTTCTCGTTTAGGGCACACACATTCTTTTACTTGGGGACCATACGCCGCTTTTCATGGAATGACACTACTGTTCCATGATAACCGCCGTATGAACGCATCTGCAGATGTTTCTAAATTCAAAATTTCACCGTTTTTTGTGTTTAAATGTTGAATTCTGCTTAACCCGGTGCTAAGGGGCGTGGACGGTATTATAACTTTCACTTTCCAGTACCGTCATTTTACAATTTTGCCGTGTTGGGCTTTCTTTAGGGAGTCTGCTTTTCTCTATTTCATGGACCTTTTAATTATAACTGAAATCAATTTATGATAAATTAAACACTTTTCTTTGGGTGATTATTTGTATTTGTTTTTCTTGCGAGAGAAATTAAAAGTCGCGTTCACAGCTAAAAAGAAAATATACATAATAATCAATGGCAAACTGCTCAATAGCCAGAAATGAATGAAGACTTTTGCACAAGGAAATCATAAATTTTGCACTGTTCGTAATAAAAAATAATGAAGGTCTTGATTAAATGTCATTATTCTTAGTAAAAAATACGTTTTATTTCTCTTTTTCTTGCCTAGTTTCCAGAATGAATTTTATTATCAATCTTTTTTTCGTAATTAAATGGTGATAAGCAAGACAAATAAAAAAACGTTTCTAATAGCATTTGCCTTTCGCTGTTCCGATATACGGATAAGAGTATTAGAACGTGATAATTGTTCCTTGTGCAGTGCTGAAATGAAGGGAAATAATAATATTTAAGAAATAACATCTGACAAGTTTCACACTATTCCCCTATCAATCAAATAGGGCAATCAAGTGCATGTTTAAGAAATAATATACCCCCCCCCCCCCCAAAAAAAAAAAAAAAAAAAAAAAAAAAAAAGAAATAAAAAAAAAGAGTAAGAGTGATTTTAACGCTTGATAAAATCACTGTTTAGAGTTCAGATGCGAAAGAAATTGCAGAGTATAGAAATAGAGTATTTCACCTTTTTACATTATTTTGGATAAAAATATATTTCAACTTACAAAGTTTCACGGGGGAGAATCACGCCGTTCGTTGCGCAAACAAACAAGATGGCGGATACAGCAGAAAAGTAACGTGACGATATGTTAACCCCTGCTGGCTAGAAACTTTAACAATACTTTAAAGTATTTTTTTAGAAAAAAATCATTTTTCCTTCGGTAACTAAGGCTTTCATTCACAGTTGTCTTTCCTAGTTGCAGTTTACAAAAGTTGCAAAATTAAGGAAAATTTAGTATTTTGTTAAAAACAAATCTATAGGCGTATTTTGTTTCCTGGTTCAAAGTCTGTATATAAAGTCATAATAATTATGTAGCACTATTTTAGATATACACAATTTATATACACGATTAACGTGTATTTTAAATTCAAATTGGATACACTAAGATAAGTCTGCTGATCAATTTGTTATTGTACACCTAGATGACGTATTTTGTCAGACAGGGATGTCAATTAAAATTCCTCCTCTATTTAGATATATGTTCATTATTTTACAAACAAATTGTGTCTTTTGTCTGTATGACACATTAGTCTGAAAATAACTGAACAACGGTATTTCCGCCTTTGATTCGCACGTTTCACACATTCTCAACCCCTGTAAATTCCCTTCCCTTTTTTAAATGGACCCTTTAAAGTTCAAAATAAATAATTAATGGTTGTCCTCATTTGTTAAGAAACTACCAATTGACCTCGTTAATGCCATGTCTCTATATGATGCTCGAACAGATGCCGTTTGGCGGTCCCGCGTGACTGAATGTTATCTGGGTCTGCGTTCCATGAAAGTTGCCCTTTTACACGTTCCGTAAGCGTCGCCCTTTAACGCGTTCCTTGAGCGTCGCCCTTATATGCGTTCCGTGAGCGTCGCCCTTTACGCATTCCGTGAACGTCACTCTTTATGATAATTGCTGTTATAATCGTTTTGTTTTATTTTCTATACTTTATACTGTAAGTTCATATCGGAAGTCGCATGGTCCGGGAACTTAGCTTTACAGTTGTTTTTTACCGTAGGATGGTAGTAGCTATATAAACGCAAGTCTAGAACTATTAATAAAAAAGCACCACCTTTTGTTTTTTCTATCTATGTGCTAAGCTTTTCTTCCTGTATAACCTTGACAAAGTACTGGAATATAATTTTATTTTAGTAGCTTATTTGTTATCAACAGATTCAACACGCGCTTATCGTAACTATATGGCCAAGTTTCTGTCACTGCTAAATTACCATATATAGTGTTACAGTTTGGTACACAATTATTCACAATGGCGGGTAGGAACTATCTACACGAAAGATGTAGATTTTGTTTTCTTATAACTTGACGCGTCTTTTTTTTTTTTTTTTGATAAATGTTATGGAAATCCTCTGATTATCTTTAATATAAACGAAAAAAAGGCGATAAAAAGATAATATTTCATCTTTAAAAATAGGAATGGGTTGTAAAAAGGGTAATCTATGTGACAGTGACAAAAATAAATCTAATTATCAGTGCTACTTCTTCCAAAATCAAAATACTATAATTGAAATTGAAACAATTTTCTTATTCTTTTACAAGAACCTAGTATAATGATGATTCATTCTCTTTATCCACACCACATACAGAAGCCTAGAACTTATGTTAGAAAAGAATAAAAGTAAAAAATATGTATTTGTCTTGCTATTTTTCAATACGTAGGCAAATAATTAGAGAAAACAACCAAAACAACAAGAACAAAATGCATCGTCATACTTAAACAAAAAGGTAAACTATATTCTTGTGAGGAATGTCTTCTTAAGTTTATGGAAATAATGGAACATTTTAAGTTTCTTTTTATATATTATCTTGTAATGTACTGGCTTTTTTCAATGCCCTCCAGGTATGTGATTAATATGTAATTAAATGTAGGAAACGTTGATACTTGTTTTTCTATATTTATTTATTGTTTTTTTTTTTGTTGTCTTTTTTTTTTTTGTTTTTTTGTTTTTTTTTTTTTTTTTTTTTTTTTTAGCTTACACAATATTTTATTTCAATTTCAATCAAACATAAAAACGCAATATAATCAAAATACAATCAAGAACAAACAAAATGAATGAGTAGAAAACTGCTAGATTTTTTTGGTTCGTTGTGATGAAATAAACGACTTTGATACCTTGATTACATGCATGTAAATCTTTCATACCCATAAAATACACATTCGGCAAACTATATCATACTCGCACTTTAATTCTACTACGTCTTGTCTTTATTCTTAAAGATAAAAAGTACCATTTGAGCCGCGTCACGACAAAACCAACATAATGGTTTGCGACAGAATGGATCCAGACCAGCCTGCGCATCCGCGCAGTCTGATCAGGATCCATACTGTTCGCTATCAGTTTCTTTACTTGTTGTAGGGTCTGTAAGCGAACAGCATGATCCTGATCAGACTGCGCGGATGCGCAGGCTGGGTCTGGATCCATGCTGTCGCAAACCCATTATGTTGGTTTTGTCATGACGCGGCTCATTTAGTCGACGGTCTAGCACAAATTATTGTTAATGTGAATCTGAATCCAGGGGCTGTCCCAGGATTACAGGTTATGAGGACGTCATTAATGTTTAGAATTTACTGATATGAGTGTTTCTGTGCTTTAAGCCCTTTACTATATTGTCCGTGATTTCTGTAACGCCCGTCGCAGATTTTAGTACATCTGATAATAGACCTTTAGAAACACAATAAAACCCACACTTTTGGAGAGTTTCGTCATTAAGAGATGTATAACTTTAATTATCCATAATAAATATCAGATCATTTCATACTTTCAAGAATCATTGAGTGGTGTAAAATTGCATTTCAGTCTATCTATGCTGCCATTCAACCACTTACTTGTTTATGTATTGTCCAGGTCAAGCAAATATAACTGGCAAGACGAACTTGTTTGGTATGAGATAAAACACAACACTTAGGTTGAATGAAATAGGGCATTTATTAAATGCCATAAATGACAAATGTTACATAATAACAAACATGACAAATGTTACATAATAACAAACATGGCATGTACATATTTGTATCGAAATAACCAAACTGGGAGGTAAAAACCGAAACATGGCATGTACATATTTGTATCGAAATAACCAAACTGGGAGGTAAAAAGATGAATGAAATAGGGCATTTATTAAATGCCATAAATGACAAATGTTACATAATAACAAACATGACAAATGTTACATAATAACAAACATGGCAACCGCCTTAAATGCCATAAATGACAAATGTTACATAATAACAAACATGACAAATGTTACATAATAACAAACATGGCATGTACATATTTGTATCGTGAATGAAATAGGGCATTTATTAAATGCCATAAATGACAAATGTTACATAATAACAAACATGACAAATGTTACATAATAACAAACATGGCATGTACATATTTGTATCGAAATAACCAAACTGGGAGGTAAAAACCGCCAGATTATGATAACATTGTAATGTAATTCAAATAGATTACAATCTTAACAAAAGTTATGTAAGATGACAAAGTTGAACCAAAAACCATCTACATAAATATAATAAAATGGATTGCTGATCAAAAACAATTGACCAGAAGAAATAAATATTTTCCAAATCGTGGTCGACTCGCCCAGGAAAAACCATAGTTTGGAAACCTGTGCCCTTTTATCTTGTGTCTAGTACCACTTGATGTAGGGCTCCATCCTTGGAAAATAGTTTAAACATTCTATACATTAAAAAGTGTATAACATATGACTAGATCATAAGTACTTATGACAACAAATAGAAAAATATTTGAAAGAGATAATATAACATCGACTAGTTTTATAAATCTTTGCATGCACAATATACATAATATTATATATATATATAATGTATCTCATGAATAGTTGCACAAATAATTGAGATAAACAATAAGTGAAACAACTGATTCATTAAGAATAAATGAAATGGTATTTATATCAACATCAAAAATTGAAAGAGGAGGATGGAGTTGGAGGAGGTGGATTTTAGTAAACAGAAAGGCGAGAATCATTCCTCGCCAAAATTATTTCTTTGTGATAGATCTAATGTAATCATTGGTTAATTAACATCACATGATTTAAGTCTTGATATCGATTGGCTAAGACGTACTTGGCTAAAACCTGCCCCGTAACGGCTAAAAACCTGACCCGTAATATTCTGTACAGTAATGAGTATAGGGACAGAACAATGACATAAATTATTTTATGTGGGCATAAAATCTATTTTATGTATTGTCCAGGTCAAGCAAATATAACTGGCAAGACGAACTTGTTTGGTATGAGATAAAACACAACACTTAGGTTGAATGAAATAGGGCATTTATTAAATGCCATAAATGACAAATGTTACATAATAACAAACATGACAAATGTTACATAATAACAAACATGGCATGTACATATTTGTATCGAAATAACCAAACTGGGAGGTAAAAACCGCCACAAAGGGAACCTTCCGCCACCCAGGGAGACTTGACTAGGGATGAGCTTGACCTGTAATAAGGATTGAAACAGAGGGGCTAAATTTGCCGAAGTTACCATTAATTTAATCAAGTCATGTTAGGACAAAAATGTTACGACAAATCATATATCTAATGACAATATTATAATATGTGTAGAATTAATGTCTAACATTTAAATGGATCCTGACTTGTTCTTTAAATATATGTGGACTGCAGCCTTAAACTGTCAGGCACATTACAGGATATGCTATTGTAAACCAGCAACTGAGTTAATAGACCAAATAATTAGCTGTGAAAATACTTATAACAATTACATTATATATGTATTATTGAGACATCTGACAGAATGCATTATCAGGGCTGTTTCAACGTCTAAACTGATTGTAACAAATAGAGGTATGAATCAAATTTATAGTTTCAAACTATGTGTAATGGAAAATTGTTACAAGATATACTAGTCATCAATGACAATGAAACTAGAAAAAATTCTTTTTTAAATTAGAAATTAGGAATGGATTATTATTGTATCAGCAACCAGATATCCTTCCATGGTGACCAGCCAAAATTGCATGGCCATGGCTTCCAAGTTGCAGTCATCAAACTTAGCACAGGCCCCTAGCCTGTGAAACTAGTTCATGAAGTGAAAAATATACAAAAATTTAGTTAAATATATAGTAGTATGAATTCAAAACTGAATTTGGGCTAGTAGATTGTAAATTAAAATTTTAAATGCATAGACTGGAGTATGTCAACAGTGCGTGGCACCTTAGACATTTAAACATACACATCTCCTTATGAAGGTATGTGACATTGAATTTCAGTTAGTATCTTCAATTTGCGTAAGTCCTAGCGGATATGCCAATTCTTTCGAATCATTTATTCGTTAAACCTTTAAAATGCATTAAACCAAAATAGATGTAAATGTCAATTTGTTCGCTATACATTTTTCCAATTATCAGTTAAGACCTAATGTAGAATTGAAATCAAAATTGTAAAATATCTAATTAAACCTTATTTATGCATTTGACCTAAATACATGTGAGTCTGACGTGTCTAATGTTAATTTGTTCATTATATGATTGTTGCATGAAAAATATAAATTAATGTATTAAGTAAGGATAAATAGAAAAAGTTTTATAAGACTAGACTCTTCCAAAAAATTATAAAGTAACAAGACCTTTGAACAAGATGTGAATGTAAACATTTCTACAATAATACATAAAAACCTTCAGTACAAATGTACTTATAACATTTACATAAATCCATTCAACTAGTGATATTAATATCATGCAGTAGCATGAACACAATCTGAAATTATATGTATGATTAATTAAGAAACCTGCAGCCTTGTACTGTCAGATTTATAAAACCTTTATGAAGCCAAATTGTGCATATCTGCCACAAGATATACATGAATAGGAATACCGTCATACACATTATTATGGCACGAAAGAAATAAACTTCAGCCTTGCACCGTCAGCAAGGAGAAAACTGCAGCCTTGAACTGTCAGTTATTTGAAAGATTGTAATGACACTCAGTTTGCAGTAATTCACTGTCTTTTTTATAATATCTAAAGAACTGCTGCCTTATACCGACAGATCATAAATTACCAAAATAAAAGTGGAAAACTGTAACCTACAGTATGTATAACGTACTGCAGCCTTTAACTGTCAGTAATTTAAAAGATTGTAATGGCACTCAGTTTGCTGAAATTCACTGCTTTTTCTATATATAAAGATCTGCTGCCTTATACCGACAGATCTTAAATTACGAAAAATTAAAGTGTAAAACTGTAACCTAGATTAATTAAAAACTTATGTATTTAAGACATGATGTGGAAATCTCCCGCGTCCTTTTATAAAGGCTGTCGTTCCTGACTAGATATTGGACATTTTTCTTGCGCGGGCTAGTAGGGTTCCCATACATGATTAATTTGAAAAAGAACTTCTGGCATGATGTAACAATGTATCTATGTACAATTAAAATCCAATTTCATATCAAATTAAAGCATCAGCTGTGCAGAATGGATAAAATAAACTAAACAAAGCTGACAAGACAGTACATAATTTGAGACTTGAAAACAAATTGCAAAGCATTTAAACTAAGCAATGCACACTATTAAAATTTATGAATGAAGGCAAATCGCGTCAACTAAGCAATGCCTAATACAGCAATGGTATGCTGAAATAATATCAAGGCGTGTAAACTAAGCCAAGCTGACCAGTACAGACAAACAAATGGCAAAGCGTGTCAACTAAGCAATGCCTAATACAGCAAGGGTATGCTGAATAATAGCAAGGCGTGTAAACTAAGCCAAGCCGACCAGTACAGACAAACAAATGGCAAAGCGTGTCAACTAAGCAATGCCTAATACAGCAATGGTATGCTGAAATAATAGCAAGGCGTGTAAACTAAGCCAAGCTGACCAGTACAGACAAACAAATGGCAAAGCGTGTCAACTAAGCAATGCCTAATACAGCAATGATATGCTGAAATAATAGCAAGGCGTGTAAACTAAGCCAAGCTGACAAGTACAGACAAACAAATGGCAAAGCGTGTAAACTAAGCAATGCCTAATACAGCAATGGTATGCTGAAATAATAGCAAGGCGTGTAAACTAAGCCAAGCTGACCAGTACAGACAAACAAATGGCAAAGCGTGTCAACTAAGCAATGCCTAATACAGCAATGATATGCTGAAATAATAGCAAGGCGTGTAAACTAAGCCAAGCTGACAAGTACAGACAAACAAATGGCAAAGCGTGTAAACTAAGCAATGCATAGTACAATAATGGTATGTTGAAAGAATAGCAAGGCGTGTAACTAAACCAAGATGACAAGACAAGTACAGAATCTATTTCTGGTTTATAAAAGGTGTAATTATTAGCTCAGCAATCTGAATACCATTACTTCTTATGTTATTTCAACTGTCTTGGGCAATAAATATGAATTTCCTTGAAGCTGTGTAAAACATGTATGCCAACATCAGTTTATTCATTATCTGACTCAACCTTGAAAACTATGAAATATGTAATGAAAGGCTGCTAATGTACTGATGAAAGCATTGTCTTAGGTCCCAGGTCCGCTTGCACTATTAATTCAACGATAATGATTGCTCCCTCGACTAGTCTTGGTTTTTGCAGGATTTACTGGACATTCTTGGTATTTGGCTTTTCCTTGTTGTGGACCTGAATAACAGGTGTAAGGAGAATTTGTGGCCGTTTCATCTGAAAAATATGAATTATTTTGTCATTAAGGTAGACTAAATGTATGAAATGTAATTGATTATTAAATTAATTCTGATAGGATAATTATGAGTGAACTATAAACTAAATCACACTCGCACTGACTGTAAACTAAACCATGTGTGAATAAATAAGTGTGAACTGTAAATTAAATCACGCAGACATGGGCTTTAAACTAAATCATGTACAATAGGATATGTGTGAACTGTAAACTTAAAGCACACTCACATGGACTGTAAACTAAACCATGTGTAAATAGGCGTGAACTGTAAACTAAATCACGCAGACATGGACTTTAAACTAAGCCATGTATAATATGATAAGTGTGAACTGTAAACTAAATCACACTCACATGGACTGTAAACTAACCATGTGTAGAAATTAGGCGTGAACTGTAAACTAAATCACGCAGACATTGTCTATAAACTTAAGCAATGTATAATTGGATATGCGAGAACTCTAAACTCAATCACACTCACCAGGAGTGTAAACTAAACCATGTGTAGAAAATATGCGTGTAAACTAAACCATGTGTATCATCGGTAAACTAAATCACTAAGACATGGTCTATAACCGGAGCCATGTATCATGGGATGTGTGCGAATTGTAAACAAAATCACACTTACATGTACATGTATTATAAAACTATGTGTGAACTGTAAACTTTATCAAGCAGACATGGATTATAAACCAAGTCATTTATCATACGATGCGTATAATTATAAACAAAATCACACTCACATGGATCGTCAACTATATTGTGTTGAAAATATGTACTAAATGTTAACTAAGTCCCGCAGACATAAAACTATATATTAAGCCATGTATACTAGAATATGTATAAATGCAACTAACACGGACTGTAAACTAACCTTGTGTTGTAATCGTGTTTAAACTGTTGTAAACCAGTCATAGAATTTAACACTGGTCCTAGGCCAGTGAAAATTAGTTTAGGTCAGTGTAAATTTAAAGAAAATTTGATTAAGTGTATAGTAGAATAAATTCAAAATTAGAATTCAGAACAGTAATTTTGAATCTTAAATTCAATGACTGAAAAAAAAAAAACATAAAAAAAAACAGTGAAACATGAATGTATGGAAATTATAAACTAAATCACACTTATTGTATTTAGTTGGAGTCAACAAAAAAAATGTAAAATTAAAAAGAAATAAGGCTAAATCGCTCCAATCTGGACTGTTACTTAACATGTTGCTAAATAATACTGCTATGATGATGTGTGTACAAATGTATAGTAGACTAGCAGAAAATCAACATGTACTATTATCTACTCTAATTAGAAGTTTGTGTGAACTGTAAATGAATTGGAAATAAGTGATAACTAACATGACTAATATAGAATTTCAATTATGTGTCCAGGAAAAATTATGTCTGATTAATACTGCATTCTTGTACATTATCATTAGGAGAATAATTGATGACCAACAACAAACCCGGCAATGAATAACCTTATATATTATAAATATAAAGAAATTTACTCACTGATAAATTCATTAAGTAGATCTACTTCGAGTCATAATCAAAGCTTATTATATTAATTTGTTAAGACAAAGCAACAAACCTAGACTTCATCTGTTCATAGTTTGTATAACAGGGCAGGCAGACAATGCAGTAAAATACTGACTTTAGTACAATATAACTTAAAGACATAGTAAACAAAATACTTATCTTTTGAAATTGTCTGACAAATGAAATGCTTCGGGCGGCGACCAAGCTGCTGTTCTTATCTCATGATTGAGGAGACGTAGCTGATCAGAGTAAACAGGTGGCATCCATCTGGTGTAAACAGGTAAATGTTGTTTAGACATGTCAACCATGAACCATTTATTCGCCATAAGAATGATCGTTTATGTTTGTTTTGGCATCTGTACAAAACTTGAACTGTTGAACAATGGTAACTTTCAGGACTCGTAAATAGTATGGTATCTACGAAATCTGTAATATGACGAGCAACGTTTTGTGGATAAATTCTGATTTGTAAATGTCATTAGTTCCAACAGTGTCCAAAGGCCGGCACAACTGTTTCCCGACTGATGATGTCTCAAACTTTCAAAGCTCCCAAAAAAATTTCTACAAAATTATGTCTGTGAAAATTAAAACCATATCGTAGATTACAATCGTTCTGTCTAAATTCCCGAGTCTCAAATGAGGTGAAATTTAGTAACGAATGTAGAAATGTTCCTTTGATAATAAATTGTATCCTGTTACGATATCCTGCCCGTGTTGCCGTGAAATGAATTGCCATTTTCGTCACGAAATTGAATATGAAACGGGGGACACCGTCCCTAAAAATTCGCTCCCAGCAGATTAATAAGATAACTGTTCATAGTAATACGTAATTAGTTCACTTTAAATAAAGCTTATGACTTCAAAAATAGATAAATTTTAGTAAACAGAAAGGCGAGAATCATTCCTCGCCAAAATTATTTCTTTGTGATAGATCTAATGTAATCATTGGTTAATTAACATCACATGATTTAAGTCTTGATATCGATTGGCTAAGACGTACTTGGCTAAAACCTGCCCCGTAACGGCTAAAAACCTGACCCGTAATATTCTGTACAGTAATGAGTATAGGGACAGAACAATGACATAAATTATTTTATGTGGGCATAAAATCTATTAAGTGCATTATGCCACTTTTTTTTCTGACGAAGTCCTTCTGTTATCATGACTTCCTGTAAAATTAACAGGGAAGGACTGAATATACGACGAATTTTCATTGGTCATTTTTAGATTACAAACAGAAATCGGTGAATTTCATTGGTCATTCTAAAAAAAAATGTAAAGGATAGTTATAAATAAAATGTAAGGGAAAGTTTTTGCCACTATTGAATAATCAAAGTGCTGCAGCACTGAATGCGACGGACATGCAACCGGAGAGACATTAAGGCTTCTTTTAGAAAACAAAAAACAAAAACAAAAAAAAACAACAAAACACAAAATATATAACAGAGAAAATTTGTTCCATACAAGTTCGAGATTTTTAGAGCAATATATTTTGTGTCCCAAATTGATATAATTCAGATTTTCTACTTTCAAGCACTTAAATACAGAATGAAATTTATGCCTTAAAACTCTGGTCAAACTTGTAAATCAGTGTCCTTATCGATTTATTCTAAGAAATGATATGTAAATAGAAAAACTATCCACGAAATATTTCTAGAATAAATCCAGGCAAATAAACTTCAAACATAATACATTATACATTTGAGAATGCTATTTAGAATTGCTTCGTGTTATATCATAGTGGGCATACAGACAATAAAATATAAGTCATTTGTATTTTTATTTCTCTTGGATATGTCTCATTAAAAAAAAATTGGTTAAAATCATCCGCAATTAATAGTGTATTTCTTAGATTTTTTTTATTTACAAGGTAAAGATGTAGAGGCCAGAGCACATCGTTTTTATTTTAATTTAAATGTCACTTAAGCACTACAGTGTTTAGTTGTCCTTTTCAACTTCACACTCAATTCCTTTTTCAACTTGTTTGCTTCTTACAATTGTATAGACTTTCTAAAAGTATTGCATGTAATCCGCTGGTTTATTAATTACATGTTTAATGTGTACTTCCTAATCGCCTGTCCAAAAATCAGAACAGGTGAAGCAGAATCTATTTTTAGAATAGCGAAGGTTAACTCATATCATGACCTAGTAAAATATGTAAACAAACCACAAGAATCGGAAGTAGAACTGATATTATAACTTCCTTACCATGAAAGACTACATGGCGGTAAAGTGTTGTAAAAACTCTCTTCTTACATGCATTTTCAAAAAATAGATATTTATACTAACCATTGTACTGTATCTAATATATTAATAACTGCTGAATATTCAGCTAAACCCGCGGTATGAGTCACGAAAATAGTTCTTCTTTTATTAATGCGCGAGTTATCCTAGAGTCACGAAAAACTTTTGATTTGTTAATAATAATGTTTTGTATAATGTAGAAATATTTATTTCCTACTAATAATGTCTTGGAACTCAGAGGTTACACCTTTATTGTAGTATAATTTGCTGTCCTACTTTTTCGACAGCGGTAAATCGTTTCAGCAGTAATTTGCATATTGCGCAATAATACTACGGGACTACAACGCTTTTATCAATAATATACGTTCATATTTTAACTTGGATATCTTAATTTGAAATTGAAAAGGCTAAATATGGAAGACATTAAGATATCCAGACAAAGTATGGGAGTTTTGAAGGATCAAATTCATGTACTATTTCTTGGGCTGTTAATTGGTTTAGGACACATTGCGCGATTGTAGCCAACGAAATCCCATGTGTAGATGACTTAGCTCTGAACGCGCCTGAGGGCGCGTCCGTCGCAAAAAGTAATGGTTATTTTTAAAATAAATGTACAGGAATGAGGAGAGCTCTATAACTTTAGGTTAATTTGAAAATGATTACAAAATTTATAAAGCAAAACGTAAAACAAGTGAAATAGGAATTGTATATATATATATTGAGTATCTTTTTCGGGCGAAGTCCGTCTGTTACAAAATGTATCGGTTTGACTTTCTGGAAAATAAACAGGGAAGGACTGATCTAACCAGCTAGAGTCCGAAAAATATGTAAAGGATATTTCTTACCATTCTAAAATAAAATTTTTAAGATATACTATGCTCACATTTCATATTTTTAGATATTGATAATTGCTACAAAGTCTCTTTGTAGATATAGAATTAACATGTTTTGATTACACATGTACAGAAAGTAGATTATCTTTTTTTTAACTCTACACACTAAAGGTGGACACAATAAGATTATATAGTGTCATTAAAAAAACTGGCATTTTTTATGCCCCCACAGAGTGGGAGCATATAGCGTTGCACTTGTCCGTCCGTCCGTACGTACGTACGTCTGTCTGTCCGTCCGTCCGTCCGTCTGTCCGTACGTCCCGAAATCTTGTGAACGCAACTCCTCTTAAACCGTATGGCAGATTTTGCTTAAACTTCCAGGGATGAACAACCTTAATGTGTAGATGGTAGTCAAAGAAGGATTTTTTGCTGCGACCAAATTTAAAAGAATAATATTATGGCCCTTTGTTGATTTTTTTCACTATAATACTATGTAGAAATTTTGTGAACGCAACTCCTCTTAAACCGGATGGCAGATTTTGCTTAGACTTCCAGGGATGAACAACCTTATGTGTTGTAGATGGTAGTAAAGGAAGGAATTTTTGCTGCGACCAAATTTAACAGAATTATGGCCCTTTGTTGATTTTTAGTTTTCAACTTGTGGCACATGTAGTCCAAAAATATTTGACCTAGAGACCTAAGATTGACAGAACAGTGGCGTGTGGGGCCATCCGTGTCCTATGGACACATTTCTAGTTTTTTTTTTTTTAGAAAGACCAACTTTACTTGACCTGTAATAGAATATGCAGCTTCCCACACACAGTTTAAATTGTACATTCATTAATCAAAATCAGACATATTCAGAAGGAATAACATAGATTTCAATTAATGTCTGGGATAAAAATATAGTATATCTTTTAAGATAGCTCTAAGTATGAAAAAATGTAAAGGATATAGTTTTGTCATTATTAAATAAAATGTTAAGGAAAGTTCTAGAATAAAATGTACAGAAAGGAGGATAGTTCTTTAACCTTTAGGTTAATTTGTAAATGATTACAGAATTTGTACAGTCAAACCTTAAATAAAAGTTGCTATTCTTTGAAAAGTCAACAATATCAATATGCTGTAATTGAATTTAAATGTTTACAAAATGGGTATTTTTAAATCACTACAATACAATATCATATTTGTTAGGCAGCTTAAATTGCTGTATTAAAATTAAAAATAACAATAGGATTGTATATAACAGTTTATACCCCGGCCCGAATACCTTTTTAAAGAACTTCTTGTTTAAAACTCTTCTGTTTTTAAAACGTCCGGCGATGAGGTCGAGTGGGGGGGGGGGGGACTGCCAAGAATAAACTCGCAAAATTAAACAGGGGAGGCATGAAAGTAGGCCTACTGCGTAAATAAACATTATTTAATATACACCTATACCATTTATATTTCAAGTTTTAATTTAAAGATCTAGCATGAAATATTTTCCTCATTTTCATTAGCAATAGAAAATGTCTCCATTATTATATTTAACAGACCATGCGTGCGTTTGCTTACAACAACAGTTATTTATAAATCAATATAAGTCACGTGAGGTTTATTGGTTTGTTTACATTCGTTGGAGGGGGAGATAAGAACTTCATTTATCTTTAAAAGTGCGTTTTAAATTGTGTTTTGTTGATGCGAATCTTAAAGAACGTACACAAATGATGTCTTAAACGTTTAACCACTATGTGTGCTTAATTGGACTGGTGAACATTGGCTATAATTATGTTATAATCTAGATTTATGTTCAACATACATGATGAAAACTGAGAAAATGGACAGTAGTGTATCATACCAGCCATTGAGACAACAGAAAGAAAAGAAAGGTATACTTTAGATTGTTTAACATATATCATGATTAATGAAATTATTTGAGATAGTAAATCTAGATCTAGATAGTATGTTAGGCTAATCATACGCCGTGTGTTTACACACATGACTCTTAAGGTCACTGACTAATCAGCATAAAACTTATATATTTACATACAACTACGCAATTTATGTCAATGTAAAGTCCGATATAAAGTTTAAACCTTTAAACTTTCAAAGCGACTTGAATGTTTACATCACTTTACAGTTCAAGGGTTTATAGGTCAATAATCACATGATATTGATTTAACTTCCGAACCGAAAGTAGATTTTTCCTTTGTTTAACATCTGTTTTCTAGTCATGTAGGTTGTGTGTGTTTAATGTTTGTTTTGATTATACATTCAATATTTTCGACCCATGATATTAGACATAGCCATAACGCTAAATTGTATAAAGGTAATACTTCAAGTGTCCTTTATTTTGCCTTTTTATTCAATTCAAACACATATATAACTTATAATATCTTTATTCCTCGTACTCTTAAAACTGTCAAGATTTATGTGAAGAGGGTGAAATGATTTATGATGATATATTTACATCTCTGTACAGTATTTTAACTAATGTAGGTCTCTTTCTAGGCTATAAAAATAACGGATTTGATGACATTATATACAGATTCGAAAAAGAGGGGGGGGGGACGTTTAACAGAAATCCAGCAGTTGTAGATCTATTGTATGTTTAATTAATAATAAATTCTATTAAATCCAGGGATAGCAGGGTCGAACAAATTCAATGAAATGACATTTTAAAAAAATGGAAAGGTTTTATAAATCGCACACTTGGTTTGATTTAATCAATATGTTCAATATGAGAGCGATCATGAAATATGCATTAAACCTAACCGCTACCCTGCCAGTACCGGCTGAAGCTGTAACGGACCAGAAAATATTACAACTGTTGCATTGAACCGAAGAACGTTGTTATTTTTACAGCTTCCATACATGTGTTAAAAAATCGCTAGAAATTATCTAACATAGGCAAAAAATAAATCAATAAATAATATTATTATATGATCTAAATATAGCTGCAATCTCATTGGTCCAAACAGTTGTCAACAGAACTTTTTATAAAATCATATTTACTGGGTGTAGTATCATATTCACTGGCTGAATTGGATTGTCCCAGCCTAAAAATAGATTGAGACTCATATTCAATGATCATACACCGTAGACTGTTAAATACGCGTGTTACTTAAAAAATAATTGTTGCTTTTTGTTCTTTATGACATATTTCTCGATTAAAATATCAATACATTACCATTTTACTTAAAGGCTACACCGCAATGATGAGTATAAACTTGAATTACTTTTGTATGCGCAGCGTTCGCGAAGTCGTTGCACGCCTAACACGTGCGTCTTTTTTCCCGCGCTTCAACGAGGCAAAATTTGTACATGTATAATTAAGGTTGTACTTTTTGTGATTTTTTTTATTTCTTAGCCTATTCATATAATAAAACAATTATTGACGAGTGAGCCATTGAATATGATGTGATATTCACCGGCAGAAAGTCATATTGACCTCGGCTATCGCCTCGGTCAATATGTCATCTGCCGGTGAATATCACATCATATTCAATGGCTCACTAGTCAATAATTGTATAATATTTTAACTTTAAAATGTAAGAATGATCGTTAAAAAAATAAAATGCTCATATATTCAACACGGGCAAAACATTATGATATATCTAACGATCAGTGCTACTTCTTCAAAATCAAAATACATTATTTATAATGCTATTGAACTTGATATTTATAATGCTGTCGAATTGAAGTAGAGCTGTCATCGATAGACACGATATCGATGTATCGTTGATATTTTTCTGTTGATCAATTATCGATACACATTTTTAAAAAAATTGATTAATCATTTAAATATCTATGAATTATGAAAATTCACCCAAAACATATACAGAAGCAGGCGGCCATGTCCAGCACTAATCTGTCATTACATCATGGACACATTTCATAGCAATGATGATAAAAAATGCTTAGGAAATAATCATGTGTAGGACATTATAAACAGAACACAACATCTTTGTATGATCAGAACATACATTTTACTTAAATAATTTAAATAGATATAAAAGTTAATTATATACAAGAATTTAAGAGAATATGGATCGATATATCGATGTATCGCCGATATTTGTCATCCGATATCGATGTATCGTCAGTATGCTTTGCAATGAATCAATGACAGCTCTATATTGAACTCTCCACAAGTTTAATAATCACATTTTTCAATATTATTGAAACATATTTCTGCTTATGATAAATTTATAAGCAGACCAATTGCGTAGTTTAATTTCTAATCAATACTTACTTATTATATATAGCATTTAATTTATTCATGGATGCGTTACACATTACTAAGTACGGTAAAATGGTTTGTGAAAACGATAGAAATGTTATAATCATCTCCCAACTCGTGATGTTTGAATGCATTAAATAGCTAATATGTACTTTTCCTATATCTGTACATATTTTTAAAATTCACAGGCAGTATTTTGGCCTATCTTATATGAAACTATTAAGGCCTCAACAGACTGTAGGATTTTGAAGTACAACACCAATTAAAACTAAGATGTACAGGCAAATCTTAATGTGTGAAGGCTACTATTCCTTGAATTCGGAAACCTTAAATATAGATGTAAGGGATAGGACATGTTTTATTTTGAAAATCTTGTACAGATTTTTACAGACCTCCCACAATGACAAGTAACAGATAACCAAATTATCTCCTGATAATGGGTGTAATGAATAAAATTCCAGAACAATTATGGCTAAAAGGTAAACATAGTAGTAAGATGGGGTAATAATGATGTTGAAAAACTTTTCAGGAGACCCAAAGTTTTGGTATGTTCGAATCCCAAATTGTTCCGAAAATGATTATGTCACGGTATTGAACTGTTCTCTAATTAGGAGAGGAGAGGTAGTTTGTAGGAGGCCGGATAGCTTAGTCAGTAGAGCCGCAGTACGGTATTCCAAGGGTCCCAGGTTTGAGTCTTGGTCAGGCTTCACATTTAAAAAAATATTATATTTTTTAAATGGGGGTGATTCAATCATTACTCATGGAGAAAAAAATATTTAGTGAGTAAAGTATGTAAAGGATCAATGTAAAGGGATCCTTTTTAAGGAAACCTGAGATGATTCCTACAGTGTAGAATTACCGTCTGAATGCAAATGTTGTATTGCTTTGAAAATTGTACATCTTATCTCTAATTAGTGCTGTGCAACTAAATCCTACCGTCTGCTGAGGCCTTGAGAAACAACTTGTAACACAATTGAAGTCACAACTGTGTATATTTTCTTTTGTTGTCGAGTAGAAATAAAAAGAAAAAAAGAATTCTTATATGGCACACCAAATAGTAGAATTTGAACCCACTACCCTGACGGGGGGATATGGATTTGTGTTTTTTACTAGAAACTCATTTTAATAGTATCCGTATTTACCGACTTATATTATCAAATCAAACTAAAATACTCAACATATAAGAGCGAGTATGAATTACGATCACATATGTTCATTAGGCTGCAGTACAGCACATACTCGAAATCAAATTTTCATGGTTAGTTCAGACATAACGCCTATTCATTTCTTTCAATTTACATTGCAATTGAATAATATTATATTGGTCCGTATTTAATATATATTGCCCGTTTACTTAACAAGTTGCTCGTTTTATGTCATATATTTCACAGATTCGCTGTTACTCGTACGTAATACTTGCGCAATTTTCACTTCCTGTATTACGGGATATTTATTGTGGTTTCATACATGATACATATTTAAAACCATTTGAGCCGCGTCAAGACAAAACCAACATAGTGGGTTTGCGACCAGCATTGATCCAGACACTTGGGGTTTGGACCTCAGAACTTTTTTGAGCCATGCTTTTAGAAGGGAATTTGCAACACGTGTTTTCAAACACATCCAAGTATTTATGGTTATGCCACATAAACAATTGATTTATTTGTTACATTTGTTTTTGAAAGTTTTAAAGATAATTATATTAAAAAAACTAAACGTTTTAAGATATTTTGCTCCAAATTCATGATGTTTTAGATTTTTCATTAAGAGAGAATACAGTTTCTTGATGTTTATTTCTTTTTCGTTTCTTTTCTGGCCGCCAGAGGTCAATGTTATTGAAAAGGGAAATTGCGTGAAAGTATTTGAGCCGCGTCATTACAAAACCAACATAGTGCGTTTGCGACCAGCATGGATTCAGACCAGCCTGCGCCTCTGCGCAGTCTGATCAGGATCCATGCTGTTCGCCATCAGTTTCTCTACTTGTAATAGGGTTTGTAAGCGAACAACATGTATTCTGATCAGACTGCGCGGATGCGCAGGCTGGTCTGGATCCATGCTGGTCGCAAACCCATTATGTTGGTTTTGTCGTGACGCGGCTCAAGTGTATTTCATAATCGTTCATCATAAAGATATTACTTCGTTTCGATCTTATAATGTACAAGTTTGGTATTTTGCACACGTCGTTTTTCTGATTGTAAATAAATGCACGAAGCAAAGTTTAATGTGTCTTTTATATATTGTTAAGAAGTCCAATGTCAATACTTGTAAACGTTTTATATTATGTTATAAAGCGGCATGATGACGCATAGTAGTGATTTTTATAAATAGCAGAGAAAAAAAACATTCAACACAACTTTATCCATGTAAGCATATTTAATAATTAGGATTCTTAAACATGATCATTTTATGTTAGTCATTTGAATTTTTTTTTAAATATATATTTAAGCGATACCTTCATCAGTTCACATACGACAAACATTGTTTGTTTGGTAGAGGGGGGAACTTAATAGGAATCACTTTGTTCCGTTCGGTCCCGGAGTTTTAATTATCTTTTGAAACGTAAAATGTATATGTATGAAGGGTTTTTTGCAACTCTTCGTGACATTTTGAAAAAAGTTATGCCCCTTTTAGAAATTTATTTATTTGAATATCTCATAGTTATTAACTTAAGCTTGACATATATAAAGAGGTTAATCATAACTCTATATCGGATTTTGATGACACAGTTGTACCTCTTTTACTGGGAAAAATGCCCTGAAATTCATATTTAATCTCATGTCATCTCAGACACCATAAAATTATACATGTGTTACTTAATCTGGATCCTTTAAGGAACAAAATTGATAATTGATAATAGTTTCACCAATTAACAAGGAAAGTTATCCAGAAATGCTGGATATAACGTCCCGTTTTTGTTTTGTTATTCTTGTTTTGTTGTTGTTATTGTTGTTGTTGTTGTTAATGATTTTTTGCTTTTGTTTGATTTTTGTTGTTGTTTTGTTTGTTTTGCGTGTGTGTTTTTAACTGTGCCATCCATTTTTCCGAGTTATGTACCTTTTTATATGTACCTTTTATGTACCTTTTGTATGGTAAATCTTATCCGGATCTATCTTAAACTGCTCCTACTCACTTTACTTATTTAACGATATCTTCCATATTTGGATTATATAATGATAAATAATTACAGTATGGTGTAATTTCAGGACCATGTAGTCACGTGTTTTATCTGTGTTCGGTGTGCCTGGTACTTGCCGTGATACTTATCACGTTAAAATTTAAGTACGGTAAGTAGACATGCTTTAATTATATTGACATTGTTTGGTAACACACAAATGGGTAATTTGATACCATTTCGTCCCATGTACACCGTTCAGAATGTATCATTAGAAGTCAAAAGAATTGCTCATTTGTTTGTTATGGACATACATGTAGTGGCGTATTTTGAACGAAGAAAAAAAAAATACTTGAAATTTCACAAATGAATTTATTTTACAGAACTGATTTGTTTCTTCTGACAGAAGACGGCATTTTACTATTGAAACATACGTGGTCGTATGTCAGAACAAAAATGTGTTGCTTTTATGCCTATTCAATGTTACTAAATGCCAAAAAATGTAAATATACAAACTGAATAAACCTTCTAAACTTTTTCTAAACTTCGGCAACAATTTCAAACTAGAGTCTTTACTCTTTTTTAATTTTAAGTAATTTACATATTGAACATTCTATCTTTCAATCAATCAATATACCTAGTCGACATAATAGCTTACTGGCTGGTGAGTTAACTATGACACTTTGTTTTATTGTTCTAACTTTGTTTCAACAAACAAGCACATGTTCACCTTATGACCTAGTGATATAGGAGCAGGAATACTATGATGAAAGTGTGAAATTTGTAAAACGTTCTGATGTGTTTATGTTTACCTAATATTTTTGTTGCAAACACTGCCTCAATCTTTTTTACAACTACAAGGCAATTAAAATGATCTTGACACACTGACTAGAGAAAGATTTTTTAAAAATTGGTTAAAATATCAACAATAAAATAGATAACACATATAAAATATAAAATATAAATGATCACACCAGGATTTGAGCAGTTTAACACAGTCTTTTGTAACACTATTGCGGAATACAAGTTAAGATTTAGTAAATATAGCAAACAATTACGCAACAATTACTGCACAATCTTTTGCTTTTATAATGAACAGCAATAATACTATTATAAATATTCCTGTAGTTTGTGTTGAAGTTGTATAAGTATTGTAATTAATTATCATTATTTCGCGTTTCGTTTCTTAACATTTCAATATACAGACTTATTATATCAGACCTTAACAGCTATGCGCAAATGAGTCAGGAATCACACATGCAACTACTGCTAATATAACAGGAAATATAATTAATCACTAAAGTCACACCTGCTAGTTATATCCGTCTGCTTCCGATAAGATTACATGTGATTATTTCCAATCATGAAATATGAAAGATAGCGTAGACCAGTCTGATCAGACGTAATAATTGACTGGTTGCATTGAAATGAAAGATGTTTGTTTTTAAAGGAGGCTTGTGTCGTAATGAGCCTTAAAGTGCATACAAAATATTATTATTCACATCGGACTCACTCGATCAAATAGAATAATCAAATAACCATATTTAACGTGAAAGAATGATCGTACAAATCAAAGGTTTTTTTTCTCTTCTTATCCTTCGGAATTGTGCAGATGGTTCAATGCCCTTTAAAAATTGATAAAGTCAGCGATTCTCCATTCTGGAAGTAAATATTTGTTTTATTATTTGTTGGGCAAAAAAAAAAAGATACACGAACACGAAATGGTCAGTGTCAAATCTCTTAAGATATTGTTGTGGTTTGGCTAGATATTGATGAGGTTTTGGTAATATAGACTCGAAGGAGGAGAATTCTTGTAGCATTCAACATTTAGGTATTGAGCTAATACGTAGTAGAGGCAACGAGTAACATGTAAACAATTAAGACTGTTGTTGAAATTTAAAGAAAAACAAAACAACTTTTCTCCGCACGAGTGAATATCTGTCGAAATGTTATCAGTTCATGTTACAGTTGATCAAGCCAAATCATGATTGATAGCTAATCGTGAAATTCATTAAGTCAAAAGTGAATTACACACATTGAAATAGCACCAGTATTTCATTTTGCCTCTTTTTTTGTCTGCATAATTCATGATTCTCAACATTCTAATTATGCTCGAGCGGGCAATTCCTTCATTTAATGTGTTGCTGTCTCATATAGTTTCCTGCAATTCTATTAAAAGTTATACAACTGACCTACTCTACAATAATTCAGATATTTTCGGAGTAATTTGTTACATTTTAATTTGTTTCTTAATTTGTCGAGCAAATTATTTCGATATTTTTGTTTTGTATGTGATGCGTAACATTTTCATGAATTTATACAAACCTAAAGTCTTGAGACTGAAAAAAAAAATATTAATTTCGTCTCTATTTAAAACGTTGTAAAGCATAGTCAATCTACAGAATAGTCCTATAAAACATTATCCACTGTCAACGTTAAACTAGCCTTTCCATGATTAAGTTTATACGAATTATTTTGGTTCGATTGTGTTGGAAGTAATAAATTTATTGAAATAGTCTCGAACCCGTGCTTTGAATGAACCCAGTACTAAGGAATGCTCAAGGATACAACGGCTTGCCCCGTACATGGTTTGAACACACGCGGCCAGCAATCCTTAGATTACTGGTCCAACGCGCTAACCACCTGGCCACGTCATGAATTGTGATAGTTTTTAAAATTTACACATTAACTCTTCCACTTCTTTAACTCATGTTTGGATCTGTTCAGCGACTTCGTTTTTGTCGTAAACAGTTACCCTCAAGCTAGATATTCCGGTCTGTTCCGGTAGCCGATGAAAGGCCCTTATATGTCAACATACTCCACGTTTGCGTTGTCTATTGAGTTATGTCTCTTTTATCTTTGTATTTTAAATTTGTAGGTAAACATTTTTTTTTTCAAAATATATGTAGAACTATGTGTATGTTCAGTGATTTTGAAAGTGATGGAAAATGTGTTTGATCAATAGATTTTATATAATATATATGTCTGCATTGGCTAATAAATGATAGTTAATATTTATATTGTTTGTCTTTAAGGAATCAATGAATACGATATGAACTTCGTAAAAGTCATAAAGTTTTATTCATAGTAACTTTAGTAACATGTTATGTTTCTTTTTTTTTTCAGGATCATCGCAATTATTCTTTACAGTGATAACAGTAGGTTCACCATGGAGACAGCAAGGTGGGTCATATATAGATATTATAATAATATTTTAAAAAAGTATCTGACTGATTATTTCTATTATTTTTTTCAAAGGTACATTTTTATCTGACTGATAATTTCTATCAGATATTTTGGGACATATCACATGTTGTTTCTTTAATTAATCATTGTCGTAAGTAATTGCTTTATTTTCTACTCCGAGGTCTCTTAAGATATTATCATTTTGGTAGAAAGAAAATAATAATGAATTGCTTTGCCAATGGTTATAAGATGCTAATACAAATTGCTATGTCAAAATTTGTTAGGTTCTAATATACTTCCTTTGTAATTATGACACAACAGAACAGAACAAAGTTGTTGTTCTGTTGTTGCTTTTTGTGAACTTGTGCATTTGGTACATTGCTTGCTTGATTGGCCTTTACGTCACAACGACACAGTATATGAGCAGTGTCACGACAAAACCAACATAATGGGTTTGCGACCAGCATGGATCCAGACCAGCCTGCGCATCCGCGCAGTCTGATCAGGATCCATGATGTTCGCTTACCAACCCTATTACAAGTAGAGAAACTAATAGCGAACAGCATGGATCCTGATCAGACTGCGCGGATGCGCAGGCTGGTCTGGATTCATGCTGGTCGCAAAGGCACTATGTTGGTTTTGTCTTGACGCGGCTCATTGATTATGTAATATGGCGACGTTGGACAGCTTTACTGGTAAAGAAAGACCTCAGGTGCTCACTTGTGCATTCTTTCAGGCACGAACGGACACATGAGTAGAACCACTGGTGTTCTGTAAACTAGCTCGATAGCTTCATCACATGAAAAAGTCCAAAGTCGTCTTCGGGATTTGAACCAACAGCGGTAAGAAGCAAGTGGTTTGAAGTCAACGACCTCAACCACCCAGCCACGGACGTCCCTATGCATGGCACATAATAATACAAAATGATACAATGCATAAACTAATACAATATCATTACAATGCATACTTGATATATATATTTATTTAGTAATATATTTTAAATACAGTGTCACGTAATAATTTATATGCCGTTTTGTTTTACTGAAAATTAATTAATGTGATTTCAAACAGAAATAATACTTTCTGTGGAAGCACTATCAAATTTACAGTTTCCTCAGTTTGGTTATTTGATAATTTTACATCATTAGTTTACATCATTTGTAATTTTGCTTCATTGTGTATAGAAAAGACGAGCGGCAACATGAATGGTAAATATGTGATAGCGAGTGGAGCAAAGCAAGAAGTACCATTCAATGATGACTACTCTAGCAAAGGTTACGAGTACTTTGACGTGTACTCTCCCGAAATAGCAACACATTATGGCGAGGTATTCTGGACAGACCAAGGCAACAACCCGCTCCCGAAAGAAATTATCGACAGATTCAAAGGTAAAAAAAATTGAATTTTCTCTTTCTACTACACTTGACATTTAACAATGTGTTAAAAATCAGGATCTGAGGGCATTGCTACAACGAAAATACCTTTCAAAAGGAAAAATATTTGAGTTGAGCTATTAGGATGGCAAGATGTCCGTCCTCTGTTGTCCTTATTTGCCTTAAACGAGCGTCGTCACATCTCCTGTCTAATGTTCTTTTAAAAAGGTTAAACAAGACATGCCCCTTTGGTCAAAAATGGGCCCCGACCTGGGAGTCACATATCCAAGATCAACATGTTTAATAGTAAAAGGTCTCATGTGTCAGGGGCTAAGATATTTCGCACGAGGCATTTTGTATCAGGCATCTAAAATCATGTAGCTTTGATAGAAAATGATTAACCGAATGTGACCTAATATGACTTTTGCGCCTTCTTAAGCAATTATGTATCTCAGGTGAGCGATCCAGGGCCATCACGGCCTTCTTGATGTATAGAGAAAGGAGGAGGAAAACATTAAATTCAAATTTGTAGAATGTATTCTTTAGATTTATTGACAACATTCATAGCAAATTTCCTACATACTTTTTTATCTTATGGAAAACACACAGCAGTATTATAGATCTACAAATACAAAAGTGTTGATTTTTTTTCTCCGGAGATAACGTTTGCAAAGACATTTACATTTGATTTTCATGTGATAAAAATGTCTGTTAAATCAGATTTATTTGGAAAATAAAAACGTATTGTCATGTTGGAAAATCATAATGTATCTGCTCCTTTTTTTCGCTGGTTAAAAGATACTTATATAATAAAGTGCATGATGAAATAAAGATACGTTGTTGCCATTAATCGTTTTGTTTATCATAGGTAAGGTAATGGCAATTACCGGTTACGAGCAAGACCAGGTCATGGTATCGCCAGTAGGTCAACCCGGAGTCAATCCAGACGCTGACGTCTCTGTGCCCATAAATTGGGCATACAACCATCATTATATGGCGTGGATGACTGGGGCGCATTCTAAAATGGTCCGTATACCAAACCCAGATCCTAATGACGTCAGCGCGCATGGTTCACCAATGAAATGGAAGGCTGTAGATTTGCCGTCTGCTGCACATCGTGTTAACAAGAATATACCAACGAGTCAATTTTTCAGTGAAGGAAATGGTGGTGAATCGAGAAAGAGTTTTCATGGCTATCCTAACGGTTATGCTCAACTGATAGACTCACCTAACTTGTGGCATATTACACCTATGCAAATTGATACCAGAAATCGTGACTGTGGAGCTACTTCTAAAGATATAAACAATTGTACAGATCACAGTGTACCTGGACCTGAACCTAAACAGGCGCGATACGGTCTTGGAATACCGAAAGGTGGATCCCCTTACTCTGGAATTCTCGAATGCCCATGTAATGGTCGATTCGGTGGTGACCCTTCAATTTATGGCAAGGAATCTCGCACAAAACTTGTCACTCATCATTACACATGCGTGTCAAAATCATCTTGCGGCACAGAAACCGTTTCAAGTGCAGTTGAGTGTTTTAACTCCTTTGTAAATATGGGAATAAAGATTGGAAAGAATGTTACAATAACTGCGCAAACGGATTCTATTCCACACGGTTGTACTGTTCATACATCATTAGATGGTACATGGACGGCTACATACAATCGGTTTAGAAGTCAAGCACTATGTTCAACTTCGCACACAAGATCCGGAACTGTTATCTTTTCTGTTGGTGTAAAAGTAACCGTAAATTTAAACAGTACTGCAGCAGAAATCATAATGTCTGGACCATCTAACGCTTGGTTTGGAACTGGTTTCAATGCAAGTCAGATGGCTGACGCTCCATACGTAATAATTGTAAACTCTACTGGTGTCTATGAGCGGCAGATCGGGACATGTGGAAGTGAGGGTGAGCATTGTCCAGGAGATGCACTTAGTCCTAGTGTACAAGTTGTATCAAGTAAAGTTGCAGATGGAATAAGAACTGTTACAATGACACGTCCACTAAAAGGAAAAACGTCGAAGTACTACACGTTTAACCCAACAAAACAGTCTCAGATAAACATGATATCCGCTGTCGGTTATTCTCAAATGTTTGCCCAGCATAAAATTCATACTACAGGCGTGTTGGCATTGATGGCTAAGGACGCACCTAATTGCATTTGTGACGTGGGGAGCATTGGAAAATTGTGCAACACCGACGGAACTTCATGTGAAACATTTACTAAAAACTGTCTTCCTCCTCCTGCTGGAGATCTCATCAGTCAACGCAATCCGACATGTAACTCTATACAATATGGCGGCGGTTTACGATGTTGTAAACATAAACGTATAATGCTTGACGCAGATCAGCCGATAAGACCAGAACTATTGAGATACCACATGAAATTCCGATTCTGGTTTCAAGTCTACGAAGCAACGGGTGAACAAGTTTCTCATCATGATCTTCCTCGTATTTATTATCAGACTGAAGCCTGGGCTGGTGAGTATGATGTGCCTCCTGCTTTTGCCAAGCCTGGTAAACCTATACCAGGTTATCCTAACTGGCCAGAAAAAACTCCTACACCCGGAACCACGTGTACCGGAAATTGTCCAGACGGTGATGACTGCAAATGTATCCACACAATTACGTTACATTTCAAGGTCAACAACAACACCAGGCTGATATACGCTGGAGGGCATTGTCATGCACCATCATGT
Source organism: Ruditapes philippinarum (assembly GCF_026571515.1). Taxonomy (NCBI): domain Eukaryota; kingdom Metazoa; phylum Mollusca; class Bivalvia; order Venerida; family Veneridae; genus Ruditapes; species Ruditapes philippinarum. The sequence goes on along the minus strand of NW_026857441.1, from coordinate 471,009 downwards.
ATATCTATTGAGTTATACAGGAATGATTCAGGTCACAATATGGAACTACTTTGTCGACAGATGCCAGTTTATGGAAAAGGAAAAGTAAACCGTGATAAATTTGATGAGTTGGGATATATTTCTCTACCACCGTGTCTTTGGGGTGATGATGAAGGGCTTAACCCGTCAGTTCTACTGCCCAAAAATACTCCCTTGGTGTCTATTAAGCACAACTGGAACACACACGTTGGTCACTTCGGTGAGATGGCTTCATGGCAGATGAGAGGAACCTTTTACTAACAAATTTGTTCCCAAAACTGTGTTTGTTGAATAACATTATATTTCCTTTATGCAATAAAGGAAAAATCCGGTGATTATCTTACGTGGAATAACATGTACATAAATAAACTAGATATGAATATACAATTATTCAATGTGTCCATACATTTGATATCTTGGTAATGTATCATGGATTTTTAAATGACTACTACACAAGTGTGACAAACTTACATTGCTTCTATGATTAGCTTGTTGTATATAAACAATCATTTTATAAAACACGTAAATATATCATAACATCTTATCTGTTGATATATAAATGATCTTCTCATTATTGAATTTAAGGATACATATTTAGATACATTCCAATTTGTTGTATTTATTATTGACTTGATTCGTTATTTAATATGTTAAATGCAATCTCTTATAGTTCTTTCTATTTCTTTGTACATTTGACTGCGATAGCTATGATGGCTTATTTTTCCTTTGAATAAAAGTGTTATTTTTATGTTGTTAGATGTTATTTTCAAGTTGGCAAATGCGTCTGGCATATTAATATGTTATAAACTTTTTGATGAAATGTTGAAGAATCTGATCTGATCGAAAAAGGTAAAATGTCTAAATATATGTTTTGTGTGTACTAAACAATATTATAAACAAATACAAGCACAATTTCAATGAAATGTGCAATATATTTGAAAACTGACCCGTTTGCATAGATCGAACACATCAAATGGAAATAAGCATTGTTTTATAAACCATGTGTATATAGTATAACTCGAGAGTATGGTTGGCATTTACTGTTGTATGTTGATCGTTTCCTGCATTGTCAGATGTACCAAAATAACGAACTATTCTATCAAAACACAACCGATCCATAAAACACTTTATTATATACTTATAAATGAAATATTGATGGAATAAAATTCGTATTTTCATTTTCCGTATTTTCACTGTAAAAATGTATTTTTTACTGCAGTGAAACATATTTTCCGTATTTTCACTGATATCTTGCAGGACTACTTTCCACTAAATTCAGCCAATATACAAAATTTGAGTGAAACTCTTTCAAATTGTAACGTCAAAAAAGACCCCAAAAAAAGTATATAATAAACAGACAAATTCAAGTTTTTTCCTTAAATACATTATTTATGTTCATCTTGTGGTTGAAAATCCTGAAATATTTATTTTCTTTCTACTAGATGAAAATAAATCCTGTATTTATAGAAAAAAAAACCTTAAATATCCTCTTTTTATTATTATTATTATTATTATTATTATTATTATTATTATTATTATTATAAATGCTTCTCTTATATTTCAATAAATGTATACGAAAAAAATAACAATTTCATATGTAGTAATAATGTAAGTTTGAATATAGAAATCAACTCCAGGTTCAATTTAAAAGACTAGTGTATTTTTTTTTATTTGAAAAAAAAAAACAATGTTTCGACTTAAAGTCTTCATCAGGTATCAAGTATAAATTTGTAGTAAAACAAATATTTTGCTTATATTAGGAAAATAAAGCTCGAACTTCTCTCGCCTCCATAGTATAAAAATTTGCACTTCGAAAAAAGAAAGAAATTTTTTATGCAATATCACGCGGGCAAGTTTAATGCAGACTCGGAACAGAGTTGCAATTATTTATGACGGCGTGATCTGTGACGTTTTGCACTGTCCGTGACGGTGTAATTAATTTTATAGATTATCACTATAATGTTGTTTGTAAATAACTACAAGTATATGGTATACGTTGGTCACTGTGCTTAAACTCTGCCCCTGTGCATATTGTGTTATATAATTTTTTCTTTCCAGGGATAGTGAAAAAAAATGTTTTGTGAAAGGAAAATGTAGAAGTAGGAATGACACGCCACTGGCAAAAAAAATTACCATAGGAGGAGTAAATTATACTGTAAATACTTTTAACATGTTCCCATTTTTTGCAGTCGGTCGTGTGCAAGACCAATGACTGGTGCACATATTTGCTATAAAGTATTTGACAAAAAATGTATATATTAAATAAGATATATATATATAGAAATTCGCAGACCTCTGATTAACACCTTTACAATCCCACGTACATACATGTGCACAAAACATGGTCAGATAATAATAAGTCTTTATCACGCTATGCCGCCGGTAACCAATAATCTTCTCGGAAACAACAAGGAATGAAAGTACAGGTGGGGCTACTTCGTCGTGACTTGATGTAAATACGACCAGAGAATGTAGAACTTGTATTGTAAGTAACAACGATATATTATAATAAACTGAGCATACAGAAATAAAAAGATATATTTCGATATTGATATTATATGAAACAATGGCCTATAATCAAAATCAATTTGTATAATGCCACTTAGCATGCGATTGTTTATGGTCAATTCACTGGGGAGGAAGTGTTACACGATGGATGGAGTTCTTATGATAACTTGTCAAGGAGTTCTTGTGATAACTGTCACAGAGTTCGTCGGAAAACTATTGTATATACTGCAAAAACACTCGTGAAAAATGGTAAATTTCATCTTTAAAAAGTAAGTTTTAGGTGAAAAATTAAACTTAATGATTAAGCGTGCCTTACTAATGCATTTTGTGTCAATAACTAATTCATAGACCATTTTTAATCGCCTCTTGCTTAAAATCTGGTAGTTTTGATTTAAATTTCCAAATTATTTGCCAATTCGCAAGTATTGGCCTGTTTATTTCAAGTCTTCATCCTTGCCATACATAATTACCTAATTATAATGCAAAATTGCAAACATAAAGCTCCGACTAACAAATTATACCCGATTTTTTTAAATGTTCCGGAGTTTTTGAGAGTTGTGATAACTCTAAATATGTCCTGGAGTTCTTATGATAACTTTTGTTACTGCCAATGTGTTTCTTGTGCTAAATCACGGCACGTTTTGAATCAATATAAGGGAGACAACAATGATGAACTCAAAAGTTATTTCTATTAATTAATTCTCTTCAAAATGGAGGACGATGGTAAACAATTAGTTCGTTATATGTAAAACTATTCGCTTTAAAAACTTCTGATACAAGGAACTAATTCGCTATATGCTTACAAGGAACTCCGGATATAAGGAACAGATTTTGAATGTCCCAATGAGTTCGTTATAAGTGGAGTTTACCATCGCCTCGGTCAATATGTCATCTGCCGATGAATATCACATCATATTAAATGGCTCACTAGTCAATAATTGTACAAGTAAAATGGTTCCCTGCGGGGAACATTTTTAATTTCACTATTTTCAACATTGTTTGTGGGGGGGGGGGGGGGAATAAATAGACGTTTGTACATCAGGAATATAGTTGACAATAATCGATCAATATAGAAGAATGTCTTTGGAAACTGGTGACCGTTGAAGACCGGAGAAGGTCGAACATAAAACAATTATTTCTTTTTAAGAAAATGATTAAATAGGCCTACCATTTTATGAATAATTCCGAGCAAACAAAGAATAAAGTAAACACACAAGTTTACGCAGAAAATATCTCTATTTATTATGGCAGATGCCACTACGAATATTTTACTTTTGTAGATTTTCAGCATAAACAATTTATTGTTTGTAAAATTTGAGATATATTTTAAAGATACATTGATCATTTTCAAACACATCATTCAAGTTTTTCCACCTTAAACGGTAAAATAATAATAGAAAATTAGAAATACCAGGTACGTATATTAATATATGTACCTGGAAATACCACGTAATAGTTTTTTGTTCTTAATTAGGTGTAATTCGGACTAATTGCCTAGAGGTAGATCCGTAACGTACCGGCAAATGGTATTTAGCTAGGTTTTCAAAAAGGTCAATTAACCAATCATGTACGGTTTACAGATCACATGCTCCTCCATGTACCGAAAACAGGTCACGTGCTCCTCCATGCCTCAAAAGTTAAACGCATATACCAATACCCTGCGGTCTCCAGACCGCAGGGTATAATATTATTAGCACCTGTATAATATACATTTTACATAATTGTTTTTTAAATTAACATCAAGGAAGTTTCGCCTTAAACACGATATAATTATTTATAACAGAACAGTTGAATAATTTGGCAAATACCATTTGCTTACATGGTATAATTTTTGTAGCGTAGCTTTAAATTTTGCCAATTCGATATCCTGTCGAAGTATTCTTATACACATGTTCGCGGTCTTTATCATAAGTTTGACAGAAAATTGAAACATTTCGATTGTGCGTTTGACGTAATGCTACATTTATGCTCGTTTCTTAGGAATTGAATGTCGGATGCACAAAGCGTAGCATAAATTGATACCCATAAGTGCGCTATATGTGCCCAAGTGACACGAATTATATTATGATCAGTCACGACAAAACTAACGTAATGCGTTGCGACCTGCATGGATGCAGACCAGCCCGCGCATCCGCGCAATCTGATTAGGATCAATGCTATTCGCTATCAGTTGCTCTACGTGTAATAGAGTTGGTAAGCGAACAGCATGGATCCTGATCAGACTGCGCGGATGCGCAGGCTGGTCTGGATCCATGCTGGTCGCAAACGCATTATGTTGGTTTTGTCGTGACGCGGCTCATATAATGATTAGTCACCAGTGATCTGTCGTCTACTCGTGTTCTAAGTTGATGGCATAAGTTATTCGTTATTGCTTCTGTATGGGGTTAAATAGCTTATAAAAATACTCTTGTGAGAAGAATTGTAAAATTCATTGTGTAAGAGATTTTAAATCAACAAACTATTTGTAATCTTAAATTTGCCATATACTAGTATATAAATGATATTTAAAAAATACACATTCGTTGCAATATAATCAACAAAATTCACTGGAATGTGAATAGATACTCTACTCTACTCTATATAACATATAATTTCTGCAAGTATTTTAGGGGAATTAGATTATTTACAGACATAAAATGTTAGGTCATACGCCATATAATACAAGGTTATACTCCATAATTCTAGGTTATTGGCAGTAATGCAATAAAATCTGAACTTTTAAGATTGGATCAACCTTTTTCTGTCATGTCGTCGGTTCAGTGACAGGGAGACTATTAATCTAGCTTTTAACGACGCTTCTACGTTTTCAGACATTGCATATAATTACATTCAGAAAAAATCATGAAAAGGGGAAGTTATAATTATAAATAATACCAGTTTTAGATACAAACCGACGATGACTTATACAATTCTTCCTAAGTCTTTTCATTGTGAATATGTCGTATGAAGAAAAATTAAGACAACTTTTTTTGTTATTAAGATTAAATAATCTGATGGATTTATTATGGCTTTTATTTAGTGATCTGCTTGAAGACACGTCTGCTTACCTTTCTAGATAACCTATCCTTATTATTGAACTTAATATATGGCGATGTTAAAGATAGCTGTTAAAATATTCTGTTATAAAACAAAATGTCCAAATTGTTTGATGAAAAATAAAGTGCTCTGTTTGTGGACACGTGCTATAGGCCTCTTAGTGTTTGAGTTTTTCTTATTTGAGGTATTCAGCTTGAAAGTCAAAAGTTTATTTGTTCGAAGGTGAGTTAGTGAGTTAGTTTCCTAGTTAGTTGGTTACTGTTTCTTACTTGTTAATAACAGAGTAATGGAAAAATATATCGTCATGAACTTCTATTTTTTTTAAGTAAAAATTTAATAAATATTTTAAAGTAAAAAATAAGAAATTTATTTTTTAAGTAAAAATTAAAATCAAACATTTCATTTTCTCTAATTTAAATGACTCATACTAACACAGTTTATCAGTCTGGACAACTATAACAAGGCAATAAATAAGAACAGTAAATAGTGTTTTAAAGTCAATAACTAAGAACAGTGAACCGGTTTACCATTATACATGATTATATGGGACAAAGTTAAAGATATGTTTGTCTAATAAAATCAATTCGTAATTTTTATCTTCAAAAACACGGTGAAGGGTAACAACATTCCTACTTCGCGTGTTAGTCCCTTCAGTTAGAAACATGGAATACGTATCTAGCGACCTTGTACCCGTAAAATGAATCACTATTTATGAAGGTGTAGGATGTTTGAAGACAAGTATCTGGGTCAATTGTCGAACAAGAGGTCTGATATCTGTGGTTTAAATACCAAAGTTTAGACAAAATTGTTCATAATTGTTGGATCAGAGTCTAGCTCGCAATGGCAGGCTTGACTGGTAAGAAATAAATTTTATTAAGTTTTCATTAATTGTTTGCTTTTTGTTTATATTGCTAGCATATATATGCAAACAATTATTTTAATAAATTGATTTTATTTTTAAAATTGTATATTGTAAAACTTATATGTTGATAAAATTTTTTTAGTTCTTTAGACAGATTCCTTGGTCAAAGGATAGATATATCGGGCAAAGGCCAGATCTCTTCCTCAAAGGACTGACCACTTGTTCGAAGGACACAACAATTATAACTTCTAGACACCCGCTTCTCTTTGACTTACTATGAAACAATTAAAAATACTTTTCGTAATGATAAAGCATGTATTAACTTGGTCAAATACACAAAACATGATTACTTTGGTAATCTATCCATTTTATCATTATATTTCTAGTTTCTTGCTATTTCTAGAAGAAACAAAAATGAATTTGCAGAGAATGCATCAGATACATATTTATGATTTAAGGTTGCCAAGGATATGCTTATGAAAATATTGTTTTATCTGTCGTTCTGATTCTCACAAGCTTAATTCTCTTTTTTTTTTCAAGGATCACCAATACGTTTCATAGTCTTTGCTGCTCTATTGTCGCCATGGGTCCTGCCGGGTAAGTCATTTTCTAAATATAGAATAATAACGACCGTTGGAGATATCCGCGTGTTCAGTAGCGTTTCATTTGTTGCCAGTACAGTATATGACTACTATCATAGAGCTACTTTTTTATCTCTTTTTTGTGGTTGTTGTTGTTGTTTGATTTGTTCTTTTAATGAATCTTCAAATTCAAGAAATTATATAATCCGCTGAGGTGGTAAGTGTGTGACATAATCTTTTCGACAAGCATCCGGTTATTGGCAGGATCAACCAGACAACTACAACTCCAGTCTGGTGCATTCAATCAAACAACACTTTCAACTTCCGTGAAAATTAAATTGCACTTCATATATGCATGGATTTAATTCTGTTAAGTCTGTTGTTTGTTATTGTAGCGTTGCGTGTTATTAACAGGTATCGAAACAGTTACCGTTTGTGGCTGAAATAGTGCACGAAGGAACACCTAAGGTCTTACTCATCTTGGAAAGTAATTTTAAAATCTTAACAGTGTTGGTGTTTCTTTAAATATTATGTCCCTTATTGGAAATTTCAGTATTTTTTAAAAGGCAAAAACGAGAAATTTAAGTAGCTATTACAAAAAAGCTTTTATTTCAAATTACTTTTATAACATCATTTTACAATAATTATCCAAACCTACAAACAATTCTGTTTAAAATAAATTATGTTACGCTTACTTCTTTCATACCTTAAAGAATATTTATCATGTCGCACAAGCAACGTCGCATTGCATTACAGCAAAGGTTGCGCACCATAACATGGAATAAACCAACAAACACAAATATAAGATCAAATGTGATGTTGCTCGCCAAAATTCGAGTTTAGAATTATCCTGCCATAAAAATTGACGATGGTGACCACAATTGTTTTTCATTCATTTTTTTTTCAATTATAATCTTTTTGATCTTTTGAGGTATAAGAAAATTTTCCCTGCTATTTTTTTCTTATTTGCCTTTGGAAAAAAGGAAAAAAGGCTGAAATTGGGTCCTTATACCTTTAAACCTTACAAAAATTATTAGACTCGTATCAAATCTCAGAGGCGATATCTCGGTTGTGCCGTAATGTAAACATCAAAATGTGAAGTAAAAAGGTCATTTCCTGGGATCTCGAAAGATGCATAACGTACTTCTTATATCTATTGGTGCATGTAGATCTGTAACTTGCAAACACTGTTTAATAATGTAACTATTCTGCACACATACGTTTGTAATTAGAAACGGATATATTATCACCAAGTCATTAAATTAGTTGCAAGTGCATTTTATAATATCAGCATATGTATCGCTTGGTAAACACATGTGCAGGTTCAACAGTCATAAATACTGTTTAAGATAAACATCAGAATATATTAGGTTATGTAAACTAAAATGTTAGCAACGTGCAATGACATTCCTGTGTAGTCTCGTTGATAACAAGTTTGTACAGGTAACCAAGGAATGACCTTTGTTAAGATTTTTAGCAAACCATATCAATATGATTATTCTACTCCAAACATTTGTATTCACCTTTCGTGCACTAATGCTTGCTAACAGTTTCATTTAAATGTGTCTTGTTTTATTAGGTGTAGTCAGTCTACATTTAGGACAGTCAATTTAACTAGACTTGTTACACAGATTATATGTATAGACCTTTCCATGTGAGTCAGCTAACAGGGTGTCAACTCGGGTGTCTGTTTGCAATCGTGATTAATAATGCAAAGATGGGACCCTGGAGGTCGTCCCCTACCAGTAAAACTTGACAGTCACCGTATGACTAAATTAACCAGCATAACGTTATGGAAACAAAGAAGTAGCAAAACACTGAGATAAAAAAGATTATATAGCCTATTTAAATTGTCAAGTTTCAATCCTTCCGACAACCTTGATACCTAGCATACCTATTTCATAAATTTGAATTAGGATTTGTCGTGATATATGTTATCCGTTCTGGAGACAACATTTCAGACAATATATTTAATCATGAATGTACCTAAATAATCTCTCCTAACAGCACAACGTTTTGGGTATTTATATGTAACTTTTCATGGTCTATCAAAGTATAAGATATCGAATTAAAGTTTTATATTTCAGTTATTAAATTATCATATTAGAAACAATAAAATTAATATGGTCCAGTGAATTCATTCTACGAGTCATTAGGCGACGGATATAAAAGCAACTGTTTATACGCGGCCATAAAATCTGTAAATAATTCATAACGAATTTTAAATACTATAATTAAATATCGCAAATTTACTCTTTTTTATAAAAAAAACAATTCATAGATAATATATACATCACGACTGTCCAATGAAAAGTGGACGTCACAATGGTACAGTATGATAAGTAAAGTTAAAGCATTAACCACGAGGTGAGCACTTAATTGATATTAATCAGTCATTTCTGTATTATTATTATTTTACTATTATTACAAGAGTTTGCTTAACATTTTAAAAACAATTGAAAATGTAAGATTTAGAGAAATATATATTTTATGTAGGACACGCAAGCGGCAACATGAATGGTAAATATCTGGTTGCAAGTGGTGGAAACCAAGGCGTACCATTTAATGATGATTACTCTAGCAAAGGTCATGAGTATTTCGACGTGTACTCTCCAGAAATTGCAACTCACTATGGCGAAGTATTTTGGACAGATCAAGGAAACAACCCAATACCTAAGGAAATCATCGAGAGATTTAAAGGTTAAATACTTATTTTGATCAAAGCAGATATTTGAAAGATGTACAGTCATGTATATGTTAAACTTGAAGACTTGAGTAACTCTTTTATTCAAACGGGACTCAAAGCGATGATTCTAATTCTATAAATAAAGTTTTCTTATTAAAAAAAATAAATAAAAATGATCATTTGGTTATGTTTTTGCAAAACAAAAATAGATTGCATCTTTTTGTATTTTTTTTATAGAAGTTACTAACTTAAAAATCATAATATAAATGTATTTTGATTTGTATCATTTAATTAAATAACACAGGAAAAGTAATGGCGATTACCGGTTACGAGCAAGACCAGGTCATGGTTTCTCCAGTTGGTCAGCCCGGGGTCAATCCAGACGCTGACGTCTCTGTGCCCATAAATTGGGCATACAACCATCATTATATGGCGTGGATGACAGGAGCTCATTCTGAAATGGTTCGTATACCAAACCCAGATCCTAATGACGTCAGTGCGCATGGTTCACCGATGAAATGGATGGCAGTAGATCTACCCTCGGCTGACGAACGTATAAATAGGAACATTCCAACTAGTCAAATGTTTAGCGAGGGAAATGGAGGAGAATCGAGAAAGAGTTTTCATGGCTATCCTAACGGTTATGCTCAGTTGATCGACTCCCCAAATATGTGGCATATAACGCCTATGCAAATTGATACCAGAAATCGTGACTGTGGAGCTACTCCAAAAGATATCAATAATTGCACAGATCACAGTGTGCCTGGACCTGAACCTAAACAGGCGCGTTATGGTCTTGGAATGCCTAAAGGTGGATCACCTTACTCTGGAATTCTCGAGTGCCCATGTAATAGTCGATACGGTGGGGATCCTGCCATTTATGGTAAAGATTCAAAGACGAAAATTATAAGTCATCACTACACCTGTGTTTCGAAAGCGACATGTAATGCAGATATTGTTGCAAGTGATGTTGAATGTTTTGACTCGGTTAGTAATCTCGGGATAACTGCAGGAAAGAAGGTGACAGTATCATCACCGACGAATTCTGTACCACAAGGATGCACAGCTCAAGTAGCATCTGATGGTACCTGGACAGTAACGTACAACCGATTCAAAAGTTCTGCTCAATGTTCAACCTCACCTACCAGATCAGGTACTGCGGAATTCTCAATTGGAGTAAATGCAACAATTAGTCTCAACAGTACATCAGCCATGATTACCTTATCTGGACCGTCAGACGTTTGGTTTGGAACCGGTTTCAATGCAAGTCAAATGTCTGATTCACCGTACACAATTATTGTGAATTCAACGGGTGTTTACGAGCGCCAAATTGGAACTTGTGGAAGCGAAGCTGAACATTGTCCAGGAGATCCACTACAATCAAGTGTGCAAGTTGTATCAAGCAAAGTAGCAGATGGGATAAGGACAGTTATACTGACACGGTCACTGAAAGGAAAGACTTCAAAATACTACACATTCGATCCGTCAACACAATCACAGATAAACATGATATCCGCGATTGGATCAACTCAGGAATTTGCTTACCACAAAAACAAAACTTCTGGAGTTTTGGCACTTATGGATAAAGATGCACCAAATTGCATTTGTGACATGGGAAGCATTGGCAAATTGTGTGAAACGAACGGGTCATCATGTGACACTTTTACAAAGAACTGCGTACCTGCTCCTGCTGGTGAGCTCCTTAGTCAGCACAATCCAACATGCAATTCGAAGCAATATTCAGGTGGCTTACGGTGTTGTAAACATAAGCGCATAATGCTTGACGCGGATCAGCCAATACGACCAGAACTATTGAGATACCATATGAAGTTCCGATTCTGGTTTCAGGTTTACGAAGCAGAGGGTGAACAAGTTTCTCATTATGATCTTCCACGTATATATTATCAGACTGAAGCCTGGGCTGGCGAGTACGATATTCCACCAGCGTTTGCTCTGCCAGGTAAACCTATACCAGGTTATCCTAACTGGCCAGAAAAAACTCCTACCCCCGGAACCACGTGCACCGGAAATTGTCCAGATGGCGATGACTGCGAATGTGTTCATACTATTGTATTTAAATGGACTGTTAGCAATATGCGGCTAATATACGCCGGTGGACATTGTCATGCTCCTGCTTGTATCTCTATGGAGTTGTACAGAAACGATACAGGACATAATATGGAGTTGCTATGTCGACAAATTCCAGTTTTCGGAAAGGGTAACGTAACCCACGACAGGTTTGATGAGACTGGCTACATTGCTCTCCCACCTTGTCTATGGGGTAACGATAAAGGACTGAACCCATCATTGTTGCTGCCTCCAAATACACCGTTGGTGTCGATAAAACACAACCGGAACACACATATGGGTCATTACGGTGAAATGGCATCCTGGCAGATGAGAGGTGTTAATTTTTGATTAAACACTCTATAACATGTTCTTGACGAATCATGACAACAAGAATTATAAGCTATACTGTAGTGTAGATAGGATATTACAAACACAACTACTTTTATATACAATATTGTTTAAAATGCAAAGAATCTGAATCAACTCGTCTTTTTTATACCTTTTAATGTAGATGTATTTTGCAAACATTATGAGATCGTCTAAAATATTTCTATTTCGTACATAAACATCACGTTTCATTTCCTTCCTTGTGGGCTATTTAAAAAAAGAAATTGAATACCACTCTACGTATATTTCGAAGTAATGGCATCATATGAAATTAAATGTAGATATTTGCTTTCAAATTCTTGTTATTATTTCAATATAAGTAAGCTATAGATTTTGTCTATGCCTTTTAAGTTAAAACTAGAAATGTGTCCATAGGACACGGGTGCCCCCGCATCCCACTGCTTTGTAAAGCGTATTATTCTAGGTCAAATATTTTTTGGGCTACATATGCCACAAGTTGAAAACTAAAAATCTTTTATTAAGGGCAAGAACTTTACAAATACTGAATGAATCCACAAGCAAACCCTAAAGTAAGTACACATGCTGACCAACATTCTTGTAAATTTTCAGGCCTACAGGGCAAATACTTTTTGAGCTATGCATAAACAAGTTGAAAATTGCAAATTTTTATTAAGTCAAGGGCAATAACTCTACCAATACTGTAAAAAATCACATGCAAAATCCCAGGTGCATAGCTATGGCTCCACAGTGATGTTGATTATTATTCCTGTAAAGTTGGTTGATTCTAACTCAAGCACTCAAGGAACAAATTTCACAACATAATGAAACAGTTTTTACTAAGTCAAGGGCAATAACTCTACAAATACTGGATAAATCCACAAGCTAAATCTAATGTGCACAACTACACATGCTGACCAACATTTCTGGTAAGTTTCATGACTCTAGTTTAAAAATATTTTGAGCTACGCACGACGCAAATTGACAATTGAAAATTTTCACTAAGTCAAGGGCAATAACTCTGACAAACATATAAATTCACAAGCACAACCTCCAGATGCACAACTTCACATGCTGAGTATACTAAAAAAGTCAATGCGAACATACTCAGGTGCACACTTTCACTTGCTGAGCAACATTCCTGTAAAGTTTCATGACTCTAGATCAAGTTCTTTTTGACTTACGTGCGACGCAAGTTGAAAATTGCAAATGTTTACTAAGTCAAGGGCAATAACTCTAAAAATACTAAATAAATCCACACAAAAATGCCCATTCCTGTAAAGTCTCATGACTCTTGGTCAAATACTTTTGTCTAACGTGCGACACAAATTGAAAATTGCAAATTTTTACTAATTCAAGGGCAATAACTCTAAAAATACTAAATAAATCCACACGAAAATACCTAAATGCACAATTTTACATGCTGAGCAACAATCCTGTGAGGTTTCATGACTCTAGGTCGAATACTTTTAGAGCTAAGTTTAACACAAAATGTAAACGGACGGACGGACAAACGGACAAGGGTAAATCTAAATGACCCCACCCCCCAAAGAGGGGGCACAAAAGGTATTAACATAAATCAATTAGAACTTTCTCTGAGAATTACAAACTTTCAAATGATTTTCTTTTCCTTGTTTGTCATAAATTATAAAAGCAACATGTACGCATACCAGAAGATAACGCTGGTTATATATCATGTCATATAAATATAACGCATTTAGACCTTACAACAGAGTTCCTTTCTTTTAATACATTTATAATCAATTACTTTAGATGGATAAGATAGGTGAAAATCTAAAATTTTGTCCATAAAATTTTGATCAATATCAAATATGATCTTTTCGTATTCATACAGTTTTATTATTGTTTTAAGTTAATGTATTAATGATTATTTATCAATACCTTTACCCTTCACCACAGTGTGAGGAACTTTGAATTCTCCTTAAGTTTTGTAAAATAGCTATCCAGGCTAGTGGCTATACTCAGGTGACCAGTTATGACGGCAAAAAAAGAAGAATGGCACCTGAGATCTGCCTTCGTGAGCAATAGCAAAATGGTTGCCAAAAGAAAATTTGTGTGACGGTGTGACTTTGAACGAAGCAAACAATATCTAATTTAGTCACATTTTAATCATTTTTAATCATTTTAAAAGCAGAGGCCGATTTTATATCTAATGAACTGTCCTCAACGTGCTTGAACGTTACAATATCAAATATACGAACAAGCGAGGTTTTACGCCAGCGGTAAAAGGCTGCAAAAAACTGTTGTAATACCACAGTAGTGCACTGCATAATTAGAACAGCCTTGGCGTGTATGAGTTGTAAAAATTGACGTTTGTTAGGAAGCATTGTACGATAAGTTAATTCTGTATCGTCTGTACTCGTTTTATAATGTGATAGGACGGTTACGTTTAAGCCAATGGCGTAGGAAAAGCTTACACTTTTTTGTGTCCCTTAGAGACTTAATAATATACAGACAATGTTGATACGCGCTTTTGGTCGATTATGCCTTGTACATTCATCAAGTACACACCGATTAAACAATATATGAACATTTAATAATCAAGGTTCTATATTTTAAGAATAAAGGCCTTAATTTGAGCAAAAACATCAATACAAGTTTCGGGCATTTATGAAAGATTTAGCACTTCGCCGCTATCTTTATAAAATTGTTAACAACGTCATCACGAGATTGACCTTCAGTGGATTAACGGTCAATGGTCTAAGACGGTTTAGAAGTTGCGTTTTTATCCAGTATTTTTTTTGAAAACAAAATGATTTTTTTTCTGAGAATATGAAAACCTATTTTGTTTTATTTTCTATTTGTATAATATTTGATCATATAGAGCGCAAAAAAATGAAAATGTCACAACATCTCGCGAGTCTTTTAAGTGATGTGGTGAACTTAAGTCATTTTGACTGCTGTATTGCAGAGAAATAAGCTAAAATGTTTCCTATATTAATATTTTGGTATATATCATGTTAATTTATCCCTCGATCCAAAACTACACACGATTTATTTATCGGTAATTCAAAAGAAAATTTTGAAGGTTATTACGCAAGGAAAAGGCCCCGATATTTATTATTATTGTTATTTGGGGGGTTAGGAATGACGAAATTTTCTTCACTGTATATTTTTAAATCGTTTGAATATTTCGCAAGCGTTCTCATAGAGACGGAACCCTTCTGAAACAGATACTTTATTACTTTGAATTGGTACAAAACTGTTGTGTTACTACTTCATGATACATAATTAAGCTGTATGTGAAATTAACATGCGCGCGATAGAGCATATAATTACCGGAATTGATGTAATGCACAGTGCTTCATGGTAAAAAAGACGCTGTGTACTTAAAATTGATTAAGAAGTGATACAGTACATTGTATTTGTGGCGGATTTTACACCTATTTAAAACTTTAAGCTCTTACGCAAGGTAAATGTGCGCGTGAAACCCCAGTGGTAAGGTCGCTTTTTCAGCAGGCAATTTGTTCTTTCAGTAAAATATAACGTCTAAAATGTTTTGTAATAAACTCCATTTCTGTAGCCAATAATGGTAGTAAAGTAATGAGCATTTCATTTATCTGATTCTGTTGCATTAGCTTGGAAATAAGTTTTTACAGCAGCATTAGGAATAAAGGTCTAATCCATAGAAAATAGCATCAAGAGGCCCGCGTGGCATGGTATCTTTTTATTTATTTATTTTTTATCCTCGATTTGTTTTTTCCTGTATATACAGTAGGAATTGTCGTACAAAACATCATAATCTGATACAAACTGTTAAAACATTATTTGCCAAGAACTGTATCAGCCCTTGTAAATTTAGGAAGTTCACCTTAACTTCAATATCATGAATATGGTTTTTACCAAAAGGAAACGGCCTCGAGAAACCCGTATTGAATGCCTCTTTGGAGTATTATGATTATTATTAGTAGTAGTATTATCATTATTATTATTATTATTATTATTATTATTATTATTATTACCTATCGGAGATTTGCTTTTCTTATCTGAGATTTGTGATTTAATGCACACAAGACTTAGTGTAGGAATTTTCACTATTTTCTAAACTAACCGTTAGAACGCCATTCGCCTGATTCGGTTACAGATTAGTTTGGTATCAATATAAGACAAACAGCTATATGCCCAAAGAAATGGTACGAAACAGTGGTCTTACAACTGTGTTAAAAATGGTAAGTAAATGGTTTGTGACATAAACGCGCTCAGAGCACTTTATTCGTCTGCAAAACAGCCTAGTATTTTATAAATTTGAAAAGGTTGCATGATTTACTGCGGAATGACACGATTAATTTCGCAGTTTTAAAAACTGTTGCAAAGTAAATAAAAAATTCACATGCATAAATCTGTTGTAACAAACGTTTTTGATAAGTGATTTTAATTTCCTCGTTATTTTCTATTTCCTTGAAACATGTTGTTGTGATACAGAACAATAATTGTTAGGTTAGATAAAATACAAATCATTCGACTGGACAAGAAGAAGTACATATAAATGGAAATGATTTTAACGGGATAGAGCGTTATTTATTCATTGCATGGGAGTTTTAAATAAAAATCTGTATTAAGCTGTCAATCAACACAAATTGACTGTCAGTTTAGATGAACAGTATTCTTTGAGGATGAGACATATCCTTGACATATGTTATTATCAAACTGCAATCTAATCTTGATGTATAAACATTTTTAGAATACCTAGCGCCGTTCTGTTGTTGTGCCATAGCGAATGTAATTAAAGCATGTAAAGGAAAACGAAATGTCACGCGAAATATAGTTGTCCAACTTTATAATATGTAGATTACATGTTACTTTGCTGATTCAATTTCAGTTTTTCTTGTCTAGCCAGACGGAATAATAATTGTGTTAGCAAACGTTATATATTAGTATTATATGAAAGCACTATAAATAGTTTGTTAAATCCATTTAGCTTTTTTTCCCAGTACACAATAGATTTTTTCCCATCAATACTTTAGTAGGCGCGGATTTTTAACAATGATGCCACAAAGATACAATAAGCGGTAATGGATATGCAAGAAGATGTTTGGCATTGTACTTGTTTTGTTGATATTATATAAGTTTGTGTGTGATTTTCACTGAACGAATGTACAAATCTCAGAGGAAATTCACTTCCTTGTCAGAGCCTAAGAGAGTCATATGACACCCTAACACATATTCCCCCGCTACAAACAAAGCAAGTTTTTTAAATGGTTAATATTGTGTAAAGATTGAGAAAGAAAACCTTAGTTGAGTATAGAAAAACCAGTAACTGTGATTACTGAATGCCAAAACCAGTTGTAGCGCTCCTCTAATAGAATGGATTTTACTCAATAACAATCAATGAACGTTGTCAAGCTCCAAATGATTAATGCTTTAAAAGAGTAATTTATTCAATTAAAGAAAACATATGAAAACACAGATCAACAAGGATGGGCGACATTAAGTAATCGCATCCTTCAACAAAAAGCAACATAGGATCATGGACAAGGAGCCCAGCAGGACACCAAGCAAAATCAGGAGAGGACAAAAGGGCAAAGAACAGACGGGGCACAACTTTAGATAATATACAAAACAGGAAATCATAAAAACTGACAAGGATGCTAGATAAGATAGATTCTTAAAAGGCAAACTAAAGAATAAGTACAAGTAGCCTATTTTTGATGGTTTGATGGTAAAGCAGTAAAAGAAGCGTGAGTTTCTAAAATTATTTTGGAGAATGATTGTTTAAGTTATATCTCGTTATGATATATCTCGTAATGAAAAGATGCGATAAAAACTACGTCTGAAATAAAATCATGCTTTGCTGAATAATGAATTCAATTAACGTTCGATAATATTATCAAATGTGATTCTGTGTTCTGAAAACAAAAATGGAAATAATGTTCCATCATGAAATCTCTTCGCTCACTTTCTTCCTGTTCTTTCTTTTTTCTTTTCTTTTTTTTTTTAATTTTGAGATAATGTGCTTTTTTCAGTTATTTTGTCAGCCAGGTTTTATCAAACGAGAATGATTTTTGATGTTTGATTGAAAACATCACGAATTTAATTAAACAAGCACGTGCAATATCACATTTTAATTCAATATTTTAACTGTACGGCTGTTATCTTTTTCTACAGATTCTGAATAACTGCCAACGGACAACGAAATGAAAACGTTTCCAAAATCGAACATTATAGTTACATTCTTAAACATTTCTTACTTTATGTACATATACGAGATGTGGTTGAAATAAACATATGAAAACATTAAAGATAGACTATAGCTCATCATTATGTAAAAAACATATTTATATTTTCAAAAAAAAATATATATTGATATATGAAATTTTTACTTAATAGTTTGAGTAAGAGAATGCAGAAACTGTGTTTGGAGAGTTATATTTACTATAACTGGTCAATTTTATCGGGTATTTTCTTTTTTTTTAAACTGCCATTTTTTTAATGACACTATGTATTTATACTGAGATTAGCTATCGTGAATAGTGTTTAAAACATAACATATCTTGTGTTTATTTTACATCTAAAAAGAAACTGTATAGAAATTATATGTAAAAGGTCAATAATTTTCAGGATAATATATCTTTGAGAAACTGATTCTCCAGCAAAGGTTTGTTCGGCTAACGCAACACCAAATAAAACAATTGCTAGCAAAGCAGCACAGGTTTCATGACATATATCAAGCCTATCAAATGACAATCCTTTAAGTTAAAGACAAGTGTTCGAACATCACAAAAAATGGGTTTAATGGCATAGCTAAGAACATAAAAAGTAGCAAAACAGGCAATTAATCTATCAGATAGAATACGTATGTCTCACATGAAACACAAAGAAACCTGTATATATACAGAAATAGTTGTAAAATACCTTCAAGTTGTTTTCTTTTGTTTTTTGTTTTTTTTTTGTTTTTTGTTGTTGTTTTTTTTTTTTGTTCTTTTTTGTTTTTGTTTTTTTTTTTCAATCAAAAGTGCAGGAGTTATATCAAATGCCTATGCCCCAATCACCGATTTACTCAAGAATGTACACAGTACCTCGATCTTTAGCACAGAGTAGTCAATAGGTAATTTATTCTACTGTAAAATGCAAGCATTCATTCTTATGAAGAAAGCTCTTTGTTCATAAAGTCTTCTAATGCGCGGTTTTCGTAACAAAACGGATTTCTCAAATGAATGGCTAATTATTGATTTCAGTCTAAAATAACTTTGCTCTTAAAATAAATCCCAAAAAGAGAACCGTTATCCCAGTTTTTGTCTATAGTAAGTGTTGAACTAATGAGGAAAGTTTTTGTTGCTTATAATGATTTCTAGCCGACTGTTTTCGTTATAAAATAGATTTCTCAAATAAATCGTCAAAAGAAAAACGTTATCTAAGTCATAAACGTTTGTAAAAAGTAAGTGTTGAACTAATGACTTAAGCGTTTGTTGCTTATAAAGATTTCTAGTTATGTATGAAATGGATATCTCAAATGAATTGCTAAATAAATATCCAATAAGTGCTAAATATACGTTATTATTAATTTAAAAATAGATTTCTCAAATAAATCGCCAAAAGAAAAACGTTATCTCAGTTAAATACTTTCTAAATTATAGTCATTTTTGTAATAATTTCAGTGTCTGTGGAATTTTTAATTATTCAAAAATGTTCTATCTATAAAAATGAGCAAGATTTTTGTTTAATACCGCAATTTTTTACATTTCGTGAAATAAAAATGTATAATTTCCATATAGATGTTGGATTAAGTCAAGTTTTGTTTATCGGATTATGGTATTCATTTTTCAATCCTGTCTCAGACAGCTCAAATCTGTTTTTAAGGAGTGAAGATCTCGAAGTTTTCAGTAAAGTCTTAACTCTCTGTGTTGTTTATTACATTAACATTAATAGTACACATGATATTCCCTCCCGTATTATACTTGATCAGAAATGGCAATAAGTCCACCAAAGGGTTACCGTCTCTGTGTTGTTTATTACATTAACATTAGTAGTATACATGATATTCACTCCCGTATTATACTTGATCAGAAATGGCAATAAGTCCAAAGGGTTACCGTCTCTGTGTTGTTTATTACATTAACATTAATAGTACACATGATATTCACTCCCGTATTATACTTGATCAGAAATGGCAATAAGTCCCAAGGGTTACCGAGATATTTTTGAGGTTATATTAATGTAGGGGGAGATTTCAGAAAGTATATTTCTCAGGGCGAAAATTGCTTTTAGATACAAACAGACGCTAACAGACTAGATGATTTGAAGTAAAGAGTTCCTTTATAATTGTTTTATTTTTTATTTGATATTTTATAATGTTAACAATACTACAGAAATATGTTTCACAGGCTGATGTTCGACAGCAGATATCAAAATTTATATTCAAGAATCTTATTAACGATATTTTTACCAAAAGCATTATTTTTGTTTATCAAACAATCTCCACGAGGTTGTAATGAATGCTTAAAGGTCTCGACGAATTCCAGCCAATTCAAGCAGGAAAATCCTTTTGATAACTTTCGTAAAAAGGAATATGCATATTTGATAAAATTTGTAATAGGCTCTTTTTACATTATACAAATTTGATTTAAATTCAATAAGTACATAATTAAGGTAAGTTGTTATTATTAATATTGTGTTATTATTGTTGTTGATGTTATTATTGTTGTTATTTTTGTTGAAAATATTCATAGAAGGACGTAAATATATAAAAGAAAACAGTCAAATAATTTGTCACCAACGAAGTTATTAGTCTTTTGATATATGACAGAGGATAACTCGTGGCCTCTCGCTTATACCAGAAACCAAATGTAGTCCGGATTTCAAAATATGAAATTTTCCAAGCTAATGCACCGGTACAAACACTTTTACTTTTACCGTTGACAACAGATAAGTAAACATGTTGCGCTTATTTTCTGAGTTGTAATTATTAAAATCTCGTCTGTGCCCCCTCGGATTAGCTTAGAACCCCCCCCCCCCCCCCCCCAATAAAAAAAGAAAATCTTAGTTGTGGAGCAATTCTATTCTGTAAATTAATGTAGGCCTTTTGAAATTGTTTAATATTATTCCAATAGACGAAATGCCGTTGAGATGACCACAGAAATACGTATGTACATGGGATATGGCGTTAAATTATTGAACTACACTATGTATTACAATACTGTACATAGTGTTGTGTTTAATACATGCGCAAATGTGGGGTTTCAACAGCCTACCCGTAGATACAAACAAACCTTTACCTTTATACAATGTAGCTTAACGGTGTACTACCCTTCACAATAGATTAGTCAACCTGTTGCGCTTATTTTCAAAGCTGTTTCATTAAGATCATTCAACTTCTTATTTTTTAATTGAATATCTTTAGAAAATCATTTCATTGATAATTAGATTATGACTGCTTTGCTTGAAGTTCGGATTTACTGTCACTTTTCCAATTAAAGGACTTGGTAGCGGGAAACATTTAAGTCGCAGCAGCTGTTTAAGATTAATCGAATAAATCTTGGCAAATATGTAATGTTTACAGAAACGGAGTCTGGTAAATTATTTTCGAGTATAATTACAGTTTGGAACATTATGATTCCGAGAAGGAAAGAAAGTAAATTAAACATTTTGTTATTTGTTATGCATAAAGGGATATGTCAGATACCGACAATAAAAACCTTTAAAAGTATAAAATGTATTTTTACAACTACAACTTTCCTTAATTATCTCAGTTTTAGTTTTATTAATCTTTTGTATACATTATGTTAATTTATCCCTCAATCCAAAATACACACGATTTATTTATTGGTAGTCAAAGGAAAATTATCTCGAAAAAGCTCGCATTGCATCGTGGATTTTTGGGTCTCCTATTTGTTCTTTGGGCATAGAAAATGAGTTAATGTTCATCAAAACATATCACTGTCTACAGCCAACCGTTTAAACAGCATTTGTATGATTCCGTTGCCGATTCATTTTTGCATTAGTCTGGACATTTTATAAGGCAATATAAAGCACAAGGTTATTACGCAAGAAAAGAGGCCAATATATTTTTTATAATTATTATTTGGAGGGGTTTGTGGGTGACGATTTTTGTTTCTGTACATCCTTAAATCGTTTGAAACTTTCGCAAGCGTTCTCATGTAGACGGAATCCTTCTGAAACCAATACCTTATTACTTTGTATTGGTACAAAACAATTGTGTTACTACTTCATGATACATGATTAAACGGTATGTGAAATAAACGTGCGCGCGATAGAGCATATTTTTACGGGCATTGATGTAATGCACAGTGCGTAATGATAAAATAGACGCCACGTGCTTAAAATTAATTAAGAAGTGATACAGTGCAATGTATTTTTGGCGGATTTTACAGCAATTTAAAACTTAAAGCTCTTACGGAAGGTAAATTTGCGCGTGAGTCCCACGTTGTACGATCACTTTTTGAACCGACAATTTGTAGATCCAATTCTAATTCTAGTTCCGTAGCTTCATTGCATTAGCTTGGAGGTTATTCTTTAACTCAATATAAGGCACAAAGCTGTTAAATAAAGGGGTTTATCTTTGTGTCTTATATTTCTGCAAAGACGAACTTTCAGCTATAATCCAAGAGAAATGGTACGAAACAGTGGTCTTACAACTGCATTAAAACGTGAGAAAATGGTTTGTGACATACGTAAACGAGCTCGTCAGGGCACTTATTAAAGTTATTTACGTCATGCAAAGTGCGTTCTGGTAAAATGATCGTTACGTATTTAAAAATAGTTTCCCTTTAGATGACAGAGCTAATATCAAATTTCGTCCGAATAAAGGTTCTGATTTTATTCAAATATGAATACCTTATTTAGCTGCAAATTTTTATCTCATCTAGTACGCATATGAATTTGAAAGCTAGTTTTACAAAGTGCAACCTAAACTCGTCTATTTTACATCTTTCATGATTGTCATAAGGTCAATATTGGCCATTGTTTGTCTTTGCAGTAACGATAACGTTTTTTACATTTTTAATAAAATAATAAGATCTAAACAACAAAGCGAAACAAACAACACAACTTTTATATAAATTTAAGTTTTAAGTCTTAAATGGGGTTTTTATAGATGTATATATTTCTCTACAAAAAGACCTTTTTTCGTCGTCTTCAACCCGTAAACAAATCAGGAAATTGAGTAAAAACAATGTCAGTATGTTTCGCACGCACGTAAGCAATATCATTTTTTCTTGTTCTTTTTATATGAAAACAGAGTAATTGTTATCCAATTTTGAATGCAAAAATAAACTTTTCCATGTTGCTATATTGCAGAAACTAGAAATCAATCTGTGTTACACAAGGACATGCTTGTTACTGCAAGGACTAATGAATGTTACTTAAAGGAACTTATTACTGTAAATTTACGTTTATTTTTTTATCATTGAACTAACCAAGTTAAATGTTAACAACATACAGAAATAAAATAAGCTTTGAATTATTCTTAAATAGATCTTGATTTTTGAATAACAAAGTAAGGGAAGAACTCTTTTAAAGTACAGGACGGATATATTTGTTACTGAAGTGACAAAAATAAAACATGATAAGATGTTTATCATTTATTTACAAACAAAAAATCATTTGAATTTAAGGCACCATTACTACTATTTGTATAAAATATATAAACATTTCACAATTGTACAGACATGAATTTAAAACGGGGAAAAGTCACAAGTCTTTAAGGTAACCAAGCAATGTTGTGAGTTCGCATAATTCAGTCTAAACTCGTCCCAGTCAATTTTATAAACAAGTTCAAAGAGAATACCATCAGCAGTTTTGAAGATTTATATTACATGCTGTATTTTTATTCAGGAGTTTTCTAAGTTAAATAATTAAAATTTAATGCAAAAGTTCTTGGCCTTTTATTTAAAATGCATAATTTTATTTTAATCCTGAATGAGTGTAATAAATTTCCAGAGATTCTTTCTTGTGACAAAGCCATTCATTTACCTTACAAATTGCCAGTGGCCTTCTGTGCCTGAAATAACCTGGGGTATTTTTTAACCATTCAAACTTTAAATTTGCCAACTGACATTAAGAGTTTTGGTGCAAAATTTTAAGCAAACAAAACAAAATAGTAACTTACTGTGTTCACAAATTACGATAATGTCAGGAATTTTAAGAGAGGCCAAAAAGAAACAGTCGTGTTCTAATTTTCAAGGGACGACTTTTAATGACTAATTTTAGTAGTTTTGAAGACAACATTTTTCTTTTGTAAAAATGCCTTAAAGGCTTGCTTGTGAATGATATAAGTTAGGTTGATTTCTATTTTGCAAAGTTAAAGTGTAATTCTATTGCCAAAAATAAGTGCTCTGTAGAGATAGTACCAAGAACTTTCCTTCTTTATACTGGTAACTGCCTTATTACTTTTATTCTAAATCGCTACAGTTTGTGAAATGACATGGCATTTCAGTTACCACAATATGTATTATTGTCCTTTGCAGTAAACTTAATGTTGAGGATTCTAAAGGGTGCAAGATTGTTCAGGATTTTCCTCAATTTTAACAAAAGCAATGTACTGTAAAAGCAAAAAAATAACCCAATTGAATATATATACCGAAATTAAAAAAAAACTTTTCTCCAAGTTTGAATGTAGATATGTTAGTACAGTACATTGAGTTTGAATATTAAAAAGTCCTTTCAATAACACAGGTTGTCCTTCAAAAATAAAACAAATATAACATAAAGCAGAAGTTTTTAAATGGCATAAATTAAATGTCTAATTATAAAAATAAATATATTGATAACAAATAGATTATGCCCAACAAGAAAATTGTATATCGTTATCTTTATCCATAAGTTATATGTTAAAGAAAATTGTGTTGTATTTTGTACTTTTCAGTAACATATTTTGTACTTGCAGTAACATTATTGTAAGGACAGTTACTGCAAGGACTTATTCAGGTTATTTTACAGCCTGTTTACACAAATGAGATAAGGGAGACAATTTTGATCATTTAATTCATGACTGAAACATATTTGCTAATAGCAGCATTTCAAAAGGCGAATCTTTCTCATAAGTTAAATAATTAGTATCTCGTTACTAAAGGACATTGGTCGATATCATGGTTCCAACCTTTAATCAATGTCCTTCCAATTTTCTAAAATCCTATTTAAAATTTCCATATGGTTCGTTGCTGTAGCCATGTATTACACCTATCACCTTCTTTTGAAGAGCAACACTGCAACAATTTACTTAAAACTAAAATAATCTACTTATTAGTACTGTTACTTGAAGCGACAATCTTGTCAAAAAAGTTGGGGACAAAATTATAACTTGCATTTTGCAAATTGAAATACTTAACTTGAGGCTTTTACTGTATAAATATATTTTATAAAAGGTTATATTTTGCGTTAGTTTAACAAAAATATGTATTTTAGTAATACAAATTTACATGATAAACAGCTGAAATTGGGATTTTGACTTAAGGACGAGGGAAAATCAGTTTTAATTTAGGATTATGATACTACCAGAAAAAAATATGTTTAATGTCTTATCCTGTAAATGTCTTAGTTTACAATATTTTATGTCCTTACAAGCATGCACATTAATTTTTTATAAAATGATCATGCATTTTGTGAAAATTTGAAAAGGACAAGATTACAGGCGAAATCTGATATTGGCTCGATGAAAGCCACGTTTGTCACACATGACTTAATTTTATCCTGATTCCGCGATATAAAGTCTCGGTAAACTACCCTAATTACCTGAAATCAGACAGTTGTAAAGCCCATTATTTGTATAAATAAAAATTATACTTTAAAAAACAATAAATATATATATTGAATTAGATCAGAAGAGACTCCTATAAATATCTGCCAAACGAAGGTTTTGCGTTGTTTTGTTTCTGTTGGTTTTTACAAAAAGATACATTTTGTCAACAAAATAAAATATTATGCCATCGCAAAACCTGGATGAATGTTTATGATAAACCTTATTGACTGAAATACGAAACAGAGACTTAATATGAACAATAAAGCCATGCGCCTTAAACAGCCGATAAACAGAGCCAACAATGATTTTTTTAGGAAACTTAATTCATGTAAAAGCCTTGAATAGTCATCTCAAAAAAATCAACTAGACTTAGGTAACAAATATCACGATCTTACACTATAGGGGAAGTATAAAGAGAATGAATAAAGTGCCTTTAAGATGCGCGTTTAATGATCTATTTGGTTTTCAAAATCAATTAAAATATTGTGTGCAAAGAAATAATTTGTTTTATAAATTATATTTATCCTTGAGATATGCCTCCTTTCAAACCACAGTCCATTGTAACTTGCAGTTTCGTCGTCAGTTTTTTAAGATTTTTAACTTCCTCTAATTTAGTGTAAAAGAAATCATGGCATTTCCTTCTGAACAAACCTAAACATGGTTTGTTTATGTATTGTTTGATAAGTGATTTTGTTTTTCCTCGTTTATTTCTTATTTTCCTTGAAAATATGTTTGTTGTGATACGGAAGGGTTAGGGTACGATAAATACAGAACCAAATTATACTTGAAACGAAGAAGTACAAATGATGGAAAAGATTTTACGCAAAAAGAACCCGGGAAAAGGCGTTTTTTATTCTCATGCATTGTTTAAATTAAAAAAAATCTTCTGTATTCAGCTGTGAATCAACACAAATTGACTGTCAGTTTCAATGAACAGTATTCTTTTTAAGAATGAGACATATCCTTGACATATGTTTTATTATCAAACTCTGCTTATCTAATCTTTAATGAATAAACATTTTTAGAATATCTAGCGCCGTTCTGTTGTTGTGCCATGGCGATCGTAATTAAAGGAAAACGAAATGTCACGCGAAATGTAGTTGTCCAACTTTATAATATGTAGATTACATGTTACCTTGTTGATTCAATTTAAGTTTTTTTCTTATCTAGCCAGACGGAATAATAATTATGTTAGGAAACGCCATATATGTATTATATGAAAGCGCTAGAAATAGTTTATTAAATCAATTTGGTATTTTTTCCTAATACACAATAGATTATATACCATTTATAATTTAACAGGCGCGGATTTTAACAATGTGGTTGCACAGTGTCTATAAGAGTAATGGATATTCTATAAAAGGTTTGGCATTTTGCTTGTTTTCCTGGTATTGTAAAAGTTTTTGTGGCTTTTTCTTAACAAATATGTACATTGATATCCAAATTTTATATGACCCCCAACACACCCTCCCCGCTACAAACAAAAAATCTTTCCCTACTGAATTGATACAATGGAACTGTACTGCTTTAATTTTGTCATATTTCATTGGTTGAATTTGGGCTTTAACCTTAACATGATGAATTTCTTTTTGGTCTTGTCAGCCTTCTATCATTGGAACTGTCCATTATCAGTTTTAGTGATATCTATAATAAAGATTTCAGGTTGGTTAGCCAACATTACAAAGATTTGTCACACTGTATGAACTTGCGGGTTGGCCTGGTTCCATATCGTTGGCAAAGACTTTTCACTATTAGTTCAGGTAAATACTTATAGAAGTCTGCTTTCTTATGTTGAGATTAAATAGGTGGCTTTGGCAGGTTGTTTTCACCGTCCCGTGAGTTTTTAAATGGTTAAAACTGTGTGAAGATTGAGAAAGAAAATCTTAGATGAGTATAGAAAACTAGTTAAACTGTGCCTTTGACTATTTGAATATTTGGCAATAAACACTGAATGTAAAAACCTGTTGTAGCGCTGTAGATAATGCAAAATAGGAAATCATAAAAACCGACAAGGATGTTAAAGAAGATAAATAATCTAAAGGCAAACAAATGAATACGTCATACAACTCTCGTATTATTTGATAGTACGATGGTAAAGCAGTAAAAGAAGCGTATATTAACATAGGTTTCTTAAATTATTTTTAAAAAATGACTGTTTAAGTTATAAAGCGTAATATTATACCTCGTAATGAAGTCATGCGATAAATTACGTCTGAAATAAAATCATGCTTTGTTGAATAATGAATTTCAATTAACTCTCGATAATAGTGTCAAATGTGATTTTTCTGAAAACAAAATAATGCTCCATCATGAAATCTCTTCGTTCACTTTCTTCTTGTTTCTTTAATATTTTTTTTCTTTTCGGTTTTTAATTTTGAGATAATGTGCTTTTTTTCAGTTAGTTTGTCAGTCAGTTTTTATCAAACTAGTATGATTTCGATGTTTGATTGAAAGCATCACGAATTTAATTAAACAAGCACGTGCAATATCACATTTAATTCAATATTTTAATTGTATGGCTGTTATCTTATTTCTACTGATTCTGAATAACTGCCAACTCTTTACAAAATGAAAAACGTTTTCAGAATCGAACAAGATTACAAACATTAAAGTTGCATTCTAAATACAATTTCTTACTATATGCACATAAAACTGAGATATGGTTGAAATAAACATTTGAGAACATTAAAAATATACTATGCTCATCATTATGTAAAATATCTTTATTTGCAAAACTTTAAATAAATGTATGAAATTCTTACTAATTATGTTTAAATTTAAACACGAGAATGCACAAACTATGTTTGAAAAGTTGCATTTCATTAAACTGGTCCATTTAATCGGTCTCTTCTTTTAAAAAAGAAAAATGACACTATGTATTTATACTGAGTTTAGCTATAGTGTGTAGTGTTTAAAAACATAACAATCATATCTCTATGTGTGTATCCAAACGATGTTTATTTTACAACTAAAAAGAAACTAAAAAGAAACTGTATTGAAATCATATCAGTATCACTGCGGATGATCACTTGAGCAAAATCGTACATCGGGCTCATAAAATGGCGACATGAACGCTCGGTTAAAGCAGTAAAATTAAGGTAAGCATACAGTTAACATTAAATTTGTATGTTAAAGTAGGCCGCATGGAACCTCTGTATAAAAACCACGTACTGTTCTGTTATTAGTTACTTTGTTGCTCTCTCTGTTTAGGCCTGAAAGTGGAAAAAAGTTGTTTTGGGTGATGAGTTCACTGGGGGAACAGGTACTAAAATGCATTGTTTTTCAGTAAAAGAAAAGAATTTTGAGCAAAAACTGGCAATGACATATTGTGCACAATTGTAAGTTTGCCCGTGATGAACAATTTCGATCCTTTGTAAAGTTGCAGAACGAAGATGTACATATTTTTTAAAAAAAAACGAGTATAATGGTGGAACCAAATTTAACCAGAGCCATTTTAACATGGCCATCCCCAGCCGAAATGTGTTGCACATTGGAAGAATGTATGTTCCCTGACATATATCAAGGCCTTGAAATGCTTCAAGTTAAAGACAAGTGTTCGAAAATAACAACAAAAATGGGTAGCGAACAAAAATAAAAATAAAGAAAACAAGGCAACTAGTTTCATCAGGTAAAATACGTATTGCCCTAACCTGAGGCACAGAGAAAAACTGTATATATATACCATGTATACAGCCAAGTTGTAGAACACAAGTTGTAAGATATATTATTTGTATTTTTATGAACGTCAATTCAGAATTGCGCGAGTTATATCAAATGCCTATGCCCCCAAATCACCGGTTTACTCAAGAATGCACACAGTGTAACCTCGATTATTAGCAAAGGGTAGGCAATAGGTAATTATTCTACTGTTAAATGCAAGCATTCATTCTTTAAGAAGAAAGCTCTTCGAATTATAAAGATTTCCTAGTTCATGGTTTTTCTTTTTTAAAACAAATATCTCAAATGAAAATCGCTAAATAAAGATTTTAGTCCACGATGTCCGTTATTAATAAAAAAAAAGTTCCTGAAGTAAATCGAGAAAACGTTATCCCATTTGTATACTTTTCTCAATTATAGTCATTTTTGTAATAATTTCAGTGGTTGAAAAATTTTTGTAATTATTCAGAAATATTCTGTCTGTAATTAGAGTCAGATTTTTTGTCAAATATCTAAATTGTTTACATTATATGAAACAAAAATGCATGCATTCCATATAGATGTTTGGATTTAATCAAGGTTTTTTGTTTATCGGATGGAATTTCATTTGACAATCCTGTCTCAAAGACAAGCTCAAAATCTTTGTTTTTAAAGGCATGAAGATTCTCGCAATTCTTAGTAAAGTTTATCTTCTTTTTGTTTTTTTATTAAATTAACATTAAATAGTATATATTCCACCTCCCGATTTTACTTTGATCAAGAAATGACATTAAAAGCTCCAAAAGGTTAGAGATATTTTAAGAGGCTATATTAATGTTAGCAGAAGTTATCAAGAAAGTTCTATTTCTTTCAGGGCGAAAATTGCTTTTAGATACGACTTGTCGCTAACAAACAAGATGATTTGAAAGTAAAAATTTTCCGAAATGGTGAATAAAAAGTAAAAAGTTTGCAAAAATGCCACGTTTTTTTCCTTTTTTTTTTTTGAAAAATCAAAAGGGTATTTTTCTCAGAAATTTAAGAAACTGGACGTCCCCCCCTTTTGGAAAATTATTCCTTTTTGTATTAAAAAATATATCGATCTTTTTAAAAGGATACTTGTTATATCTTAATTTGATATTTTTTAAAAGTTAACAATTTTTTGAAAATTATAATTTCATAGAAAATGTTTAAAAAAGCTGTTGTTCGACAGCGAATATGAATGTTTATTTTGTAGAATCTTATTAACGATATTTTCACAAACAGAACATTAAATTGTTTTTTTTATCACCCATCCCCACGTAGTAGTAATGCATTTTAAAAGGTCTCGATGAATTCCAGTCAATGCAGGCAGAAAAAATATATTTTGATAACTTTCGTAAAAAAAGGAATAGGCACATTTTAATCAATTTGTAATGGCTCTTTTTACATAATCAAATTTTGAATTTAGATTCAATAAATATATGATAGTATGTAATTATGGTAAGTTTTCATTATTATTGTATTATTATTGTTGTTGTTGTTGTTGTTGATATTTTTGTTGAAAATATATTCATGAAAGGACGGAAATATATAAAAGACAAGAGCCCGGTTTGAGCCGGGTGATGCTCCCCGAATAGGTTTTGGACACAGGAAAGTACACCTCTTGTAGTTTTAGAGTTATGTCCCTGGAAAAGTTCAAAAGTGCAATAATTCCAAAAAATTAGGCAAGGCAGAGTTTAACTGTTCTTTGCAACTGCACTTCTAAACAAATGTGATTATCAACCAAAAGTTTCTTGATGATTCTTCTTATGATTTCCCGGAGTTATGTCCCGGACAACTT
Organism: Ruditapes philippinarum; assembly: GCF_026571515.1. Taxonomy (NCBI): domain Eukaryota; kingdom Metazoa; phylum Mollusca; class Bivalvia; order Venerida; family Veneridae; genus Ruditapes; species Ruditapes philippinarum. Next base: position 439,734 of record NW_026857441.1, on the reverse strand, counting down.
GTCAAAAAGTAAAAATAAAAACAAAGGGCAATAACTCCAGAATTAGGCCAAGGCAGAGTTAATGATTCTTAGTGGCATTGTACATCTACCGCTATCAAGATATATCTACTTACAAAGTTTTTCATGTTGATATCTCTTATAGTTTTTACAGCTATGTCCTGGACAAGATTTTTCTAAAAGGAGAGATAATTCAAAAATGAGGGCTTAACAGAGTTTATGGTTCTTTTGCACTGCACCTCTACTCAATGAGATCTATCTACCTACAATGTTTCATCTTGATATCTCTTATAGTTTTAGAGTTATGTTCCGGACAAAGTTCAAAGTGTTAAATTAACAAACGGCAATAACTTCCAAAATTAGGATCAAAAAGAGTTATTATTCTTATGCACTGCATATTTAAACCCATTGAGATCTATTCACCTACAAAGTTTCATGTTGATATCTCTTATAGTTTAGAATTATGCCCGGACAAGATTTTTCTATAAGGGGAGATAATTCAAAAAACCGGGCAAAAATAGAGTTATGGTTCTTTGCACACTGCACTCCCCTCAATGCCCTCTACCACTGTATGAAGTTTCAACAAATTTTATCTCCCAAGGGTTTCCAAGTTATGCTCCCGGACTCGACAACGGACGGACAGACAGACGTTCTCACAGGACAGTAATTATGTGGCTACTCTATTGTTTCTCTATATTGTTCTTTTTAGCCACCAAAAGAAAAATAGCCACATAAAAGCATTGCGGAATGAATGACATCAAAGAGAAAGAACAGTTACCTATTGTCCCTCATAGCCACATAATTTACTGTCCTGTGAGTGCGGACAGACGGAACGGGACGGACAGGCGGACAAGGCGCCGAACTATATGCTCCCCCGAAATTTTTCGGGGGGCATAAAAATAGTCAAATAATTTGTCACCAACGAAGATCTTAGTCTTTTAATATATGAAAGACGATAACTCGTGGCCTCTAATTCAAACCAGAAACCAAATGTAATCCGGATCTCAAAATATGAACTTTTCCAAGCTAATGCCCCGGTACAAACATAATTTTACCGTTGAAGCTGTTCACAACCCATCCCCACGTGGTAGTAAAATGCAAATTTAAAAAAGGGTCCTGCCGCGAATTCCAGTCAATGAAAAGGCACGGCAAAAATTACTCATTTTGAAAAAACTTTCGTATAAAAGGGAAATTAGGCACATTTAATCAAATTTGTAACTGGCTCTTTTTACATAATACAAATTTGATTTAGTTTCAATAAATATATTATAGTATGTAATTATGGTAAGTTTTCATTATTATTGTTGTTGTTGTTGTTGTTGTTGTTGATATTTTTTGTTGAAAATATTCATAGAAGGACGTAAATATATAAAAGAAAACAGTCAAATAATTTTGTCACCAACGAAGTTATTAGTCTAATTGATATATGACAGAGAATAACTCGTGGCCATCTCGCTTATACCAGAAACCAAATGTAGTCCGGATTTCAAAATATGAAAATTTTCCAAGCTAATCACCGGTACAAACAAACTTTACCGTTGACAACAAGATAAGTAAACATGTTGCGCTTATTTTCTGAGTTGTAAATATTAAAATTTCGTCGGTGCCCCCCCCCGGATTAGCTTAGAACCCCCCCCCCCCCCAAAAAAAAAAAAAAAAAAAAACCAGAAAAATCTTAGTTTGTGGAGCAATTCTATTCTGTAAATTAAAGTTAGGTTATTTGAAATTGGTTTAATATAATTCCAATAGACGAAATGCCGTTGAGATGACACAGAATACGTATGTACATTGGATATGGCGTTAAATTATTGAACTACACTAATGTATTACAATACTAAAAACATTGTGTTGTGTAAATGTGGGGTTTCAACAGCCAACCCGTAGGTACAAAAAAACATTTTACCTTTATAGCTGAAACGGTGTACTACCCTTCACAATAGATTTAGTCAACCTGTTGCGCTTTATTTTCCAAAAGCCTGTTTCATTAAGATCAATCAACTTCTTATTTCTTAATTCAATATCTTTAGAAACAAAATAATGCTCCATCATGAAATCTCTTCGTTCACTTTCTTCTTGTTTCTTTAATATTTTTTTTCTTTTCGGTTTTTAATTTTGAGATAATGTGCTTTTTTTCAGTTAGTTTGTCAGTCAGTTTTTATCAAACTAGTATGATTTCGATGTTTGATTGAAAGCATCACGAATTTAATTAAACAAGCACGTGCAATATCACATTTTAATTCAATATTTTAATTGTATGGCTGTTATCTTATTTCTACTGATTCTGAATAACTGCCAACTCTTTACAAAATGAAAACGTTTTCAGAATCGAACAAGATTACAAACATTAAAGTTGCATTCTAATACAATTTCTTACTATATGCACATAAAACTGAGATATGGTTGAAATAAACATTTGAGAACATTAAAAATATACTATGCTCATCATTATGTAAAATATCTTTATTTGCAAAACTTTAAATAAATGTATGAAATTCTTACTAATTATGTTTAATTTAAACACGAGAATGCACAAACTATGTTTGAAAAGTTGCATTTCATTAAACTGGTCCATTTAATCGGTCTCTTCTTTTAAAAAAGAACAATGACACTATGTATTTATACTGAGTTTAGCTATAGTGTGTAGTGTTTAAAACATAACAATCATATCTCTATGTGTGTATCCAAACGATGTTTATTTTACAACTAAAAAGAAACTAAAAAGAAACTGTATTGAAATCATATCAGTATCACTGCGGATGATCACTTGAGCAAAATCGTACATCGGGCTCATAAAATGGCGACATGAACGCTCGGTTAAAGCAGTAAAATTAAGGTAAGCATACAGTTAACATTAAATTTGTATGTTAAAGTAGGCCGCATGGAACCTCTGTATAAAAACCACGTACTGTTCTGTTATTAGTTACTTTGTTGCTCTCTCTGTTTAGGCCTGAAAGTGGAAAAAGTTGTTTTGGGTGATGAGTTCACTGGGGGAACAGGTACTAAAATGCATTGTTTTCAGTAAAAGAAAAGAATTTTGAGCAAAACTGGCAATGACATATTGTGCACAATTGTAAGTTTGCCCGTGATGAACAATTTCGATCCTTTGTAAAGTTGCAGAACGAAGTTGTACATATTTTTTAAAAAAAACGAGTATAATGGTGGAACCAAATTTAACCAGAGCCATTTTAACATGGCCATCCCCAGCCGAATGTGTTTGCACATTGGAAGAATGTATGTTCCCTGACATATATCAAGGCCTTGAAATGCTTCAAGTTAAAGACAAGTGTTCGAAAATAACAAAAAAATGGGTATAATGTCATAGGTGAGAACAAAATAAAAATAAAGAAAACAGGCAACTAGTTCATCGGGTAAAATACGTATTGCCTAACCTTAGGCACAGAGAAAAACTGTATATATATACCATGTATACAGCCAAGTTGTAGAACACAAGTTGTAAGATATATTATTTGTATTTTTATGAACGTCAATTCAGAATTGCGCGAGTTATATCAAATGCCTATGCCCCAAATCACCGGTTTACTCAAGAATGCACACAGTGTAACCTCGATTATTACCACAGGGTAGGCAATAGGTAATTTATTCTACTGTTAAATGCAAGCATTCATTCTTAAGAAGAAAGCTCTTCGATTATAAAGATTTCTAGTTCATGGTTTTCTTTTTAAAACAAATATCTCAAATGAATCGCTAAATAAAGATTTTTAGTCCACGATGTCCGTTATTATCAAAAAAAGTTCCTGAAGTAAATCGAGAAACGTTATCCCATTTGTATACTTTTCTCAATTATAGTCATTTTTGTAATAATTTCAGTGGTTGAAAAATTTGTAATTATTCAGAAATATTCTGTCTGTAATTAGAGTCAGATTTTGTCAAATATCTAAATTGTTTACATTATATGAAACACAAATGCATGCATTCCATATATATGTTGGATTTAATCAAGGTTTGTTTATCGGATGGAATTCATTTGACAATCCTGTCTCAGACAGCTCAAATCTGTTTTAAGGCATGAAGATCTCGCAATTCTTAGTAAAGTCTTATCTCTTTTTGTTGTTTATTACATTAACATTAATAGTAACATATTCCCTCCCGCATTATACTTGATCAGAAATGACATTAAGTCCAAAAGGTTACCGGGATATTTTAGGGGCTATATTAATGTAGCAGAAGTTATCAGAAAGTCTATTTCTCGGGGCGAAAATTGCTTTTAGATACAGACTGTCGCTAACAAACAAGGTGATTTGAAGTAAAAGTTCCGATGGTGAATAAAAAAGTATAAGTGCAAATAATGTTCACGTGCTTTTTACTTTGTTGAAAATCAAGTATTTCAGAAATTAAGAAACTGACGTCCTTTTGGAAATTATCCTTTTGTATTAAAAAATATATCGATCTTTTTAAAAGGATACTTGTTATATTCTTAATTTGATATTTTTTAAAGTTAACAATTTTTGAATTATAATTTCATAGAAATATGTTTAAAAAGCTGTTGTTCGACAGCGAATATGAATGTTTATTTTGTAGAATCTTATTAACGATATTTTCACAACAGAACATTAAATTGTTTGTTATCAACCCATCCCCACGTAGTAGTAATGCATTTTAAAAGGTCTCGATGAATTCCAGTCAATGCAGGCAGAAAAATATATTTTGATAACTTTCGTAAAAAGGAATAGGCACATTTAATCAAATTTGTAACTGGCTCTTTTTACATAATACAAATTTGATTTAGATTCAATAAATATATTATAGTATGTAATTATGGTAAGTTTTCATTATTATTGTATTATTATTGTTGTTGTTGTTGTTGTTGAAAAAAAAAAAAAAAAAAACCCCCCCAAAAAATTGATATATGACAGAGAATACTCGCTGCCTCTCCTTAAAAAAAAATGTATCCGGATTTCAAAATATGAAATTTTCCAAAGCTAATGCCACCGGTACAAACAACTTTAACCGTTGGACAACAGATAAGTAAAATGTTGCGCTTTATTTTCTGAGTTGGTAAATATTACAATTCGTAAAAAAAAAAAAAAAAAAAAAAAAACTCCAGAAAATCTTAGTTGTGGAGCAATTCTATTCTGTAAATTAAGTTAGGTTATTTGAAAATTGTTTAATATAATTCAATAAGACGAAATGCCGTTGAGATGACCACAGAATACGTATGTACATTGGATATGGCGTTAAATTATTGAACTACACTATGTATTACAATACTAAACATTGTGTTGTGTAAATGTGGGGTTTCAACAGCCAACCCGTAGGTACAAACAAACATTTACCTTTATAGCTGAACGGTGTACTACCCTTCACAATAGATTAGTCAACCTGTTGCGCTTATTTTCAAAGCTGTTTCATTAAGATCAATCAACTTCTTATTTCTTAATTCAATATCTTTAGAATATCATTTCATTGATAATTAGATTATGACTGCTTTGCTTGAAGTTCGGATTTACTGTCACTTTTCCAATTAAAGGACTTGGTGGCGGGAAACATTAAAGTCGCAGCAGCTGTTTAAGATAAATCGGATAAATCTTGGCAAATGTGTTATGTTTACAGAAACGGAGTCTGGTAAATTATTTTCGAGTATAATTACAGTTTGGAACATTATGATTCCGGGAAGGAAAGCAAGTAAATTAAACATTTTGTTATTTGTTATGCATAAAAGGGATATGTCAGATACCGACAATTAAACCTTTAAAAGTATAAAATGTATTTTCCAACTACAAATTTCCTTAATTATCTTAGTTTTAGTTTTATTAATTTTTTGTATACATTATGTTAATTTATCCCTCAATCCAAAATACACACGATTTATTTATTGGTAGTCAAAGGAAAATGATCTCGAAAAGCTCGCATTGCATCGTGGATTTTTGGGTCTCCTATTTGTTCTTTGGGCATAGAAAATGAATTAATGTTCATCAAAACATACCACTGTCTACAGCCAACCGTTAAAACACCATTTGTCTGATTCCGTTGCCGATTCATTTTTGCATTAGTCTGGACATTTTATAAGGCAATATAAAGCGCAAGGTTATTACGCAAGAAAAGAGGCCCATATATTTTTTATGATTATTATTTGGAGGGGTTAGTGGGTGACGATTTTTGTTTCTGTACATCCTAAAATCGTTTGAAACTTTCGCAAGCGTTCTCATGTAGACGGAATCTTTCTGAAACCAATACCTTATTACTTTTGAATTGGTACAAAACAGTTGTGTACTTCATGATACATGATTAAACGGTATGTGAAATAAACGTGCGCTCGATAGAGCATATTATTACGGGCATTGATGTAATGCACAGTGCCTCATGGTAAAATAGACGCCACGTGCTAAAAATTAATTAAGTAGTGATACAGTGCAATGTATTTTTGGCGGATTTTACAGCAATTTAAAACTTAAAGCTCTTACGGAAGGTAAAATTGCGCGTGAGTCCTACGTTGTACGATCACCTTTTGAACCGACAATTTGTAGATCCAACATTTATTAATTTTAGTTCCGTAGCTTCATTGCATTAGCTTTGAGGTTATTCTTTAACTCAATATAAGGCACAAAGCTGTTACCGACCCCCCTCCGCCAGGAAAATGGCTTAAAGATGTCCACGTGCCATGGTCATTCTTTTATCCTCGATTTGTTTTTCATCTACATAATTATATATAAAGTGTAAGAATTTTCGCAGAAACCATCATACTCTGATGACAACGTTAAAGCACGATTTGCCTTGTATTGTTGAGTATTAATTAGCCCTTGCATTAGTTTGGAGGTTAACCTTTACATCAATATAATGAACATAACTCTTACAAGAAGAGCCTCGAGAAGCCCACATTGAATGCCTCTTTGTGGTATATCTTTGTGTCTTATATTTCTGCAAAGACGAACTTTCAGCTATAATCCAAGAGAAATGGTACGAAACAGTGGTCTTACAACTGCATAAAATCGTGAGAAAATGGTTTGTGACATACGTAAACGAGCGCGTCAGGGCACTTATTAAAGTTATTTACGTCATGCAAAGTGCGTTATGGTAAAATGTTCGTTACGTATTTAAAAAATAGTTTCTCTTTAGATGAAAGCCACGTTTGTCACACATGATTTAATTTTATCCTGGTTCCGCAATACAAAGTCTCGGTAAAGTACCCTAATTACCTGAAATCAGACAGTTGTACAGCCCGTTATTTGTATAAATAAAAATTATACTTTAAAAAAATAATATATATATATATATTGAATTAGATCAGAAGAGACTCCTAAAATATCTGCCATACGAAGGTTTTGCGTTGTTTTGTTTTTGTTGTTTTTTACAGAAAGTTACATTTTGTCAACAAAATAAAATATTATGTCATCGCAAAACCTGGATGAATTTTAATGACTTAAACACGAAACAGAGACTTAATATGAAAATAAAGCATGCGCTTGAACGCCGTAAAACAGAGCCAACAAATCATCTTTTAGGAAACTTAATTCATGTAACGTCTTGAATAGTATCTCAAAAAAATCACTAGACTAGGTACAAATATCACGATCTTACACTATAGAGTATAGAGTATGAATAAGTGCCTTTAAGATGCGCGTTTTATGTCTATTTGTGTCAAAATCAATTAAATATTGTGTGCAAAGATAATAATTTGTTATATAATTATATTTATCTTGAGATATGCCTCATTTCAACCACAGTCATTGTACTTGCAATTCGTAGATAGTCGTCAGTTTTTTAAGATTTTAACTTCCTCTAATTTAGTGTAACAAGAATCATGGCATTTCTTTGACAAACCTAAATATGTTTGTTATGTATGTGTTTGATAAGTGATTTTGTTTTCCTCGTTATTTCTTATTTCCTTGAAATATGTTGTTGTGATACGGAACAATAATTGTGAGGTAAGATAGAATACAGACCATTATACTGGACAAGAAGTAGTACAAATAGATGGAAATGATTTTACGAAAAAGAACCGGGAAAGAGCAATGTTTATTCATTGCATTGGAGTTTTAAAATTCAGCTGTCAATCAACACAAATTGACTGTCAGTTTCAATGAACAGTATTCTTTAAGATGAGACATATCCTTGACATATGTTATTATCAAACTGCAATCTAATCTTAATGTATAAACATTTTTAGAATATCTAGCGCCGTTCTGTTGTTGTGCCATGGCAAATGCAATTAAAGGAAAACGAAATGTCACGCGAAATGTAGTTGTTCAACTTTATAATATGTAGATTACATGTTACTTTGTTGATTCAATTTAAGTTTTTCTTATCTAGCCAGACGGAATAATAATTGTGTTAGCAAACGCCATATTAGTATCATATGAAAGAGCTAGAAATAGTTAATTAAATCAATTTGGCTTTTTTTCCTAATACACAATAGATTATATACCATTTATAATTTAACAGGCGCGGATTTTAACAATGTGGTTGCACAGTGTCTATAAGAGTAATGGATATTCTATAAAAGGTTTGGCATTTTGCTTGTTTTCCTGGTATTGTAAAACTTTTTGTGGCTTTCACTAAACAAATATGTACATTGATATCCAAATTTCACAGGAAGTTATCTTTCTTGTCAGAGCCTAAGAGGGTCATATGACCGCTTAACAAGCCCTTCCCCGTTACAAACGAAATCTCGTTCACTGCTGAATTGATACAACGGACGGACTTGTACTGCTTTAACTTTGTCATATTTCATTGGTAGTATTTGGGCTTTATCCTTGCATGATGAATTTCTTGATTGGACTTGTCAGCCTTCTATCATTGGAACTGTCCATTATCAATTTTAGTGATTTCAGGTTGGACTACCAATATTTTAAAGCTTGGTCACACTGTATGGACTTGCAGGTTGGTCTCGTTCCATACTGGTGGCAAAGGCTTACCACTATTGGTTCCATCAGGTTTAGACTTATACAAGTCTACTTTCTTATGTAGAGATTGAATGGGTGACTTTTGCTGCTTATTATTACCGTATAACAAGTTGTTTTTTTAAATGGTTAAAATTGTGTAAAGATTGAAAAGAATCTTAGTTGGGTAAAGCAAAACCAGTTGAGCTGTGACTTTGATTATTTGAATATTTGGCAATAAACACTGAATGACAAAACCAGTTGTAGCGATCCTCTAATAGAATGGATTTTACTCATTAGCAATCAATGAACGCAGCTGTCCAGCTCCAAATGTTTAATGCATTTAGAAGGGTGATTAACTTAATTGTAGACAAAATATGAAAACAAAAGATGAACAAGGATGAGCGACATTCAGTAATCGCATCCTTCATCACCAAGTAACGCAGGATTACGGGCAAGGAGCCCAGCAGGACACTAAATAAAAACAGAAGACGGCAAAAGGGCACACAACTTTATATAATACAAAATAGGAAATCATAAAAACCGACAAGGATATTGAATAAGATAAATAATCTAAAGGCAAACAAAAGAGTACGTCGTACTAGACTCGTATTATTTGATAGTATGATGGTAAAGCAGTAAAAGAAGCTTACATTATCATAAGTTTCTTGGAGAATAACTAAGGTATATCTCGTAATGTAATATCATTGCGATAAATTACGCCTGAACTAAAATCATGCTTTGTTGAATAATGAATTTCAATTAACTCTCGATAATAGTATCAAACATGATTTTTCTGAAAACAAAATGGAAATGGAAGTAATATTTCATCATGAAATTTCTCCGCTCACTTTCTTCATGTTCGTTCTTCTTTTTTTCCTTTTCTTTTTTTAATTTTGAGATAATGTGCTTTTTTCAGTTAGTTTGTCAGCCAGTTTTTATCAAACGAGTATGATTTTCGCTGTTTGATTAAAAACATCACGAATTTAATTAAACAAGCACGTGCAATATCACATTTTAATTCAATATTTTAATTGTAAAGTGCTCTCTTTTTTCTACAGATTCTGAATAACTGTCAACGGATTACGAAATGAAAACGTTTCTTTTTTTGGAGAAATTTATTAAAATGTGTGTTTGAATATGTTTAATTTAAATTAGACAATGCACAAACTAAGTTTGAAAAATTGCATTTTCTATAACTGGTCAAATTCATCGGGTTTTTTTTTTAAAAAGAAGCGCGAGTTTTTTAATGGCACTGTGTATTTAGACACAGACACTTGGGGTTTGGAGCTCAAAACGCCTTTAAAATCCAAATAAAATGCATATTTGTCAATCCCAGCACATGTACTGATCATATATATCAAAAAAAACTTAAAATAAGCGGATTTTTTCCGGCGAAATTTTTATCTTGTGTATTATTATAGATGTTGAAATATGAATTTTTTTCAAAACGGCTTATTTTAATATTTTATTGTATATTTTGTACATGATAAATTTACACAATCTAATAGCATTATCTAAAGCATACATATAATGTACATACAAAAGGATTGGACCAAAAGTTTTACCAACATTATCTAGGGTCCTCCCCTATAGGTCTTTCTTGTTGGCTTAATTGTAACATAGTAACTGTGTTTTTTAGAAATTTTGAGATATTTATATGATAAGCGATACGAGTTATTATATCTTAACTGGTAAAAAAGAAATCGCTTATTATATAACCTAAAAAAAAACAAAGAAAATTACAAAATGATTTAATGAGATTAAATGGAAAAAAAATATGCCATTAACAATTTGCCACTAGAATAAACGCACCAAACCTTGATTTGTAACAGTATTTTAATAAAAATAAATATGAAAATAAATAAAGTATATGTGTAAGCAAAATTAGGTAAATCTTTTACTACTTTTGATGAAATTTTGCACTTCTCGATATGGTCTTATGTTTTCGGCTGCTGCAAGTCCATCAATACCGTGTAATAATTGTCTTACTACTGAGGGGATGGCATGACCTGGTATTCAAAATAGTATACGTCTTTGCATAGTATATAATTTACATCGGAAAAAAAATATCAATAAAATTGATATCTTAAATGAATTGGTAAATAAAGATTGAATAAGTCTTAAATATTCGTTATTATTAAAATAGATTTCTCAAATAAATCGACAAACGAGAAACGTTATCTAAGATATGACCTTTTTGAACCCGAGCCATTTTTGTTATAATTTCAGTGTTTGAAGGGCTTTCAATTATTCGAAAATGTTCTACCAGATATATATTCTAATATCACATTGAATGTTGTGTTGTTTACATTTTATTAAACAAAAATGCATGATTTCCGTATAGATGTTGGATTAAGTCAAGGTTTGTTTATCGGATGGTATTCATTTGACAATCCTGTCTTAGACAGCTCAAATCTGTTTTTAAGGCATGAAAATCTCGCAATTTTCAGTAAAGTCTCATCTCTTTTTGTTGTTTATTACATTAACATTACTAATACACATGATATTCCCTCCCGTATTAAGCTTGATCAGAAATGGCAATAAGTCCAAAAGGTTACCGAGATATTTTAGAGGCTACATTAATGTAGGAGGAGTTATCAGAAAGTCTATTTCCCAGGGCGAAAATTGCTTTTAGATAAAGACTGTCGCTAACAAACAAGATGATTTGAAGTAAAGAGTTCCGATGGTGAATAGAAAAGTATAAGTGCAAATAATGCTCACCTGCTTTTTAATTTGTTGAAAAACAAGTATTTCAGAAATTAAGAAACTGACATCCTTTTTGGAAATTATCCTTTTGTAATAAAATATATTGATATTTTTTAAAGGATAATTGTTATATTCTTAATTTGATATTTTTTAAAGTTAATAATTTTCGAATTATAATTTTATAAAAATATGTTTAAAAGGCTGTTGTTCGACAGCGAAAAATGAATGTTTATTTTGTAGAATCTTACTAACGATATTTTCACCACAGAACATTAATTTTTTTGTTATCAACCAATCCCCACGTGGAAGTAATGCATTTTAAAAGGTCTCGACGAATTCAAGTCAATATCCGTAGGTACAAACAAACCTTTACCTTTAAAGCTTAACGGTGCACTACCCGTCGCAATATATTAGTCAACCTGTTGCGCTAATTTTCAAAGCTGTAGCTGTAAAAGTTTATTAATTGTTCCTACGGATTAGCTGGGAAAACCCAAAATATTCTTAATTCCTGAGCTAGTCTATTTTAAAGTTCTGTCATAAACATGACTTAATAATTTCATTAAGATCACTCAACTTCTATTTCTTAATTGAATATCTTTAGAATATCATTTCATTAATAATTAGATTATGTCTGCTCCGCTTGAAAATTCGGATTAACTGTCACTCCTGAAATTAAAGACCTTGGTGGCGGGAAATAGTTATGTCGCAGCAGCTGCTAAAGATTAATCGAATAAATCTTGGCAAATTTGTAATGTTTACGGAAACGGAGCCTGGTAAACTATTTTCAAGTATAATTACAGTTAAGAACATTATAATACCCGGAAGAAAGTAAATTAAGAGTTGTGTTATTTGTTATGAACAAAGGGATCTGTCAGATACCGACAATTTAACCTTTTAAAGTATAAAATGTATTTTCCAACTACAAAATTACCTAAATTATCGATGTTATACATCAAACATCTCCTAGATGATGATGATGATAGTGACGATGATGATGATGATGATGATGATGATGTTAATGATTATTATTATTATTATTATTATTATTATTATTATTATTATTATTATTATTATTATTATTATTATTATTATTATTATTATTATTAAAAAGCCGAATTTTTAGCTTGATTTGAATTTCGAGCCAACTCGAATTCAAAATTTAAAAAACTGAATTTCGAGCTGTCGTTAAATTTCGAGACAGCTCGAAGATCGAAATTCAGAATTTTCAAAACCGAATTTCGAATTGGAGTTGAATTTCGAGCCAGCTCGAAGACTTATATTCAAAATTTTCAAAACCCGAATTTTGAGCTAGAGTTGAATTTCGAGCCAGCTCGAAGATCGAAATTCAAAATTTTCAACACCCGAATTTCGAGCTGGAGTTGAATTTCGAGCCAGCTCGAAGATTGAAATTCATGATTTTCAACACCCGAATTTCGAGCTGGAGTTGAATTTCGAGCCAGCTCGAAGACTGATATTCAAAATTTCCAAAACCCGAATTTCGAGCTGGAGTTGAATTTCGAGCCAGCTCGAAGATCGAAATTCAAAATTTTCAAAAGGCGAATTTCGAGCAGGATATGAATTTCGAGCCAGCTTTAAGCTGGCAGTTCGTGTCTTTTGCGTAAATTATTTACTATTTTCTCTTCCATTTCTGAAGTTTCTCTTGTTATAAGTTATGAAAATGTGTGGCAGTTAATATGATTCCATATTGGATACTTGCATACATTATCCGCTAGGCTTGGATAACTTGTACACAAACGTTTATTTCCTGTAATATAACATGTCAACAGTCTTCATTTTACCCCCCCCCCCCCAAAAAAAAAAGATAGATAAAATAAAGATATAAATAAAACACATGGCTTATTTTATTGATTGACAAAAGTCATTAGACTTCTTTTTTCCTATGAACTAATAGCCGCCCGGTCAGCTCGCTAGGTAGAGCTTTTCATTTTAAATCAGGCGACCCGGGTTCGATTCCCGGGCGGCGCACTCTCGTTTTGATCCGTATCGATATTTCCAATCAAATTTCATTTCATTTATATCATTAGTAATCATAAAATACCCTGTCTTGAATATGTGATATATTGTCCTAGTGTTTATAGTACCCCTGTTGTATATTGTTTTAGTGATACATGTATATACAATGTTTTAATACATGCCTAAAGTTTCCTTGTTAATCTTAATGTGCTCTGATCTGATCAATCACACACCATTATATTACACCCATTCTTTAGACTGTGGAACATTTTTTTTGCATTTTATTATATCTCAATTCTTTTACTTCTGTTTTTTTAAGTGTTTTTAATATGATTAGCAAGGATACTTTGAGTTATATTATCTGTATCATATCATTATATATATATAAAAGGGAAATACATATTTTTCTTGTTGTGTAGTTAAAGGGGGACAAATCTACAGTGCATGAAATACTCCTGTTTTATGGTCTAGAGAGTTGTCACCCTTAGAAGTGAAAAAACAGTCTCCTGTAATTCTATTTTAGAATGGTTATACATGTATTTTATGTTCGTATTGTGTATTTTTAATAAAATGTTTACATTGATAGATGAAACTCAAATAAATAAATAAATAAATAAATAAATAAATAAATAAATAAATAAATAAATAAATAAATAAATAAATAAATAAATAAAAAATAAATAAATAAATAAATAAATAAAATATATATATCTGATGCAAAATGTGCCATAAATCTGTTTAAATCGTTTAATATCTTTTTTTATTATGCTTTATATCTAATCACCTTTATGTCCCCGTTCACATTCCTTACAAGTATGTGTTCAAATACTTGTTACATTTCAGAGAAATCTGATATTCACAGACAATATCAAAATAATACAATAATCAGGAAATAAGAATTCTATACAACTAGCAAACATATTTGCACCTGTGCAGCTCACGTTATGAATAACGTCGTGAACGATACAAGATATGGTACCAACGTATCACTTATAACGAGAGCAATACCGTGGCCCATATCAACTCCGGGCAAATTTCTTATAGTGCAGCACCATTCTGCATCAAGAACGAAGGGAATGGCTTAATTTAATATTGTAATAACTTGTTGCCTTACCCATTTGCATTTTGATATATACTCATTATTTTTATGATACATGTATGATGGTAAACATGTATTTAATGCTATAAAACTTATTTAAACTAACGCACGAATTTGACAAGTTCAACTGCCAATGGCACGAGATATACGACCTCTTCCATCATTGCTGCAAACGGTTAATCTTCCCTCTTTTTATAAATTATACATTTTGTATCTTTCGGTGCTATTTACACTCATCAACAAAATATGTCTGTTGTTCAAACAGTAAAAAACTGGGGGGGGGGGGGAAGCTGAAAAACTACCAATGCACATTTTAAAGCATTTTACGTCGTCATAGAAAAGTGACATACTGATATAATATTTACGTTTTCTACACATTTATAGATACAATTATATTTATTAAGAATATAAACGATTTTGATGTCCTGTGCTACTATAAAGTCAAGTACGACTTAACAGATAGGATACTAATCATATATATAGAAAATATCTTTAAAAAAATACAAGTTCCCAAAATATCAGGAAATATTAAAACGAACCTTTTCTCGTTTATCAAGCAAGGGTTATATAAACTCATTTGGTAGATTAAAAAAAAGCCATGTGACTTTATTTTTATTTAAAAACTGAGATTGATATTACAAAAGAAATCTTCAAAGCCTATAATGAAAAAGAAAGAAAATGTCATGTTTGCACTAATAAACCTAGTCCTGAGGTAAAAGTCAGATTTTTAAATTTGGGCTTTTCAATGCCCTGTTATGAACACAGCGACTGTATATATCTTGGGCAATTGTGGTGTTTGGATAAAAGTAAACCATCGACTCATGAGAAACGGTGCACCGTCAAAATGACACAGTCGTAAAAAATAAAAATGACATACGCCTTTAGCTTTTATGAAAGTTAAATGGGCATTACGTTTTTCTGTTTAAAGTCATAGAGAGTTTCAAATAAATATCTTAGAATATATTATATTAAGTTAAGAGATTGTCGGTCTTTCCTTTAAATACTGTAAATGATACGAACAAGCGCTCATCGTTAGTAGGATTTCTTATCGGAATGTACTAGTAACAGGGGATAAAACGTCTAAATTGTGTCTGTGCTAATCAAGTCTTCCTGAAAGCTTCCATACTGTAAAGGTAATAATGAACGGAAGTAGCAGTTGCTTGTTATTGTATAACATGGTATACATTGAAGTATATATGCTTGCAGGACAAGATACAAAAATTGTCTTTATCCACAGAAAAATAGCTTTGAAATTCGATCAAGCTTTAATATTTTGGTCCAACAACTTCAAGCTTGATTTGAATTTCTATTTAACTTAAAATCAAAGGTCACGATTTTTCCAACTGGATTGATTATTGTTAATATTATAACTATAAGCTGATTAAATGATAATATAAATAAATTTCTCGGGCTGTGTTCCGTTTATACAGTGGAGAACGGAAACGCGCACACATAACATGACTTCCTACATTGTAGACTGTTAAAACTAGATTATTGCATTTTCTTATTTTTATGTCAAAATTACGGTATATTCCGGAGGTTTCAGCGGGTTTATACATGACTCGTTGGTTATGTTTATGTCCCAAAATATACATGAACATTTCCTTCTTGTTTGAATGCCATTACAAAATACAGAGTTAGCTTGATGAAAACAAAATTTATTCCATATATTTTTCAACACTTCTTGTATTTCTGAATTACTCTAAGTCTTACCTATTGATACCAGCCGGGACAGAGGGGAATTTAGCGCAATTACTCTGAAGTCGCTTTCATTTGCTATTGGGGGGAAAACCCGAAGAGAAAAAATAATAGTATCTAAAATAAATTATACGCGGTCTTAGATAACATGTATGACGTGTATAAGTTAAATTGAAATCACATTAAAACCAAGTAAAAAATATAATGTCTAATTCTAACATGTTAGAAAAAAAGCCTTAGTTAGCTGGACGCCAATTTGAAACTCTTGGACTGGTTCTATTTTTGATCTGTAATTAGATTTCAAGACCATTTTGAAAAAAAAACATGTTGTAAAGCGCCAACAAAATTCAGACTGTTGCTAGTGGCATTCTTCTGTCCTGAAGAAGACTTCCGGTAGAAGTATAATGTAGAAAATCAGTAAATAAATATTATAATCATTTAGAAGAACTGGAGTAACGATGATGAACATAAGAAATTACTTTTTAAAATCCATTTTAATAAATCATCACGTTTAAATAAATGTAAATAAAAAACTACTATGCTTAGAGGTTAACAAAAAATGGCGGATGAGATATTCGGAAACACTCGGAATACTTCCATGATAGGTTGAACATCAACTATTTATTCGTATCTTAACATTTACTCATTATTTGACAGGTCTTGTGTATATATTGAACACTTTATGCTCGATATTAAATCACAAGGGCTTTTTCGCGTCATAGGTAGCTCCTTATTTCATATTACAATTGTATGAGTGTCACGGTTCAGAACTGTTCACTAATTAGGGAAAAAAGATGTGTAAGCGGCCGGATAGCTCAGTCGGAAGAGCCGCGGAACGGTATTCCGAGGGTCCCGGGTTCGAGTCCAGGTCATTCTGCACATTTTCTCACCGTGTGACATTTGAAGATAATTTGAAGATAATTAATGACATAACGTGTCAATAAATCAACAACAGCAACTTACACTGACCAAAAAAAAATAATATTAAGGGTACTTTGTTACTTGAAATGCTATTCCAAATGAAAATAGATAAACTCAAAGTAATACTTATGCGCAAGATGCCATACATTGTACACCATACACTAATATGGCAACTCTAGTTTGTAATGGTAATAAGTATATCCAGCGGAATTTGCACGCCAGATGACTTTAATTTACCAAAGACGATTTAGGCCTTCGGTAAATGAATAATTAAATCACACCAAAATGATGTCCCATATTGTACACCATAGAAATTACAAACAAAATAAATAACACATAAATTAAACTTTCAAATTTGCAGCTTTTATGTGCACCAATTAAATGTCTGTAAATGCAATCACTAAACCAATATTTAATGCTGGTAATTTCTTTACACTGTACTAACTTCTATAGTTTTCCAATGTGAGAATGTATGCACTATATAAATATCAAGTGCAGTACTGTATTTAACTTGTAATAAAATTATATGGATTACAACTTCCAAACAATTTACAAGGGAAATTAAAAAACAATGAAGACAATTATAAGCACACGCTACTTTCATATGACTGCTATACCCAAATGTCTTCAATAATCACTTGGTTTAATTCAAACTAGAGCACAATGTTTCATGTACTTTCCAGGCTAAACCAGTACTGTATTATTCACAACAACAAGTACCACACTATAATACCTGATCCAAAATAGTTGCAGAAAATTACTTCAATTTCCAATCTTCTCTCGTTAACTGCATTCAAAATCCCGAGTAAAGTCTAAACAAAATACAATTGTCACTGCACGTACACCGCAATTGTAAAATGTTTTTGTTTTTATTTCAAAAACAGTTCACTTTTAAACAAACTGATTAATTTTTATGCTCGGTCAAGAATATTTAAGTAAAATAAGGAATTTTATCAAAGGAGTATATATTCCCTGTGATAAAATGTCAAGTACTTTCAGTATTTCTTGTATTTAAATATTAATTAGGCTTTCACTGTCATGACAGAAGAACCAACAGTTGATCTAAATTATCATTACACTACAAGACTACATTACTGGTTCTTTCATATTCAGGCACCTACATGTACTATAAATACTACAAAATATTTTCCAAAGTCACAAATAAATTTTATGAATATTGTAAGAGAGCCGCCAAAAAGATTAATAAATTAATAGAGCTGTCAAAATTAAATTTCTTCCAAAGATATTTTTTTTTTCAATTATAGGAGAGTAATTAAAATAATTTGAAAACATACGAGATACACGTATAAGAAAAGATCTATTTCAGATACTTTAGGTAGATATTTATGGAATATATGATTGGTTTCGAGCTTTATCGAGCCAAGACTCACTTTCGTAAGGACCAGGACAAACCTCCGATCCGCAACATTAACCATATATTCGAATAATCCTTTTAGCCTAGTTTTATCATGTTTTTTATATAATTTTGATGGTACTGGTCAGACAAAACAGTTTCAATTTGTAATTTAAGTTTGTCGCATTATCGCCCATATTTAAAGAAGATATTGCTCCGCGAAAGAAAAGAGTTCAAGTAATTTCCTTAAATAAACATTTTTTCTTCCACAAATACTAAAATTAATTTCAACCAAACAATTTATTTTCACATTATAATATAAACTACAGCCAACAAGTAACACAAGAAACAATTAAGGTAGAACGTGACACTTTGTGAACTTTAAGTAGCGTCTTGAAATTTGACATGTAATATAACGACGTATTTCAAATTAGATTCCGTTGATTTTTTAATAGTTTTAGCCTTTTTTTGTACACGACCTCAAAGTTGACCAACAAAGACCGTTCGCTGCGTATCTTTGGCAACTGTTACGGGTACAACCACACTACCGGCTAACACATTATCTAAAATGCTACTGTATTCGACGGACATTGTTTTTTTTTTCTCTTCTTTATGCTGATATAAATTTTTGTGTAAAAATTCCTCTATAAATGACATTATGACCACTGCAGATACACGGAAATGTACGGAATTCTACATAAATAATTATAATTACGTCGGAATAGGTGTCAGGGCAATACGTACATGACTAATATTCCGTAGTTCGTACATTTACGGCATATATAATATACGGCAACTTTGTTGTATACGAAGTCCGTACTTTACTTAGATACGGTTCTTTTTATTTAAAAAATGTTCACTCGTGTTGGACGCTGGACGGCAAGATCTTCTATAAAGAGTACGAAGAAGGTAAACGTAGACCAGTGAAATAGAGAACTTTGTGCCTGACCCAGACTCAGAAAACCATTTTCAGGTGATGGTTGAAAATTCCTGGAAGGATTTGTGAAAATCAATGTGCCCACAAGTAAGTGATTGAAACTATAAAGTGCAGACAACTAACGCCGCAGAATTCTTGAACATACTGATCATACATAAGTTATTTGGAATGAACAGCAAGTACTTCTTTTGCACAAATTTATGTGACTTTTCCATCTTGCCTTTTAAACTTTAACCGATAAAGGGACATGACGGGACTTGAAATATTTTTTTGTGATTATTACTCCATTTGATGTAGATCTACACTAATAACTTATGTGCAAAATTTCAGATCATTCGCTCAGAATAATTATTATAATAGTGAAAAATGACCCAAAATTGAAAAGCGTTTATACTCGGACTAAGAATAGCACAAACATATGAATTTCAATGTATTTTTTATATATTTCTTTGTTATATTTAGTTTCTATTTCTGTTTAAAGTGCTTATGTTTATCTATGTGAAAAATTAAATTGTTATGTTTTTAGACTTATAATCCTCAGTGGAGTTCCTTTAACAACATATTGTAATTAAGTGCTAATGCACTCACCTTGTCAATCTCCAACGCAGTGATCTCCCCTTACAGGATTAGAGGCCGTAGCGTAACCGGTGCGAGGTGTTTGTCACGTTGTGTGTTCCTATAAGCCCTGTTTATAATCCATATACATGTAACCCTTGATATTTCACTACAACTTCGCGCAGCAATGTTATTTTACTCTACAATCCAATACTTTTTTCCCCAACAAAATTCATTAAAACACTATTTCGGGAAACACACCTTGTAAAAATTTGTCAACAAATCAAAATTATTGTTGCAAACTACTAAGCCATTCAAACAGAAGTTGTACACTTTAAAACACTTAAAAAATTACTATGGAATTTCAATGATAAAATCCCAATTGACACGTGCAAATCGTGACTGTGCATGGTATTCAAATCAGTCTACTAATTTGTTATTTTTAGAAATGTGTATTGATTTCGATTGTATACAGTGTTTATATGTTTGTGTACATGGAACGTTTTCATTTTATTATATTAAAATGTAATAATGTTAATCTTACAATGCTATTTCATCTTTGAAATAAAGATATTTTATAGCAATAAGATATACTCCAATATATGCGTTTATTATATACTTAATATCTTATTTTTCGTTTATTATATACTTATCTTTTTTTCGAAATACGTACGTCTAAAATAACATAACAACAATAGCATAATTTTTATTCGACATTAAAATTGTAAAAACAAAATTATAGTCGATTTACATCAAATAGTGTTAAAGTAAGACACATTATTTCCTAACCTAGAAAATTAGAAATATATATATATGTTTACCGAGAAGTTCACAACAATATGTATTTGGTAATTATATGTAGATGCACAATTATCACAAATGTATTGTCGGGGCGAGAACTCTGCAAGTGTAAATAGGTTATTTTTGTGCGAGTTGCCTCCCTTTCCTTGCAACCGCTTATAATGTAAAGTCAAAACATGCGCCAAATTAGTACCACTAAGTATTGTGATTTTCAGCTATAAACATTACCTTTACTGCTTTTATTTACTTTATCTAAAGCCATACAGAGCTTATTGATACAATTCTTATGATTCACTCAGGAGCATGTTATCTTGACGAAAACAGTTCGAAAGTCAAGGTATTTTAAGATATGAAAAATTGGTTCTATATCTCGAGATGATCGACCAATCTATGTCAGCCTTTCGAAGATTTCAAAACTAAAGACTGACAATATAGGTCTATGGTGATTGTTACTATATGTTACCTGCTTATTGCTAATATTACGACTAGCTTTACACATGTTTCACAGATTAAGATTAAGTCACATACAAAAACAATGTGCATGATTAAACAGTACAAATTATTATAAGGCATGTAACATACAATTACAATGTACAACATCATACAAATGATACAAAGCAGGTCTATGCTGTAACCCTTCAAAATTAACCTCGCTCTATACTGTAACATTGTTTATTTTTTCAAACGCATTTAACGAACAGGAAAATAGGTTCAACTGGTCATTTACTTTTAAAAACGTTTCCTAACACAAAGGACTAACGTTTTGTAGATTTACTTTATCAAAGCATGCTTAAATAATGTCGAAATGGGAGAAAAACTCGTTGGTCTCTCGATTCAAATTTTTAAACCGTCAAATCTTCACATTTATGAGACAATATAGAGATAAATCTGCGGTGCAGGGTCTGGAGAAATATATGACTAGATACCGGATTCTGTTCCTTACAAGCAAAGCACAAAAACATCTTTTAGAAACTAAACTACTAGTAGTATGGACCTAAATAAAAATCACCTACCTCTCTTCCCATAAATAATCCTCCATCTTGAAAATTCTATACTGTAACCGAAAAACGCGATACTGTAACATGTTCCCTACGGTGTTATATTATTATTAGTTACTCGTGGCCACGACAAAGTATCTCGTGCGCACGAGATTAATAAAAACGCACAAATGTCACCTTGTTATATTAAGATAAGGTCAATATGGTGCGATAAAAGCGGGAAATATACCGTTCGTCGGGTAAATTCTACAACCCCGTAACTCGATTTTTGGCAAAATTGAGATTTTTATATCATTATTTTCGTCTCTGTGAGCTCTTCACAGTGAATATACTTATGTAGTTGTAGAACTAACATAAATATGTTTATTTCCAATTCCACAAACCCGTAACTCGCTTTTTACATCAAACTTTAATTCTAGACTCCAGTAACTTCTCGTCCAATCAAACAGTCTGATTTTGTACCACGTGATACATGACACATCTGTAATGGCTGCCTACTTTATCACAACCAACTATTTCAACAACCTTTAGATAGTGATTTATTTAAAGATAATCATAGTATATTGCCCGACTGTAATAAACATATATTGATGATTTGGTTTTTATAGCTCTAGCATCATTTTGAATTATATAGTAAATGTCTTGAAAAGATAAATATGTAAATACTACATTTATTCGGATGATTACCATTTCGGACAGCCTTGATGAGTTCTATATTTTTTTT
Source organism: Ruditapes philippinarum (assembly GCF_026571515.1). Classification (NCBI taxonomy): domain Eukaryota; kingdom Metazoa; phylum Mollusca; class Bivalvia; order Venerida; family Veneridae; genus Ruditapes; species Ruditapes philippinarum. Next base: position 417,130 of record NW_026857441.1, on the reverse strand, counting down.
GTTTCCCGAAAGGTTCTTATTTTCAAGTTCATACACTTTTTGAAAGGGTACTCATTAATTGGCTTTATAACTGAACCCTTTTTTCCATTTGCATTTTGATCATCCATGAAGTTTTAGTTATTAGATATTCTTGAATGGAAGACAAAATATCACTTTGTTTACATCTAGATGCTATCAGGACAAATTGTTTCAGATTCAACGCTGTTTTCTAAAGCACGAAAAGCATCTACTTGATGTACACTCTAAATCAAAAATTGAAACATTATTCCCTGCGGTCTGGAGACCGCAGGGTATTGGTACGCGTTTAACTTTTGACATGTTTGAGGCATGGAGGAGCACGTGACCTGTTTTCGGTACATGGAGGAGCATGTGATCTGTAAACCGTACACGATTGGTTAATTGACCTTTTCGAAAACCTGGCTGAATACCGTTTGTCGGTACGTTACGGAATTACCTCTAGGGAATTAGTCAGAATTACACCTAATTAAGAACCAAAAACTATTACGTGATATTTCTAATTTTCTATAATTATTTTACCGTTTAAGGTGGAAAAACTTGAATGATGTATTTTAAAATTATCATTGTTTCTTTAATATATGTATCTCAAATTTTACAAACAATAAATTGTTTATACTGAAAATCTACAAAATTAAAATATTCGTAGTGGCATCAGTCATAATAAATAGAGATATTTTCTGCGTAAACTTGTGTGTTTACTTTATTTATTTTTTTTGCTTGGAATTATTCATAAAATGGTAGGCCTATTTAATCATTTTCTTAAAAAGAAATAATTGTTTTATGTTCGACCTTCTCCGGTCATCAACGGTCACCAGTTTCCAAAGACCTTCTTCTATATTGATCGATTATTGTCAACTATATTCCTGATACAAACGTTTATTTATTCCCCTCTCCCAAATAGTTAAATGAAATATCTTTATATCATTAAAAATGTTCCCCGCAGGAAACCATTTTACTTGTACAACATAGGTATGTGACAGAAACGCATCGTTGGATACCCACGGTTGATAAACATGTTGCATAACAAGTGCATACTTTTGAAAAATTGATGTTGATATCATTTGATAGTAGCATTGATTTTCAAACAGACGTGTAAAATTTTACACAGTAGGAGAAGTTAATGAGATTTTTTTCTTGAATTGTTGCTATGTTTCTAGCCGAAAATTATTACAATTTTGCTTATTTAAAATGTTTCACTAAGAACCCCGTATGTCGCTTTAATGGTGTAGAAATGACCTGAATGTTTTACCAACAACCCAGTATCTCCTGAATGGGGTTTTAGAATTCAGAATATGTATGTGTTTTCTTATTTATTATGAAAAATTGAAATAAATTATTTGAGATTTTAGCTTTAAAATTGTATGCACAGAAATAAAATTTGGTATATATGTATAACATACAGATTCCTAAATTCACTGAAAATTTTATCTTGATACGGTTTATCATTTCAAAGTTATTACAGTTCAAACTTTCAAATGCGATTTTCTAAAAATGACAAAAAATGACATACGGGTTTGTAGTATTAAGCCAACGCGTTGGAACCAGTAATTTGAAAATCTTGAACATGGTGTATTTATTATTCAAATATTGCAAGATTAGCGGTGATCAGGTGGATATCATTGAATTTTATTTATACTCAGATCATATTTTTGTAAGTTAACAAAAATTGTTAGGCTTTATTATAAAACTTTGATGTAATCTACGTATAAAGATGAACTATTTAAATAAATACGACCACCTTTTATTCGAAATTGAGTAGGCCTATAGATATATATATATATAAGTATACATTCATATCGTATAAAATATTGATTATGAATATATGGTTTTTATGTATTATTTCGATTGTACCCTTTACAAAATTTAATACAAACATTGTATAATGCATATGCATATGTGTTTACCGAGAAAATCAGCGTGTATTTAGCCATTTAAGTTGAAAATACTCGATTAATGTTTCCACTCAATTTATTTTTTGTAATGTTTAGGTACTGTAGACACTATTGCAAATTCAATTGCGAAGATATCATCATTTAGCGGTTAGTTGTCATAGCCATACAGAGCATGCTGTGAGAATTAGACTAAGAATGGATTATTTAGTTACATTTTAACAAATTAATATATAGTTTTGTGTCGGTAAATAAAAAAAGAACATATTCTTTGTCCAGATCAAAATTTTAATCGAGTAAACTGTTTTGTTTACAATTACTTCCGGGTTGTGGGTGGAGTGGATGACGAATTTTGTTGTGATTATTAGCGAATTATTTTACCTATAAATAATGTTAGAATAATTTCATAATTACATTTTGGACCTGTCCTTTCTCTTAAATAATGTCAGGCTCAGCTGCCAATAAGAGGAAAGCGTAAGAATCATATTTTATATTTTGTTTTGACTTTTTTTTCAAAATATTATGCACTTCTTTGTACGAATTTGACATTTTTAGAAATTTATTATTATAACATGTTTTATGGATTATTTAGAAATCCACTTGTATTCAGTAACCTTTAATAATAAGTTTTTTGGTTATTAATTGAATGTCCAATTGAAGGCTAAGAAAAAAAATGGTTTTAAAAAATGAGGTGAGTAAATTAAAAATTATGAGTTTGTACATGTACTGTAGCTACTGGAAGATACTTAGACTTAAGTTGAGTTAAAAACTAGATTAATAATCATGAAGGGAATTGCAAATCATGAGCAGTAACAACTGACAAGTGTATAATGATGATAAAAATTTGACTTTAACATAAATGTGTGCATACATGTATACATATTTTTGACGCGCAGACATGTTTACGTCCGCGCGACTGGTTTGACATAACTGGAAGATATATACATAGTGTACTATACTTAGAAGTTAGATTGTCTGTTGAAAGTAAAGTTTATCGAGCTTTTACTTCTTTTTCAACATGATTAAATAATTTACAAATCATTTATGAATGTAATTTAAATTGTTGTTAATAATAATATGAAATAAGGCAAAGCCAATGAACGCATTGAACGGGAAGTCAGTAAAAAAAATGTTGCGATTGTTCGTTAATGGAATACCCCCCCCCCCCCCCACCCCCTCTCCCCCACCTGCCCTATTATCATTAAATTACATTGAAAATGGCAGCACAAGATTAATTAGAACTGACACTGAAAATTTCATTGATAGATATAGAATTCTATATATTCTTTAATTGTCTTTATTTGATTTTCTTTTAAATATACATGTGTAGTCTATAGCTTGGCAAGCCAAAGCCTGGGCCAGCTTGGCAGTCCCGGTCTATGACTTCCCTGTATTAATATATTATTAAAATACACAATGTAGGATTTATTGGTAAAAATTACCAATTGTAATTTTTAAACATGTGTAAAATTCTTGTTTACAAATGACCAATTGACAACCTGTCTACAACCAATATCACCAATAAGCAAGAGATCAGTTAAGAGTAACTTTAGATTTATCACCTTCAGAAAAAAATAAACACAATTAAAATGTGCCATTTCTTCTGTTGAACACTTGTCAATAACCAATTGCTGTTTCTGATCAAAACAGCCAGTGAATTTAAAATTAAATAACAAATTGCAGACCGACTGCCTGTGTAACTGGGGTATAATGACCTTTGATACAGATGTATACCACAGCTCTACTTTGCATTGTTTGTATGATGATTGTTGTTGTTGTTTATTTACAGTGATGCCAAGGTGATTATATTAGGAGATTACAATGTTGGTAAAACGTGTCTCATCAGTAGATACATTGATGGTACGTTCGGACCACATGAATCAGTATGTATCAATATCTATGTTTTATTGTGTACTTACTGTTTGTTTGTAATGTTGCTGTTTGTAACATTGCTTTTCATTGGATAATCATAACATTTATATAATTGATATACCTGTACAGGGCTGCTGTAATGTTACTGTATTATAAGTAAAGACTTTTTGACAGGCAATATGGCCCGCGACATATAGTACAGTTGTTTGGATTGTAACCCTCACCAAAATGCTTGGATTGTATCAACTTACAACTCTTTACCAGGTCATATAAAGATGTCAAAAATATACTGCTAATAATGCTTAGCAAACCTTCACTTTTTTAAAATCTGTGTGCGTGTTTTATATCTTAAATTCATTCAAATAATATAAAATATTTAAGTTTATGGCTTAAGTAAAATTTTCCTATTTTCATCCACCCTGTTTGTTTGGGGGTGGGGGGAGGGGGATATTGAACACAATGCCCATTAGAAGACTGACAAAATAGTGGAATGTTAGGGCATCCATGTTTCTAGTTCCTCATCATAGTAAGGCAATGTTTTGTTAAGTCCAGGGTTTCCATTAAATTTCAAAATTTGAAAGTCAGAGACTGAAAAAACCTTGGACATAATGGATGCTGTATTATAAAGGAAAACAAGAAAATGTATTACATTTTTGAAGTCACAAGCCAAAATCAAGGAGTAAATGACTCCCAAATATCGACTAATGGAAGCACTGACACAAGTTAGCTTACATCAAAGTTACATGTCTTATTTTAAATAAGAAGTCAGCTTTATTACAATCTATATCTTATATGATTAGAAGTATTTCCATATTGATGTGTACTATCTCTTTCATTGTATTCAATAATAAGCAAAGTGAACATTTTTATTTATTATACCTGATGAAAGTCATTTCCATCTCACTCAAACAAAATTTGTTGTTGTTTTTTTTTAGACAATAGGTGCTGCTTTTTTCCTGAAACAGTGGGGACCATATAATGTGGCAGTATGGGTAATATATTTTTGTTTTAAAATTTTGAAAATGCTTAAGGCATTTAAATAATACACTGCTGCCAACATTAAAGATGATTAAAGCCAGAACAGGATGAACAATCTTAATGTTGGCTTTGATATAGTAAACCCCCAAGGTAACAAAGCGTGATTAAGATCTTTATTGTCATGGTTAGATGGAGGCTTGCTGCCAATGAGCTATGATTTTGACATCAACATTTGATTTAAATAAATTTCTATGTGTTTGTTATGGTACCCCTATGCATAACACTGTGTTAAGAAAGCATCTGCAAATCTGTTAGTAACGGTGCTATAACCTATATATGTAAAATAAATACACGATGAAAGCAGTGGGTTAGTAAATAAAATGTTTGCCGATATGCCAAGAAGATGTGGGTTTGAGCTCAATTATCATGTTTCCTCATATATTGACACCATTGCTAATTAGTCTTGGCAAAGGACTTGAAACTTAAGTGATTAATCAATGTTAAAGCAACACGCCTCCAGATTCATACTAATTTTTATGAATTTTTTGAATATTTATTTGAATGTATAATATTGTGAAGTTACCAAAAGGAAGCAATATACACTTTATCAATGGCTCTTACAATCCACGTTAATTACCAAAAAGCGGTCAAAATATACATAAATAGCCCTTACTGCTTTAGTAAATCAGTAGAAATAAAGTTGTAAATACTGAAAAATCAATCATTAATCACACATAAAATGTAAAATATTACTTGAATCTTGAATCTTTTTACTATTCCTAATATCCTAGTACATTTTTTTTCAATTTTGACTCATCAGGAGGCATTAGCTTTAAAAGTGTGCCCTTCACATTTCATTATATGTTTGAACGTTGTTGTATAAAGAAACACATTTGAATATTGTTTTACTTATTACAGGATACAGCAGGTGATGAGAGGTACACAGGACTGTCCTCATTTTACTGTAGGAACGCTGGCGCTGCGATCCTGGCATTTGATCTCACAACTTCATCAAGTTATGAATCCCTGTGGTAAGACCTTTACCTGTTGGAATACTGTGATGGAATAACTTACATGACTTATGTACATGAAAGCCACCAGTATAGATAGGGATAAATCTTCATTGAAAAAAAAATAAACAAAAGACACAAAAATATTAGCAATTTGACACTGCCATAATTGGTCACTAAGATCTAACTTTTTGATCTTCAAATTCAAATTAATTCTTTAATGACATACTTATAGCATACATATGTGCAGCTGTGGTGAAACTGTCAGATGTTATCTCACATGATAATGGTCTCTCACATGATAATGATAATGGTCTCTCACATGATAATGATAATGGTCTCTCACATGATAATGATAGTGGTCTCTCACATGATAATGGTCTCTCACATGATAATGATAATGGTCTCTCACATGATAGTGATAGTGGTCTCTCACATGATAATGATAGCGGTCTCTCACATGATAATAATAGTGGTCTCTCACATGATAATGATAATGGTCTCTCACATGATAATGATAATGGTCTCTCACATGATAATGATAGTGGTCTCTCACATGATAGTGATAGTGGTCTCTCACATGATAATGATAGTGGTCTCTCACATGATAATGGTCTCTCACATGATAATGATAATGGTCTCTCACATGATAATGATAGTGGTCTCTCACATGATAATGATAGTGGTCTCTCACATGATAGTGATAGTGGTCTCTCACATGATAATGATAATGGTCTCTCACATGATAATGATAATGGTCTCTCACATGATAATGATAGTGGTCTCTCACATGATAATGATAGTGGTCTCTCACATGATAATGATAATGGTCTCTCACATGATAATGATAGTGGTCTCTCACATGATAATGATAGTGGTCTCTCACATGATAATGATAGTGGTCTCTCACATGATAATGATAATGGTCTCTCACATGATAATGGTCTCTCACATGATAATGATAGCGGTCTCTCACATGATAATGATAGCGGTCTCTCACATGATAGTTATAGCGGTCTCTCACATGATAATGATAGTGGTCTCTCACATGATAATGATAGTGGTCTCTCACATGATAATGATAGTGGTCTCTCACATGATAATGGTAGTGGTCTCTCACATGATAATGATAGTGGTCTCTCACATGATAATGATAGTGGTCTCTCACATGATAATGGTAGTGGTCTCTCACATGATAATGATAGTGGTCTTTCACATGATAATGATAGTGGTCTCTCACATAACAATAATAGTGGTCTCTCACATGATAATGATAGTGGTCCCCTCACATGATAATGATAGTTGTCTCTCACATAACACTCTCACATGATAATGATAGTGGTGGGTAAAATAACAATGATAATTGTCTCTCATAGCTCCCAATTTTTAAAAGTGGGGGTTCCAAAATGGGGAAAAGGATAGGGGTTCTTTAAATTTTAAGTGATTATTTTCCAGGAAAACAAAACTCATGTTTAAAATAAATTTTTTTTAAAACCAATTTTAAACTGAAATATTTAGTCTGTTAAATAACAGTAAAAAAACAGGAGTGTTTCTTTTAAAAGAAATTTATTACTGTTTGAAAAGGCAAGCTGAAGTAAATAAACGTGCAAATTTTTTGGCAGTGTGAACGCCCCCTTTTTAAACTTTTGGGTTGTCTTTTATTCCCTCTGCATTTTTGGGAGAGGCCCAATACTATAAATCACTTTGTCATTTCTGGGGCCCAGTCCGTCTCCAAAATTTTCCTGTTCTAATACACCCTATCCCATTTTGTTTTGGGGAAATTTGCTCAAATGTTTATTCAGACCCCCTTTACTGTTTTTGGCTGTTGCTGGGAAAAAGGGTCACTATTGAATTTTTTAAATTTTAGACATTATTTTGTCTGCACTGTTAATCCTATAACTCTTGGATGATTTCATTAAATTTGATTGTTCTCTGTCAAAAATAATTATAAATAGACTTGCAGATGTTTCTAAATTCATAATTTCACCATTTTTCATGTTTAAATAATGAAGTCTGCTTAAGCCGGATTGGTAACTTGCGTTTCCATTACAATCCATGAACAGACTTAATCTAACCGAGCCTGCAACATTTTCAATTTTGTCATTAATGGGTATTCTTTACAGATTCAGTTTTTCTCTATTTCATAAAATTCTGTGTCAAAGAGATTGTGGTGGTATTTATCACTCCTAAGGCAGCTCTAGTTTATAAGTGTTTTTTCTTTACTTTTCAGGGCTAGATTTTTACCACTTCTGGAACATGCAAAAGAAGATTGTTTAAAGGTTGTAGTGGGGACCAAGCGTGATGTTATAAAAGGAGGGGGATATTTAAAAGAATGACTTTTTGATAAAAGTTTGTGGGAATTTGCTAAAAAAAATTTAAAACAAAGAATTTTAAAATCTTACAAAACTTAAAAAGGGGCCCCTTTATTTTAAAACCTCAGCAAAAAATTTTTTATAATGCTCCAGTGGTTTTTTTGGGGTATATTTTTTTCATACTGTCTCCCCTTAGACCAAGTGGCCACAAAACCACACCCAAAAAAAGGAAACCCCAAAAATCATCAGTTCAGCAAAACTGTTTTATTTAAAAACCAAAATTTTTTCATGTTGTTTTAATTCACATGACAATTGTTAAATGTCTTCTTTTTGGAAATGAAAAACAACTTTTTGCCCTTTTTTAAAGGCCGGGAATAAAATGCCATTGTAACTGTTAAAAAATGATTATGAAATTTAGATGAGGGTTTTTAAAGCTCAGATGATTTAAAAATTTTCCTGTAAAAACAATTTTTTATGGTTTTTATATTTTAAAAAATGATTCTCAAATTAAGTTTTTACCCAATTTTAAAAAGGTTTCCCCAAAAAGAAATTTTTTTAAAAAGATATTAGTTTAAACATTTAAATTAAATTTAAAAATTTTAAATTTGGAAAGGTTTAAAAAAAAAAATATTTTTTTATAAAAAGTTTTAAACCCAAATTTTATTTTAAATTTTTATTAAGAAAAAACCCCCAATATTTTTAAATTTGATTACTTTAAAAATAATTTTCAAAATATTTCCCAAAACCAATTTTTTTTAAAATTTTTCAAATTCAAATTTGTTTTAAAAAATTTTTGTTTTTATAAGTTTAAATTTTTTTAAATAATAAGTTAAAAAAATATATAATTTTCCAAAAAAGGGTTTGGTTTTTAAAACCCCCTTAAAATTTAAAAAATTTACGGGATCTTTAAAGGGGTTTCAGTTCTTCATTTTTGTAAGGATTTTTATAAACACTGGAGTCTCTATAACAGTGTATGATTTTAAACCACCTTTTGTAAAGATGATCTTAAGATCTCTAATGACCTGTCTTGTTCATTTTGTCTTATTACCAAATGCCTTTGATGAAATACTAATTCCTTATTTACAACTGTTTAAATGAACCGCTGAAATCCTACATGCATGCACAATGATGAAATGAACTGTTGACCAGTTAACATTTTTAACTGTGAAACCCCTTTCATTGGGTATTTCAATTAACGTTGCCCGCTAGTATTCTATTTTTGAATGTCTGTTGGATTCAGTTGTAATAATGTGATTAGTATGTTGTTGCAATATTTATAGTTTGATTATAAAGTATTAGGTAATAAAACAGTTATTACATGGATGTTTGCCGAACAACAAACTGTTGTCTTCCGTATCAAGGATGACATTAGGAACTTTTGCCCACTGACTTTGGCCTCTGGCAACAGTTTAAAAAATGTCATCCCTGATACTGAGGGGCAACAGTTTTGACTGTTCCACAGACACCCATGAAATAAGTGTATATTGTTTATTTTGATCTGATTTAACACTAATAATGCTGGAAAATAAAACTACAAAGTGTAATATTAGGGCCAGTCTGTTCATCAGAGTAATCAGACAAGCTATATAATCTTAAGGGACCAGCTTTCAAAATTTCATCATAGTTAATTATTCATTATAGATCTATCCCAAAATTTGATAATTAACTGCTTCAAAATGGAATTTGGACATTTGTTTTTCTTCAGAAAGTTCAACAGCTAAAGGGTAAAGATCTAAATGTGTCACAGGGTTAGTAAAATGTGCAGCCTGACTTGGACTTGAACACAGGACCCTGGGATACCATTCCGTGGCTCTACAGAGCTATCCGGCCGCTGACACATCTACTCACCTGGTAATGAACAGTTCTAAACCATTACACATTGTAGCTTATTGCCACAAATCTGGCCAGCATTTGAGCCGCGTCAAGACAAAACCAACATAGTTGGTTTGCGACCAGCATGGATCCAGACCAGCATGCGCATCTGCGCAGTCTGATCAGGATCCATGCTGTTCCCTATCAGTTTCTCTACTTGTAATACAGTTGGTAAGCGAACAGCATGGATCCTGATCAGACTGCGCGGATGCGCAGGCTGGTCTGGATCCATGCTGGTTGCAAACGCACTATGTAGGTTTTGTCGTGACGCGGCTCATTTATGTTCACAAGATGTGCAATTATGATAAGGTCTGACCGAGTAGTTTTGAAAGTGTGCTGTTTTATAATGACACAGTTCTTTTTATTTGTGATTAATGACACAAGTTTCATAATTTTACTACAAATCTGTTTGATTTAGTATTAAGCATTGCGCATATAGAGGATATTGAATTAGTGTACGATTAATAACTTATATATTGAACAAGTTGATTATTATTGTTTTATTCAACAAGTTCAATAAATCTAGTTTTGAAATCTACACGAATATTATATTTTTTTTATCACATTTTTAGAATAAGAACGATTTACTATTTAAAAGAGCCATTTTTCATTTTGCTGTGATTTAAGTGTTACACTAACATTAGCATGTTGATTAACACTATGTTTTGTATTTAACACAAAATTATTTATGTCACATCAAAGTGTTATTACACTTGTGTAATATGGTTTTTATTACTATATGGCTTTGTTACACTCCTGCGGCATAGTTTATGTGATAAAGTAATTTAAATAGTTCAGATTTTGTTCTGATATTTTTCTGTTGAAATAAAGCTTTAAGGCTTTTATGATTGAATATGAAAACATAAAAAAACTGCTGCTGTTTTTAGTCAGTTAAAAGATTATTTTATGCATTGCACACCTGCTTCAATCCAAATTTACAAACCACATTCTTACATAAAGATAGACTTGTTTCCGAGCAGTTTCCAGCCCCAAATCACTTTTTTTTTCAAAATAAAATAGGAATCTATCAACAGACAAGTTTAAAACTTTGACAGAACACAGACAGGTACCTGCCCAGCATTATCATGTTTTCAATTTTACTCTAAAATTATACTTTACTTTTCAATTAGAAAATGGGCCAGAAATGTAACACCTTTTATCACTTTTATTCACTATTTCATTGCAGGCTTCCTGATGTTTTTCATTTTTGTTAAGGTGATTTTATAAAAGAAATTTAAATTTTCCAACCTTTTTCATGTTGTCTGCACTTATATTGGTAAAAAGAACTGATTTACCTGGAATCGAGCCTCAGATATTTTGCATGAACATTCAAACTGAAATTTCTCAGGTGTTCCTTTTTTTAAATGTATCAAGTTATCTAAGGTAACTTATAACAACAGGCAAAACTTCTAAATATATAAACTGTTGCACTATTTTAACTGCTTTGTTGCCCAGAAAACAAATATCTCTCTAAATTTGATGAAGCAACACAGATGCTTTATGGGTAAAAATAGATCAATGATAAAAGACAGGAAACTGCTAGGAAACCAGTATACAATTTTTTATTTTTTTATAACACAACTGATTGTAGTAATTTTTTAGTTAAATCCACTAATCATGATATTGTATTAAATTTCTGCATGTAGTATAAATCTCTTTGAAATGTAACTTGATAAAAAATGAACTTGTTTTAAAGTAAACTTTTATTATTCAAATAACGGACAGTCAGATATAGCTTTGTCTGTTTTAAGATAAAAATGATGAAGTAATGTTTGCAGACTTATCACTTCTTTATATTTTTTTTTACTTAATGTGTTTGTAAATTGTGTTTTAAAGTGGATTGGCCTGCCATAGGCTCGTTTTACTATAAGTGGTTTAATTATAAGTACATGTACAATTGAAATACATTATTTGGATATTCTAATAAAATATTACTTGTAAAAAAACTGTTGATAAAGTTCTTAAATGATTTAGTATGATCATTTTTATGATGAATATTTTATCAGCTGCTATACAAATTAATGTAATACTAAAATCAGAACATATATCTCAGACATGCCAACAACATCCAATATATATAATTCTTTCAAGGTTTTTGTTATGTCTGATAGTAAATAAAAGTAGCATAATTGTATTTTGTATTACAGACCTTCCATTATAGACCAATACACTTTAAAGAGTGTCATATTTATTTGTAATTCTAGAGTTTTCCTTCCACTCTGACCAGTTTGTTTCAATATTTGAACCTTTAGCCTGCTGGTCGGCAACTGAATCCACCCATATGATTAGTGCAGACCAAGAGCAGCCAGCACATACTTGCCATCCAATCATGGTCTGCACTATACACTATACAGTCACTCAGTACTTATTTTGAAATTTTCCCTAACCATTTAGCATGAGGACAGATTGAATCATACACAAGTACATCTAAGAAATTAAATCTGGCATTTATTTTGTATAATCAAGCTTAAGAAAAATATATAGAGAGATTGTAGAACACATAATTGTTTATATTACAAGTTACATATCCCTGTTTTATACAAATCTGAGATGCATTTTCATATCTTAACACCTCTTTAATTCTGTTTTACTTAATAGAGAAAGGGCTTTTTCTTAATATTTGAACACATAACAGGTAATTAAAATGTATCACATCATCTTAATTTATTTACTTATATATAAGATATCTAAACTACAGTCTCTTGTCTAACAGATTCTCAATGTTGATGTCCTTGGATGTTTATTTACCATACTGCAATAGTCATCAGTATGGTTAGGAAACTTATCTATTGTCAAAACTGAGGGGATAACAATTGTCTAGTGACCCCCCCCCCTGCTTTCTCTAGTGACCCCCTTTTTCTAGTGACTTTATTTCTCTCTCTAATCGAAGGTCACTGAAGGCATACTCCACAGTATAAATTTGACTGTTTCATTTTCTTTTGAACATTATGAGTAAATAAAACGTTTAGTTCCTCTGGATCAAGAAGGTCCTTGGTTTTCACTTTATATGACACGGAAGAAGTGAACAATACTGAAAAAAACATGACCTTATAAAACAAGTATTGTGCTCATTGATATTTGTGATTTAGTTTTAAATACAAACTAATGTATATGCATATTATTAGTTTGTTATAAAGATTTTTGACAAGTTATATGACCATATATAGAGGGTTATTTGTATATATAACCTTAGACATAGGATGATGATTATATTGCAAACAGCTGTTTATATATGGCCATATAACCTGTCAAGAGTCTATGTCTATATATAACGTATTTATAATACAGCAAACTTCATATTTTAGAGAATTTTTTGGATCATAAATTAACTGCAATATAGAACTATATAAACATGAAAAGTGATGTTACAAACGTGAAGTGTTGTAAAGACACGTGATTGCTGTCATTCACTTTTTTTGCATTGTATAGGTTTAAAATTTCTCAGAAGTTTTACGGAATAAAAATGAAATAGTACTTCTGACGTACTTGAATGTACTAAAAATAAAATTGTAATTTAGAAAGAAAAGAAATTCTCTTCAGAATTGTGAATGAGTCAATTTTAACAAGTATTTGTGCAATAGATTTACTAGACATGTATTGTTTTTAAGTTGTACATTTAATGTTTAAGAGTTTTTTTTTTACCAGGCATATAAATTATATACAATTGTATATGAAATAATTGATATATTAAAGACATACAAAAAATTTAGTTTGTTGATATAAGCTACACCATACAAAGTATCTCTGGCTGGGTGGGGGCTTTACTTGCAACATTAAATAAGTTGTTCCTTTTACATCACAGCATTTATATTTTATTAACAAGGTTCATAACTCTGGACAATGTATTGAAAGAAGAATCTCCCTTTTGAAATGAGAATTTTGAATTATTTTCATGTTTGAAACACAATATTTTGTACTATATCTTTAGATTAAATGTTGACTCAATGTTCATAGAGTGAACAATATGGTGAATTATACAATAGAGGTTAATTTTGTCTAAATGGTAAATTATATCAAAATAGTGAATTTGTGTGGATTTTATGTATAAAAAAAGTATGTTTTGGGAAATGCAGAGTACAAACGTATAAAAAATTAACGAACTTTGTACTCTGCATTTCCCAAAACATACTTTTTTATATATTACACTGTATATACAAAAATGGTGAATTATGTCCAAATGGTGTATATTTGTACCAAAGTGAATTATGTCCAAATGGTGAATTATGTCCAAATGTTGTCTATATATATTACAATGTATACACAAAAATGGTGAATTATGTCCAAATAATGTTTTATGTCTAAATGGTGTGTATGTGTATTAAAATGTATATGCCAAAATGAATTATGTCCGAATGGTGTACTTGTGTATTACAATGTATATATCAAAATGGTGAATTATGTCCAAATGGTGTGTTATGTCTGAATGGTTAGTTATACATTTCTTTTTAATCACATGCAACATAATCTTATTTCCTGCTCTTGGGTAAATGTTTTGCGAGATAATTCTAAACTCAGACTTCCTTCGGTACTTTCATCATAAAGTTTCCTCATAGAAATTTGCTGATAAATACCTTAGAACTTTGATGTTATGCTAGTATGTCTGAATATTAACTATTGAATGGAATATTAAACCTGACAAGGTTTTCGAACACACGTAGGCATACCTGAAGGACAGGGGTAACACTATATGCGCCTTGGCATTATCATGGCGGCGGCATAACTATAAATTTTGACAACCTTCACATTATATGTATACAGACAGAACAGTCGAGTGCATTATTGAACGATATGTAAATCCGGCATGCAAAGGACACGTTTACACGTCATATGACGTCCGATTTGACGTCAATAAATCAATTACCTCTATTGTTTAATGGGGTTCAACGCGATTTAAATCAATTTTTTTATTAGCATATGTTAGAATGGAAACGGATATTATTTTTCCTGTATTGAATTATAATAGCGCACGGTTTATCGTTTAAATGCTTGTAAACTACTCGCTCAGGCCTACCGGCCATCATAATAACATTCTCAAATGGTGCAATAATCTTCAATAACGTTACGCACTCAAAATTGCTATCTATTTCTTAAATGAAACCTATAAAGCCCTTATAACTACTATTGTGACCCTAATAACCGAATTTGTGTTTCTAAAATTATATTTGACTGAAACATGTAAAGAGGCCATGAGAGTTTTAACAACTGACTGTCATCTTTGCTGCATGTTATCTTTGACCTTAAAAGGTCAAGATCGTTACATTTAAATTCTCCTATTTTGTTTCAGTGTTTAAAATGGTAACACGTTACATGCCCCAGTGACATTGTCTGTACTTAATTCATTTGAATTTAGCTATAACAGTGAATATTTATAATTTAGGTCACGTCGTAGAGAAAAAAGAAAGTCACAGACTGCCAAATCTCTCCCCTGAACATTACAGGAGTAAAGTAGTTCACTTGCACTGACATTTAAATCCAAACAATTCCTTTCAAAGCTGTAGCGCAAAGCTAAAATATGGGCAGGCTATTCACTACGTTTTAAGTTTCAAGCCGATATCTCTAAAACGTTTTGACAAATAAATAAATACCATAAAAATTAATTCATTTGTAAAAGTAACAAAGGATAATAATGCCAAAATCATTAAGTAGAGAGTTGTCATTCTTGTCGCAACTTTTCGGCCTTTTTCACCTGAAACACAATACATTTAAAGTATGAATGTATCTTTAATAATAACAATTTAAAAGAATACATTTGACCTATGTGCAGAGAATAGGTCTCGATTGTTCTAAATTTTATAAACAGTTAAAATGTGTGCCGATATTCTGTTTCGTCATCAACTTTGTCAAATAGCTTCTTATTATTCTGATAGTTTGATAATATTTAATTCACTGGCGGAACGCGCTATCATATTTAAAGGAACCCCTCTGAGGTCCAATAGACTAAAAACATAAAATTTGAAATTTTTACATAGGTCAGCTTTGGTACTTAAAACAGAAATAATTTCAAAACTGATACAGAATAAAAACAATCTGAAAAATAGATTGAATATCGGGTTTTTGTGTCCTTTTCATAGCCTGACTTGAGTGAAAAGCTTTGCAACGCTTTAAAGCTGCACGCCTCCAGATGGGCCGAAACATTTCAAGAAAACCAATATTGAGAACAGTGCACTAAACTTTTAAGAAAGGTTAAAACAGTCAAGATTCAAGCTATATTTTGCATGTTATGTATGCTTAAGACTTACTTTGCAGTATTTTATCACCATATTTCTACTGCGTAAGTAACGCAGTAAGCGCTGTTTTTGCATATGCTGAACACTTTTTGGTATTTTTTGTTGATTGTAGGTGCCGATTGCAATATGCACATTACATTATTTGTTTACCTCACATTATTTTACTTTTAAATACATTTCCAAAATATTTTATGAAAATTAACATGAATCTGAAGGCAGGCTGCTTTAAAATTATTCTAGAAAAAAATGAGTGACCGAATGTTCATAAATTTTGTACACAACTTTTTTGGTTTAGACCTTCATCAAATTGAACATTAATCTTGGAAAATATTTCCAGCCCCGTCAAGTCAAAAATAAAAAAAACAAACTCAGTGGAGTCCTTTCGCCTCTATGTGAGTGTGCAGTTTATGCTTAATCAAGGTTCCTCCGCCTGTAGGATACAAAATGCAAAATGCAGCTTTCGCTGTCTAGTACGGACACCGTACATGTCACCAGTCATGCCCTTAAAGGGTTAATAGGAAATTCATTCCAATTAAAAAATTGAACATGTATTTCAAGCTTGAAATTTTAATTTACTTTGACAGTTTCGGAGACATTGACATTAGAAGAAAAAAATATGAAGTAAAAAAGGGGCATAACTTTGCAAAATATTTTTATTTGCCCGTATGAAATGGAATTATATTTTAAAAGTGAATATGTGTATCAAGTTTGAAGTGAATAACAGATAGTTTCTGAGAAAATAGACCTAAAACAGAAAGGTTACCTTACCAGGGCAAAAACATGTTAGTTAAATAAAAAGTGGGCATAAATTTAGGGGAAAAAAAACTATATGCCTTTATTAAATTTGGCATGATTTTATGACATTCACATGTATACGAAGTTTGAAATGAATGTTTTTTTAATATTTTTTGGAAAAATGACCCTTACTAAAAAGGTAAAACTAACGCCGACACCAACGAGATGGTGATCGCAATCGTAATAAGTTATAAAAACGATAATTACATTCATTATGATTTAAATTATCATTAATTTCTAAAAAAAAATGTGCTGGTTATATCATGACATGTGTTTAATTTACTTTTTATATATGAGCCGCGTCACGACAAAACCAACATAGTGCGTTTGCGACCAGCATGGACACAGACCAGCCTGCGCATCCGCGCAGTCTGATCAGGATCCATGCTGTTCGCTATCAGTTTCTCTACTTGTAATAGGGTTGGTAAGCGAACAGCATGGATCCTGATCAGACTGCGCGGATGCGCAGGCTGGTCTGGATCCATGCTGGTCGCAAACCCAATATGTTGGTTTTGTCGTGACGCGGCTCATATATATTTTATTTGAACAATATAGTTCGTTCGTTCGTTCCCCTCGAACCCCAATAGACTGACGTCACGATTTTACTGATATTGTCCGACCTTGAAGCTACGTATATAAACTCGCTGTACAAACACACTGAACCATTGTTTTATCTAGACATCATTTGAGATAGCAGAAGTTATGAAACTTTTAATTGCCTTCGCCCTGGTTGTCCTTGCTGGTAAGTAAATTATTCATATTTCTGTGACAAGATGTTAAGACAATTCATAATTAACTATAGAACTGATTGCAACCAATTATTGTTTTACTTACTTTGGGGTAGAAATGAGACTTGACGACTTGTGTAAATAAAACAAAAGAAAAACAAATAGCGTTCAGATTAGACTTAACACGAAACGCAGCAAAAAGTGCCATTCAAAATATAGATGAAAGTAGAATTAAATTAGTTTGGTAAAAAAAGAACTGATATCCTATTTATTTTTAATTTTTTTTTGGGGGGGGGGGGATTGAGATTACATTTATCGTAATTATTTATTATTTTATGAACATTATTAAACACAAAGTCCAGTGAAGACATATTTAGCAATCACACCTTGTGTGCTTGTTATGGCTTTTAAAAAGTTTAAGAAATTTGCGACCAAACGGCATTACCCGGAACATTTGCATGACCGTGATTTTTTTTATTTGACAATAAAAAATATTCCTGCAGAAAAAAAAATCAATGTAGTAAAAGAGACCTTGTGGTGTATCAGCAATCAAAATATAGGAAAGTAGTTCAGCGGAAAATATCACTGCGCACTTGTAATTATTTTTTCCATTCAATCACTGCTAATATGTAAATAACGCTTGGTTTTCTCACCCAAACTCTGCAAATTTCTAAATTACTCATATTTTTGTATTCAAACTCTGCCAATATCTGAACAACTCATTGTTTTCTCATCCAAACTCTGCCAACATCTGAATTACTCATGGTTTTAGCAACCGAACTCTGCCAGCTATTTTGTTAACATATTAACCTTTACTACGCATAACTTCACGTTCAGTGCTTGTTTCTTGAAATGATTTCTAATGTGCCTTCATATTACTAATACCGTATCTACACTTCTATTTTAGTGTACAGCATAGACGCTTGCACACATCACGACGATTGTAACTCATATGGATCGAGTTGTCCGACGGGCCATTTCACTTGCATTCTCCGCCAATGCCATTGTACCATGGGAAGTACAGGTTAGCTATTTTATATGGTGGCTGATTTGGAATCTTTTTTTGTGGATCGTGTTGTCGCTAGCGACAGCACAACAAAGCGCCAAGCTTTCGTCTTGTCGTCCTGTCGCTAACGATGCACGTCAAACGGCGCGTTGTCGAGCGGCGTGTTATTGCGATGTCACTTTTTCGCTCGGCTTAAATCGAAGGACTGGCTATCTGTATATGTATAAGCCAAGCGACAGGGGAAACAGGGCGACATCGCGTCAACGCGCCGCACGACCACGCGCCGTTTGGCGCGCTTCGCTAGCGACAAGACGAAAAGGCGAGAACAATATAGGTTGTTTTGTCGCTATCGAAAACGCAACGCGCAAAGTGTACCAAATCAGCCACCATAATTTTATTTTCTTTTTCTTTTATAATATACGTTTCTTTGATACCACATAACAGAGAACGTCGATGCAACTAAAATTAACCGAATTATTACATACTTATAAATTAGATATTGAAAATATTGATGAAGAAATTGCGCATATTCAATTTCCGTAATTTCACTGCAAAAGAAAAAAAATCACTACAGTGAAACATTTTTTACGTATTTTCACTGGTGTCTTGCCGGACTTTTTTCTAAATTCAGCCAGAACAAAAGTACTTAAGGGGAATCTTTTCAAATAATAAGATTAAAAAGGAGAAAAGTATAGAATAAACAGAAAATTCAAGATTTTTCCTTAAAATACAGGACTCACTATGAAAATTATTATATTTCACTCGTGGCTACTGCCATTTATGAGATATTCATGTTCATACCACTAGATGAAAATAAATCCTGCATTTAAAGAAAAAAAACTTGAACAACCTCTATGTATTATAACATTATTTAAGAAATTCTTACCCAGTTATCTTCTTATGTTATGCATGCAAATGCGATTCTTCCTTGCATTTTGACCAGACGGTTAAACAGTAAAGAAGTTATATTTATTTTACTTCAACTGAATAAATTATCTTTATAAATTGATAAATTTTCAAGCCTTTGATTCAGACATTTTGTCATATAACCCATTTCCTTACCAAACAATTAGTGAAATTGACCATATAGATTCTGATTTTATTCTGATTCTGATTTTATTAATAATAGGTTAACCAAAGATGTGCACACTTATTCCTTTAAACACATGATTTATTTTGTACAACGTTATTAGTGCTTTTTCCATTGCATTAATTAAAATAATATATAATATTATATCATAAACAAGGTTTGGGACTGACAGCCACAAATAATATAACATGAAAAACACTAACCACTTATAAAACAAAAAGTTTAATGTATAACAATGTATATGTATCTATTAATTGAATTTCAAATTTCGTTTGATTTGTTCCCCTCCCTTTTTTAAATGTCATGTCCGAAAAAAAAACCCGCAACCACAACATCTAAAACACATACTTTATTATAAGAGTGCATAGATAACATTTAAATTTCCTGACATATATTTATACAATATTCTTAATTTCAGGTGATTCTTGCACTGACTCAGGTGACTGCCCTGATTGTCATGACAGATTTTTGTCTAAACATTGCGTCGACGGCGGCTGCCGATGTACCATCCATTTAGGCGGCATTGGTGGAATTGGCAAATAATCTGATGTTTCATTTTAATTGTAAAAAATATTTGTAGCTGCATGCTTTCAAATAAATTTGAAAAATAAGGACACTTTTCAGTTATATTGACTTCCAATTTAAACGCATGAAATGCATTATTTGTCTGACGTGGTATCTCAACGATCACATGGCACTCTAATGGTAATTTTAAGACAGATTCCTGCAAGCAAATCATGTTACATATATCTTTGTATTATAGTTTGGGGACATTTCTGTTGAAAATGTGTCAGAGTTAAATTGTATACATACATGTATACATGCACAGTGCGTTAAATGGAGTGCAGGTATTAGTTACCCGTTTTCCAGAGCATGTCCATTGATTGCCTCATTTTTTCTGGGGTTTACTTACTGTGACGGCAGAGAAAGGGATAGCTATAGAAGTATTATATTCAGATGCTTGTTCATTGGTTACTTTTTTCTGGGGTTTCATATTGTGACAACAGGGAACGTGTTTTTATGTTTGCCTACGATACAAAAGATTGAGAAAGAACATCAAAACACTCGGCAACTATGTATAAAACAAAAAGAAAAAATGCACTAAACAACAAACTATGTCAATCGTTTTAACAGTAACACTCATCCTTATTCAGAGTTTTTCTTGTTTCATCAGACCAATCTAATTATTAATATAATTTGTATGCATCCAATTTTCCAATCACTAAGTAATTGCATGCGTTCCTATAAAGACTAGTGTTGGAAACTCCCTTCTAAAAGAATGGTTCAAAAAAGAAAAACTCTGAAGCCGTACCAATTAAAGAAATGAGCCGCGCAGTCTGATCAGAATCTATGCTGTTCGCTTACCAACTCTATAACAAGTAGAGAAACTGATAGCAAACAGCATGTATCCTGATCAGACTGCGCGGATGCGCAGGCTGGTCTGAATCCATGCTGGTCGCAAACGCACTATGTTGGTTTTGTAATGACGCGGCTCAAATACTTTCACGCAATTTCCCTTTTCAATAACATTGACCTCTGGCGGCCAGAAAAGAAACGAAAAAGAAATAAACATCAAGAAACTGTATTCTCTCTTAATGAAAAATCTAAAACATCATGAATTTGGAGCAAAATATCTTAAAACGTTTAGTTTTTTTAATATAATTATCTTTAAAACTTTCAAAAACAAATGTAACAAATAAATCAATTGTTTATGTGGCATAACCATAAATACTTGGATGTGTTTGAAAACACGTGTTGCAAATTCCCTTCTAAAAGCATGGCTCAAAAAAGTTCTGAATCCATACCAGTTTAAGAATTACGTTCACGCAAGTTCCTTTGAAACATGAAAATTAAACATGAAATCTAAGAATGTCAAGAGACAGAGAAAACAATCTTTACTTTATTTACTATTAAATTTGATTAAAACTTTCATATGCAACATCAGGATAAATTCTCATATCTTTCAGTCTAAACAAAAGACACATGAGCTGCTTCTCCCCAAAATGAATTTGTCTTAGGCCAGGTTAATGTACAAAAAAAGAGAAATTAATATAATAATAAACATATATGGCATTGTACTTCCTTATAAATACATGTATAATTATGAAGAAGCAAGAACTAGGTTTAATTTTCTTTCATCTAGAAAGGAGATGGAAAGAAGTAAACGTTCAGAAACTGTATTACATGAAAAATCTAAAACATCGCGAATTTTGAACAAAATATCTTTAAAGGCTTTTTTAATATGATAAACATTTAGTCTCTGCATAACTTTGTCAAAGACATATTTAATAAATAAGATTAGTATGATCTATACTATAACCTAAAATTAAATGCAATGTTTTTATTCCATTTTATAGTTCCGAGTACAACAGACTTGAATGTTCTACGTAAAAGCCAATTAGGGATCGGATATGTTTTTATTTTGTATTTATTCAAAGATTTTTTTTTTATCTTTGGTGTCCTATTATGGTTTCCACTTGCCAATTACCTGAACCAATCTTTGCTTGTGTAGCTTTTTTGCAATGAGTACAGTTATAGTGATTTAGTATTTGTATAGATTTACTACTATTAGAACTACTGTTACATTTTGTTACTTTTAGCGCTATTTTTTTCGGATGAAGAGCATCTAACATACACATGTTATTTAATGTTATCCACATTATGTTTTCTTTTCTTATATGAAAACTATTAATTGTTTATTTGACACAATCATTGTGTTTCTAAAGCATAATGTGCCTTTAAAAATGAGCATAAAGTCTTAATATACCAGTAGAAAGAGATAAAAAACTAAAGGTAAACATATAAGCAGATAATAATAAAACTCTCCCACTGAAATCTTCTTTGAACTTTCAGCAAAGGCAGAAGCTGTAGTGTGCCTGAGATTATTTCTCAATATTTATATCTTTGGCTTTGAAATACAATAATATTTTAGCCTTGTTTGAGAATAAATTCTGGAACACGCTGTGAAAAAAAAGTTATTTCAACAAATACTTCCGCATCCTGTCAAACAATTAAAGACACTTGTGGTTTGGACCTCAAAACGCCTTTAAAATCCAAATAAAATGCATATGTTTTTTTGAAGATGGAAACCATTAGGCTATGAACGAAGCCATCCGATTATGTTGGTTCCCAAACTTAAAAGCGCTACGCATTTTGCACACGGCAAAGCTTGGGCCACGTTTGAATTCATCGAAAGATTTTTTAAATGGAAGAAAACGGCGATAATCTTGATGTTTATTTCGGCTGTTGCGTTGTTTATATTACCGTTGAAGTTTTAAATTGACCATCATCGTGAAGAATTATATCTTCTGTGTCGATGGACCAAAGGATTATGTGAAAATATTGGAAATGGAATAAAATACATGGTAATTATGACGGCAGGGGTGCGGATTTTTTCCGGCGAACATTTTTATCTTGTGTATTATTATAGATGTTAAAATATGATTTTTTTTCAAAACGGCTTATATTAAGTTTTTTGATATATATGATCAGTACATGTGATGGGATTGACAAATATGCATTTTATTTGGATTTTAAAGGCGTTTTGAGCTCCAAACCCCAAGTGTCTGTGAAACAATTGTCAGAACTGAAAATTTCAAACGGTTGCTTTAATATATATAATCCGAGCCGCAGGAAAAGAAAAATAAAATAAAATTTCTTCATAAACTGAAAGCCTAAGTGTAATTATATAAAACTTTATAATCATTACAAACAAGCATTATTATAAAAAGGATGATACCTGCACCAAAAAAGTAAATCTTTTCTTCTTCTTAACCTGTAAAGAAAGCAATTGACTACTAGCATTACTAGATTAAAAATCTATTGACCAATTTAAAATACGATTAACAAACATCCTGCTTGATCTGGCACATGCAGCAACAATACAAATGTAGTAAGTTTTCGCAAGAATTTCTGAATATTCTCCAGCGTAGCTTTATCTTTAGTTATACAAATATCTGTAAATGCACTTAACTCATCAAGCCTCTTCTCCGTAACTTCCATAGTCATCTTTTCACTACTAGCATTTAATCGAGCCCTTTAATAGATAATAACTTCTAAAGGGGAACAAGCCTTTTTAAAGGCCTCCTCAATCACACTTTTGGACAATACACGTCCAAGCAGGGAAATGCAACAAAGGTATCTGTCTTATATTCAGCTCTACCAAAAATCATCTATATACAATGTAGTTCAATGTTCATCATAACGTCATTGGTGACGCACAGATTAAAGCAGCTGAATTGAAAAACCTGGAAAGTACTGAAGTCAACCAACAAGAATATGACTTGAAGGGTGTAAAATATTTATTTGTCTTTAGGCCAGAGTTAGGTACTGTAACAACCTATATAAAGACATCCGGGATCTTTAGCCTGAATCTAGGTTGCAGTATTCCAATATTTGGAAAAATCAAATCAACTTGTTCACAAAGATGCAAATCCTTAGAAATAAAATTATTTGCTCAATTATCTTCCTTGGGACATTGTCAGACAAGAATAACTATTTCTTGAATTGGATTTGATTTGGATATAAAATCCAAATGAGAAATAACCATATACTATCTGACAAAGGGAATCACTTAAATGGGCCAGTTATAGCATTATTTAACTCCCTTTTCGAAATTTTGACAATTTCCTTCGGACAATTTTTGCTACCCTAAGTAATTGTTAATAAAAATAAAGATAATTATTTCGATCTTTCCTAAAATAATTCCAAATCTCAAAAAAAAAAAAAATAAATAAACACACACACGCACGCACGCACACACGCACATACACACACTACCAAGTCATTATTTACATGTAACATTCTATTCATAAATTCCAAATTTGTTTTAGAAACATAAATTATGGAATGGAGTCGCTAAAATTTAGCTCATCACGAAGATGGCCCGAGTTTGAACTATTCGTCATAATTGCGTTATAAACGTCTTGTATATATAGAAATTTAATCTCTAAATAACATTAAACAGTGGTTACAAACTTACCTAGTTAAAATAAGAAATGTAAAATCATACTTTTTAGTCAAAACGATTTTTGCAAACGTTCTGTTCAAAACGGCATTGTTTTAAAGATCCTGTAACACATTTTTTCATGGTTTTATTTCATAAATATGATGCTCAAATTAAGATTTGTCAATATTGTTAGTTCCAATAAGCATTATTTATAAACTTAAGATATTACCGAATTTAACATTTCATGTAAATAAAGGGAGGTAATTAGAAATTTATTTTCTATAAATTCTAAGTCGAATTGAAATGAATGCATATAATTTATTGCTTAAACATAATGTGCACAAATAATTGCAGTACATATTTAACATATTCTTCGATGTTTGAAAATTGTTTTATTTGCATAATTATATACATATACAATTTTTTGCAAGTGTGGTATACACACAGTAACAATATCAATCTTTAAAAGATGTTGCTACCGGTATGCATGTATACAGAACATTTCTATGATGTCCCTCAACAATAAAACTGTTTTTTTTTTATCATAATTACGAATGTTTTAGTTAGCTAAATAAGTTTGACATGATCACTTGAATTTACAGTATCTATACATACGGACCATACTAGGGTTGTTACCCAAGAATACATAAGTATGTTTTGAGTATTTAATCAACGATTTCTGAAGTAGTGAAACAGTCAAATACTAGTAGTCACCTTTGTAACTGTAGTTATGAGAGTACTTGTAGTAGCTGTGTTAGTGGCCCTTTCCGTTGGTGAGTAATTTATTTTTTTTGTGTCTTTTTTGTGTGTTTTTTTTCCAACAAGTCATCCATTGGTGTTTTTGTTAATTCATAATCACATTGAAAATGTCATTTGTTGATTTGTTACTTTAAGGTCCAAAATATGACGTTATTATGTCATTTGGTGATCATTCACAACACTTGACTCTTGAACCAGCATGGGGGCTTGATCAGCTTCAGAATTGTTGTTTTTGTGTGCGTTTTCCCCCAAAAGTTTTTAGATTTTGGTGTACTTTTATTTTATCCAAAAACTTACTCATTGGCCAATGCAATTCCCTAAGCCATTTTTCATCTGTTGCTTGTAGCAATAAGTACACTTATAGTAAATAAGTATTTTGTATGAAAGAAGAATTTACCGCTCTGTTTACATTTTGCTACCTTTACGACAATTTATGTCACATTTACCGTTACTTTTTTCAAGAAACAATCATTTGACATTCTCTAAAACCATTACTTAAACATGATAAAATTCATGTTTGCCCTTTCTATAGAAGTACGAATTTATTTGTTTCTGAGGCATAACGGCCTACTAACAATAAATTTTCCGAGCAATATTTGATCTAAAGGTAACCTACAGGATAGTACTTAAAGTAAATGGATCTTTTGTTGTTTGCTTTGGGTTTTTTTGTTGTTGTTTTTGTTTTGTTTTGTTTTTGTTTTATTCCTTTAATGTTGATCTCCATTCTGTAATTTCTATTTCAAAAGCAATGACTTGTTCAAACATAAAATTAAAAAGAGAAAAATATATGAACAAACTTGAAATTCAAGAGGTAGTTTTGTGGAAAAGAATGCTTCAGAGAAGTTGAGTGGTTTACATGACATAAGCCGATTACATACGTTTTAAACATGTTATTGATACGCATGACTTATTCATTATCCATCATGTACAGACTCAATCAAACCAAGTCTGCAATTTTCATGTAATTTTGTTGTGATTAATATTTCCGAGGGATCACTTTGTTTCCAGATTTTCAATTGTGTAATTAAAACACGTGTCCTAGAGGTCGAATGTTTATTCCCAGTATTTGAAATCTTGTGACTTTATATTTTAGTATACGTGAGTGGTGAGCCATGTAAAACCAACCAAGATTGTGTGAACCACGGAATTACAACATGTAGTGGCGGTACTCATGTTGTCTGTCATAATCAACATTGCGAATGCCTAAGGACTGATGTTATTGGTAAATTCTTTAATACAATTGTTTTAATACAAATTTATTCATGTTACCGTTGTTATGCGGCAGCTCATGCCTCCAGATGAGCCAAAATATTTAAAGAAAATCATACTTGACAAAAATGACTGCGATTTTAAGAAAGTAACAAAATCAAGATAAATGTAATAATCTTCATGTAATGTGCTGTCTATGACCAATTTTGCAGGGGTTCTTTCACAATGATCTTTTTTCTGCGTTACTAACGCAGTTAGAGGAAATCTTGCATATTTTGACCTCTTTTCTGTATTTTCTTATGGTTTGTTAGTGCCGTTAGCAATTTGAAAATTATTTACTTTGTTCACTTTGCAATATTTTATATTTTAATACATTTTCAAAATTTTCATGAAAATAAGCATGAATCTGGAGGCGTGCTGCTTTATGTGGCAATAGTTAGTTAATATACAAATATGAGAAAATTCTCACGAAGAAAGGGACTCAAAGGAAGATCTTGACTAAGCAGGATTAGAATATTTTTTCGATTATTTTATACTATTCATGTAGCTTTTACCAATTACTTATATGAGAAGATGAATTTAAATCATTTACTTTGTCCCTTTTTCTTAAATAATCATTTTTATTGTGGAAAATGTCCTTAAAATGAAGAGCTTTTTTTCTCAATCAAACCGGCACAAAGTCACCAAATTTCCATTTTCACCTCCATTTGTTATTTTGAGTATATTTCTTTATTATGTTTTTCATAACTTTCAGTTTAAGGTGCCCCTGTTGATCTTTTGAAGAACTTCAAATATTATGTTTTAAGGCTTTTGGGCCTTAAGGGAGTTTCTTTAACAATAATATGTGTGAGAATAGAATTTCTGTCTCATTGTGGCATATTTGAATGTCATCAAAGGCAAGTTAAGCCTTATAATATACTATCATTCTAATGCCTTAAGAGGTGTTTTCCCCCAATATTCGGTTACTTGTTAAAGTAGAGATCTAGATGCGTTGCAGTCACGTGTTTAATGATACTTGTAAACAGCAATATACAGCTTAACAATGCATCAACAGAAAATAATATCGTTGTAACTGAACATTGAAAAGTCATTCGACAAATTCATTTTATCTAAAATTGATCAGTATTTTTATATAGGTTAGTGGAATAAGTCAAACAACAACCTGGTAATATTTTGGTGCCAACTAAACATTGTTCCTATATAGGATTGTCGTGTGATTTATATACTTTGAGTTTTTTCTATATTAAGGAGTTACTAGCTACATAAACATTTCTTGCTAGGGTTACATACCATATCTCTACATAGAATATGTAAAGAAAATAAGAAAAGAAAAACAAAACAAATACAGCATTCAAATGTATGTTATATTGTTACGTATTTACTTTCTTTCTTTCCTTTGCAGGTAAGGCTTGCACACAACAATCAGATTGTACATGTGACCGTGGTCATCCTCACTGTATTGACAATCATTGCCGCTGTACAAAATTTTAAACATATTGTTATACCGTTATAAAATAGTAAGCTGAATTAAAATAAATGCTTAAATAATTATTTATATCTTGCTTATTTTCTTATAAAAGTCAGTGAGTTTTGGCAAAAAGTAGTGAAACAGGGCATTCGATTTTTCAATGTCGACATGGAATTTTCTGCTAACACATTATTCCAACACCATTTTATGCCCAAGGCGTTATCAAACATAACTTTGATAATAATTATACCGAAATATTTTAGCATTTCAGCAGGACATTCGATATCTCAATGTCGACATGGAATTTTCTGCTTACACTTTATTCCAACACCATTTTATACCCATGACTTTATCAAACATAACTTTGATAATAATTATGCCGAAATATTTTAGCATTTCAGCAGGACATTCGATATCTAAATGTCGACATGGAATTTTCTGCTTACACTTTATTCCAACACCATTTTATACCCATGACTTTATCAAACATAACAATTATGCCGAAATATTTTAGCATTTCAGCAGGACATTCGATTTCTCAATGTCTGCTATCATAACATTCCAACACCATATTATGCCAATGACGTTATCAAACCTATTTTTAATCATAATTATACCGAAATATACTTTATTCATACGGCAGATGTCAAATTAATACATGTAACTCATTTTTCAAAGATTCCACCCTCTGTTTACTTCGAGATGATTATGAATAAACAGCGAGGTGTTCCGAATGCATTTGTATTCCTAATGCGCGGCGGCTAAAGTATGACTGTATGTCGTTTTAGATGCAATTCGTTTTAAGTCGGCTGCATTTTATGAAAAATATTAAACGTGCCAAGAAAGACAATTAAGACCTCAAAACTGTCGGCATCTTATTTTCATGCCGGTGTCATTGTAAGACTTACGCCGTTGTTGGAGTTACACTAATCGTATTCATTAAAACATTATTGCAAAACATTATTGCAAAACGTTGAGGTAATCATGATTTTATCAAATTGAGTGGAAAATGCTCGTAAATAATTGCATAATTGGTCAATTTTACGATACATGTGTAATATCGAATGAGACGCAATAAATCCATAGTCTGTGCTCATCTACCACAACAAAATGTCAGGCACATATGGCGTGTAATTCATCAGATGAAAGCATTTATTCCACAATACTGTTTCCAAAGAAACATTCAAACATTGTTCCACTGAGGACTTAATGCCATGCCGTATTTGATACAGCGGATTGATATAACTTCATTCTTCTTTTAAGAGTGACCAGGTTTACTCGCTCTGTTATGTTTCTCTAAATACTATTGTGTTTTAAATTAACATATGGGCAAAAAAATCATATTAAACGCGTATTTAGTTATTTATATTTTGAGACAACTATTTTTAGCTATGATAAAAAGTAGCTGGTCAAGTAGAAATTCGTTAAAGTGTACATATTTTGTCGATGTTAATCCGGTGCATTCTTCACTATAAATGTATTCACACAGATTCTTGTCAACTTGAAAAAGAAAGCTCCTAATCCAAAATATTTCTACACTTATTTCATATAACTATTTGCTTGTATCTTTATTTGTTTTATCAATCCTTTATTCTCATTTGTCAAACTTTCACTATCGTTATTCTATTTCCCCTTATTTATTTATGATTACAATTGCAGTTTAAAAATACGAATCTGATGCCAATAAGATTTAATTTATATGTAACAGTCTATGATTGCTTCCGGCCTTCTTCAAAATCTTTACACTCCACTTTTAAATATGTTTACTCTTCCACCTCCACCATGCGGCATTACCTATCCTGTTTTTTTAACAACGAGTATGCTGAAGACCGTAGACTAGCCAAGTCATATAAATTCTGGTTCAAAGGTCATTGTCATTTTGGAAATTAATACTACATATTTTCCTTGAACATAGGAACATCTATACGGACTTTGATCGCTTTGCTTTGTGTGCAATTAGTATAATAAGATACAAGAAAAGCATTGATGCAAAGCATCAAAGGCGACGCCAAAAAAATTTGATCAAGTTTTGCACCTAAATACTTAACAAAAGATGTGTACTTTATAGCAGTACCATTACATGTGACCTGGAGGCTAGGCCCAGTTTAAGTTGAAACTTAAACCAAAAAGAATAGACTCTGTCTTGCCAAGATGCAAAGACAATTTATAGTCAATTAACCAATCTTATAAGACTCATGCCATAAGAGAGAATTTCTTCAGATTTATTTTACCAGATACAAGGATACCTGAGTCATCAGCATATAATAAAAGCTTATTGCTTAGGGTTGCAGACATGTCATTGACATATATTAGACATAAAAGAGGACCTAAAATGAACCTCAGGGGGACACCATAGGTACTCGGAGCAGTAGTAGAATGAGTACCAGCCACATCCACCAGCTGCTGTCTATCAGAGATAAGACTTGAACCATGTAAGAATGTCATTACCTATGGCAGATGCTTGAAGTTTCATGAAGAAGAAGAAGAAGAAGAACTTCTTCATGTGCAGTATAGTGTGATCAACTGTATCAAATGCCTTTTGTAGATCTAAAAGTATCATGCAATACTGCCTTTGTCCATTTCAAATTTAATACAATCTGTTAAATGAATCAAACATGTGTCAGTTGAAAAACCACTTCTAAACCCTGACTGAAACTGCCTGACCATGACTCGAACCCATGACTGTCAGAAGACCAACTGAGCTATCCGGCCGGCTACACATTTTCTCTTTAATAATGAAACAGTTCTAAACCACAACATATTTCCCCACTATATTGATTTGTGTCCTTGAATTTCTGATGTTTACAGAGCATAGTGAATTAAACTCAGGGTTATATGCAGTCACAGGATGAGAAAAACTTTCAGCTTGACCAGAACTCGAACCTGTGACCCACAGAATAATGTACCACGGCTGTAGCGATTGAGCTATCTGGCCGCTTACACATTTTCTCCCCTAAATAGTGAACAGTTCTAAACCGTGACAGATACTTTTAGATTTTTAAATTAACAGGTAGATTAATTCTTTTTTAAATTAACAGGTAGATTAATTCTTAATTAAACAAATAAGAAAAAATATCTTACATACTCATAGTCTTAATCAAAATCACAATTTATATATTGTATAATTATTTTTACTAATAAGGGCTTAGACCGTTATTGGTTGTGCCATTTTTTATAACAGGTCAATTTGAAAGTGAACACAACTGTTCTTATACATGTACAATACCTATTTTTTTGTACAGATAAAAAACTAACCTTTTTTCTATGATAAGAAATTTTATGAAGGCTGATTTGTATTTTGCATCAGGGGCACCGGGCAAAAACATGAAAATGCAACAAAGGAACCTATTTGTGGTAGATTGTATTTTCATGTTTTCATCTGGCGCCCGGTTACTTTTTGTACTTTGTTGGTTTCATGTGGCACCCACTATATAATTTAGTGCAAAAATTTATTCAAGGGCAAGTAACAATCTACTCTATGAAAAGTCTGTTGTCATCAGGTTAACTCTGCCGGAGACCTTGAAGTTGAGACAGGTGTCCCTCCACTACAATAGATAAGACAGAGACTGTCCTTTTCAAACTACAGTATGCACATGTTAGAAATAAAATTAGAATAACTTTTCAGAATATGATTTTTTGAGACTTTATTAATTATATTGCTTGATCCAAGTTTAAGTACGATCGTGTTGGAGACATACGTTTACATCACGATTCTATCAGTTGTGAAAACGTGTCAATTCTTTAATGAAAAATATCTTTATATGGTCCTTCGATGACATGTCGTTTGATCCCGTAATAAAGTTTTACTAAACGTCTAGGGAACTGTAGGCTAAGGAAGGTTTGAGGTCGATTTGTGTTCGTATTTTAAGAAAATGCTTTCACTTTAGCTGATATTAACCTTATATTGACGCAGCCAAATATCGGATTCTGTTTTAAAAAGCATCTATGTGATAGCATTTTCGTTATCTTAGTTAAATCAATGCTTTACATCTTTAATGAAATCATAACAAATAGTATCATATTTGTTTTATACCAAAATTCGTATATATATACGTAAATATTTTGAAAGTATTTTAAGAGTGTTTTCAAAACAAAGGCGCTAAATTATCAATATATTAATACAAGTTTGTTTTAGCCTATTTATTGCCGTCAGTAAGACACCAAAGTATTTTTTATTGATTAAGAAGTTATGAAAAAATCGCATGATGAAAACGGTTATCAAAAAATCCAAAGTTACGCTTTGGCCTTCTAGTTAAAAGATTGTTACTGTAAAAATAACAAGCTTTATTGTTGCTTTTAAAACTGTAACATTCTTTCGTACGGTAGATTTTTTCATTTAAGTCATGTTTTCCCTACAATGGAATATAATTTTTGTATTTTCTGACCGAAGATCAGTAAATACATAGCTGGCATTCAATCTCTGACACAGAATTTCCCGACAAACCTAACAACAAGTAGTTCCCAAAACAGCTTAAAACTAGCGATTTAAAAGAAAGAAATATTTTTATTTTGTTACAAGTATCCAACAAATTACAACGCATTCAAACTTTAAAATTAGCGTTGTCTTATAGAATTGTCAATAAATGCACAATCACAAATTACGCGGATGAATTTGATTTTAATCAATGAAAATGCTATTTTTAGCGATGTCGATTACCGAATACTACACAAATAAATCTGACTGCCGAGTAGTGGAATATATAGATTCTACATGTCGGACTGTTTGGGCGAGAAAATTTTCGATAAATTATTTACTTCAATTTTAAACAACAGGTTTATCCTGAACCAAATACCTCGAAATTAATAAGGATTACAAACCTGGAATGCAATGGAAGTTCTAAATTTAGAATGACTAGATTTTATTCAGACAATGTTTATATAACTTCTCCGTGGTGCAGGGGTAACGCGCTCGTCTAGTGTGTGAGAGGTCTGGAGTTCAAATCCAAGTCGAGGCAACTTTTTTCAAATTCTTTTTTAAGTGTCTTGTAAAGGAAGCAGCCATGATATGCAATGATAAAGTGTGGCTGTCATAAAAAAATGAACATAAATGATTTTTTGATCCAACTCTACTGTAGTTACGCAAAATTCCGTATGTATCAAACTCTGGTGCTTTGCAAGATGAATGATAGTACATAAAATAAACTTATACAGGAAAATACATACAGATATACAGTACGATTTAGATTGCAAAGATCAGAAAATACCACAGAGCTTGCAACCTTTGATTATACATGTATGTGAAATGGACATTGGTCAGTATCATACTCTGAAAAAAAAATATGCAAAGTTTAATTTAGAATGATTTTGAATTTCTTATCTTGTAAAGAATAGAAGTTTAATACATTATAAAACACCCAGGGTATCAAAGCTGGTTGAGATAAATAATAATACAAACAGGTGTGTTATCAACACGCCAACGTTTTTGTTTAATTTTTTTTGTCCGTTGGCTTTATCGGCGCTATTATTGCTTCGCAAGAACTAGCCAGCGTGACATTGCGCCAAGATCTCAGTTACGATTACAACAAATTGATTGACAACCTGTCTCGGGTACCCAAAAACAATATCTCGACTCCAAAATTCCGATGATCCAATGACTCCTTTTTTACAATTTCGCTGCCGATATTAAAACGCTGGTCATCCAAAGGGTCATGTATGAATTTTACACCTCATGTTTTAACGGGCTCGTGTAAATACGCTTTTTGACGTTTTTTTTAGAATCTTCATTTGTCAAGCAAATGTTTAATTAAGGAGATAAATGATACACATCTGGTGGAATCCTTTTTTAAATTTTATTCAGGTATAAAGGTCCATATAATAGAAGCATGCGTTTTGTTTCCTAGTACATGTATATTATAAGATACCAATTTAGTTCAATTCGGTCCTCTCGTATAGGTTCATTAATTTTTGTTAAAGAAAAGAAATTTATCTCTCTAAAGAAAAACAAATCCTCGTAAGATTAACATTGTTTACATTATTTAAATTTCAATTCACACACAACTATGTTATCTAACCATCACGTGATGGTTTGAGTAACTATAATTACAGATCTGATGTGACATTTATACCAGTGTTTCTGTAATCGACGTAATAACAATAGCCATGCGTGTTTTACTTTTAGCTGTTCTTGTAGCATTGACAGGTCAGTATTTAAGATCTTATTTCTCTTTATTGCACCGAAGGTAAATAATAAAGCTGCTGTTTCCTTTGTCTGTAAAGTAATTAATATTTTTTTCATGGATTGTCGGAATACGATACTCTTTTTAATTGCGCTAAATGCTCTGACAGCATGACAGTATGCGAATGAAAAGAAAATGTATGGTATTTTTGTAAGATGTACTGTCGTGAATTCATTTTGATGTCAACTGACAGAAGGTAACGTAAATAATGATTTTTTTATGTTACTATTCTCTCAAAAGAGCCAAAGGTATGTTAGAATTTCAAGACCGACTAAAATTCAGTGTAAATAATTTATGTCAGATCCCCAGAGATCTGTCTGTACGACTTGGAAAGACCGAGAACAGAAAATGTTCAGAAATGACACTCCAATGTTTCTACAACGTTGTAGCCAGTCCAAAAAAAGTATATGTGCCGCGCCATGACAACACCAACGTAATGCGTTTGCGACCAACATGGATCCAGACCAGCCTGCGCATCCGCGCAGTCTGATCAGGATCCATGCTGTTCGCTTAGAAACCCTATTAAAAGTAAAGAAACTGATAGCGAACAACATGGATCCTGATCAGACTGCGCGGATGCACAGGCTGGCCTGGATCCATGCTGGTTGCAAACGCACTAAGTTGGTTTCATCATGACGCGGCTCATATAAAGATTGTATTTCTGATAGACGATTTATGCGTGATGGTTTAGACAGGAGTAGGTATTTAAAAGTACATTTTTATAATCTTTTTCGTCAGTACCCTCAATACGTGCACGTTCATAGTGGCACAAGACATTGACAAAATATATTAAGAGCTCATGTTAAAAATCTGATCGTTATATATCCGGGAAGAGGGGGGATACGAGAGGTAAAACTATCGACTTATCTCGTGTATGACAAACTAGCTGCCCGATTACAGCTTAGTGAAATATCCCTATAATGTATGTAGGGACGACCATGAAGTATACTAGGGTACGTGAGCATTAAGACTACGTGTTACAGTATGTTAAGGTTCCTTATTGACCGCTGTACAGTAATTGCAGGGCGGCGGTAAACTATTGCCAATTTGTGCTGCAAAAGAAACTCGTTAGGGAGGCATACTCGTGATATGTACTATTTAGCGAAATCTACTTTTTAATCCTTAACGATCGTTAACCCAAAATCGTTTTAAGCAATTCTATTATGACATCCTTTTGCATATGGGCATTGTAACAAAGCTGGTAAAGCAATGATTGCTTATAAACCTGGCCCGATAGGTTATCATAATCCGTTAAACGGCACGGGTAATTATATTAGTTTACAAACTTCTACTGGGATATATAACATGTCAAAACATTTCAAACATAACCTAATTTTTATGCGATATCTACATTAATTTAAGTGCATGTGAGTGGTGAGCCCTGTTCAACCACACAACAATGTGTGAGTCACGGAATAACAACATGTGGAGGCGGCGCTAATGTGGTCTGTCAAAATCACCAATGTGTATGTCTAACGTCCTCCTCCGGTAAATGCTTCAATTGTTTTCTTGCAAAATTATTTGTAGTAAACTTTTTTCCGATGAAACGCTTATTTTGGTAGTCAATGTCCAAAAATTATATATAAGTTCAAAAACCTTCACTACATTTGATAAACATTTTTTAAAATTCTATCAAATATTCAATCTTTCACGTAAAAATAAAAAGAATTGGAAATATTTGAGCGTACGGACAATGCGTTCGCATGGTTTGTTATACACTGTATATAAAAATATCAATATAAGCACTGATAACTTGATATACAGTTTATCATTTTGTCTTTAAAATATTTCTTGTTACAGGTACTTCCTGCACTATGGTTAGTCAGTGTCACTGTGACCATGGCAATCCACATTGTATTGATGGCCGTTGTAGATGTACACGATTCTAGACTGAATTGAAAACACTGAAATAATTTAGACAAATGTGAAATAAAAATAAAAGAAATTAATGAAAATGTGTTCAATCTTTTTTCACACATACAGTGCGCGCTGGTATGACAGCGAGCGAGTAAATAATTTGCTTGCGTTAGTGTTGATTGTGAGTCGTAAATTGATATAAACTAGCTGCTTATTTTTATGAAACTATTTTTGGTATGTGGCATAAAAAACTCAAATCCATTTTCCCCTGGGGAGGTTATTTGTATCACATGTAGCATAATTATTTATGTGCGTAAGTAGTTTATTTTCATTCATGTTTTTTATTAGAAGCCAACATATTTATGTGTAAACTTGTCTGTCGCCTAAGAATATCCACTGCGGTCCAAACGGCATCAAAATCTTTGAAAGTCTTACACAGATAAACTCTGTTTCTTAAAACTGAAACAGACACCTTTTTTGTTTTGGATTTACGTCGCACCAACACAGTATGAGTCATATGGCGACTGTCCGCCTTTTATAGAGAATGAAGGCCTTAAGTGCCATATTTCAGGCCCGGACTGGCACCTGTGTAGAACTACAAACGTTTTGTAAGCTTGCCAGATAGTTTCTTCACACGAAAGAATCCAATGTTTCGGTCGGAATTCGAACCCAAAGCGGTGAGGGGCAAGTGGTTCCGAAAAAAAATATAAATATATATATATATACTCAGCATTGATGAGTGCGATTCTTAGTCAGAGTTTTTAACCTTTGAACCTCTTTAAATTCAGGGTCAGTTTGTACTGAAACCATAATCATTCAAAACATAAAATAAAGTGAGCGAATGATCTGAAATTATGCACACAATTTATGTGTATGGTCATACATCGAATGCTATAAAAAATCTCGAAAGTAATTTTCCAGTCCCATCATGTCAAAAAGTAAAGATATACATCTTTACTTTTTTGACATGATGGGACTTTTCACGAAAATTAAAAAAATATCATTTAAAAAAAATATTGTGACAGGAATAAAGAAAGTACATATTGCAATCCTGAAATTTTCCAAGAATATATTCAAATTTTAAAAATAAAGAATATGAAGATTTATATATCGGAATTTATAAAGACGACTCAAAGAAGGTGCAGCCGTCTTTGAAAATCAATTTGCATCTGGACTACCTGATAATGCATCTATATTTACTTAAATTGAATAAGCATTGTCATACATTTTACAGCATAATGGTAATTTCTTTCATATTCAGTTTCAGTGCTTTTATCAACTGAAAATCGAAAATCCAATAATATTATGGTTCTGGATGTCCTTTTCGATTTCATGATAATTAAAGAACTAAGTAAGTCAAATTATGATATGAGGAAATGAAAATGTAGATTCTTTTGCTCAATAATCCTTAAATTCCAAACCAGAAGACTGACCGTTTTTAAATAATAATTTTAAACCCATAAGAAGTAAAATGGAAATCAAATTGGGACAAAT
Organism: Ruditapes philippinarum; assembly: GCF_026571515.1. Taxonomy (NCBI): domain Eukaryota; kingdom Metazoa; phylum Mollusca; class Bivalvia; order Venerida; family Veneridae; genus Ruditapes; species Ruditapes philippinarum. Next base: position 379,422 of record NW_026857441.1, on the reverse strand, counting down.
TTGAATTTGAATTTATCAACATTTGTCTTTATAAATCACTTTTTCTATCATTAACAAGTTGTTTTTCTACTAAGATGTTAGAAATGGACATACTAAAGTTACACATTCTTATCTTTAAACAGAAGACAATGCTTCGTTTTGTATAGTTTGCAATGAATATTTTATTGTCAAACATTTCCTTCATAGATTCTTAGAATTCCTTCTTTGATCTTGCAAATATTCGTGAAAGATTTTATCGGGCCAATTCCCTTTGAGAACTTTTAGCTTCAGTTCCATCGATCACCCTCGTCAATAACTTACAGGAAGTAAATTGTTATTCAAGGATTTAACTAATTTACTTGTACCAACTCTTTTTCAATCAATCCTACTTATACTATTGTCAGGCAAGGTATGACCAGTAATGTGTCAGTGTCATCAATCACGGTTTCAATCAATTGTGTTTCATAAAACAAGTATGTGGGCAATTCACCAATGACATGTTATTTGCTTAGGCCTGACTTGGCATCATATCATGTAAGACGATTTTAGGCTTTGACCTCCAAGTTAGACCTTGACCTTTAAGGTATGTGTCTAGGTGTTGCGCATAACATGTCGCCTTATTATTGTTTAAATTTGTGCCAAGTTATTTAAAAAAACAGTGAACAATAAAAAAAATTTGGACTGCACACAGACTATACCCTTTGACCTCAAAATGTGGCCATTACTTTGAATATAAGAGCCAGGGTATTGTGCATGCCACATCGTCTTATTTTTGCCAACATTTCTGTCAAGTATTTTCAGAATCCCTTGATGGATGAGAAAGTTATGCATTGGAAACAAAATATACCCTATAAAAACTATGTTAATAATTGACCTCTAACATTGACCTTGACCTTAAAGCTAGGCAACTGGATTAATGCATGACACATTGTCTTATTATTGTGGACACTTGTGCCAAATAATTCCAAATTTCTTGATCAATAAAAAAGGAATGGACCGGACACAAAATATACCCTCAAACATACTATGCTTATCTTTGAGCTCAAACTGTGACCTTGGCCTTGGAGATAAGCGACTGATTTTTGCGCATGACAAATGACATGACATAAACCATCAAATAGACAATGTTGACCTTAGTCACCAAGTGTGACCTTGACCTTTGAGGTAGGAATCCGGTTGTTGACTCATTTTCTTACTATAACAAATATTTATGAAAGCTATTTCAAATTCCTTTGACAAATGACGTAGTTATGGACTGGATGGAAAATGTGACGGACGGACAGAGGAGCGGACGGAAAAACGGACGGAGCCTATTTTTATATCCTCCTGTTTTCATCGAAAAGGCGGGAGACAATTATCATCTAGCAATTCTTAAAACGTAAATAAGTGTACATGTTTTGTCTAATATAATCAAATCTTTAATTTATCTTTTCATTAAACATTATAAAGCAAATGATATTCATCTTCAATATCAAGTCTTCTGCTTATAAAAGATGTGCAATAAAATTGATTTGTCAATTTGTCAGAATTGTAAAACTATTTGCGTGTAGGTATCTTTTTCTTTTTTCTTTTTATAGCTCCTAGATATTTGTCACAGCCAACGTAAAGTATAAAGACAAAAAGGGAGAAAAACAACGAAAATCACATGCAAAGTAAATAAAAGCATACAAAGAGACAAGGACGTGCATTCACACTTGCACTCATACTTATTACCGTATTCAAAATTAATTAGTTTCAAAAGCATTAAGCCTAAATAAAATCTAATGCATGCTATTTCGGTTTTAATTATTCCTAAAGTACATAAATTTTAAGCAATCCTGTTAAGTGTAGTGATAGGATTTTCCCAGCTGGAAAAAAAGCTGGCGAAAAAGGTGAATTTCATTTTTCTTTATAAGACAAAGACACAAATTTGCGAGAAAGACTGAAATTTTTATCAAACTTCGGTAACCTTTTATTTATGATCGCTTTATCAGTTTTGAGCTTTTTTGTTATAAAATATTTGGCTCCAAAAATGATAAAGAAAGATCAAGCATATAACACAGATAAACATACATTTTAAAGTATACTATAATAAGTATTATTGCGTTGGATAGACAATCGTTTGCATTATAGCCAATCATCATTTCTTTATACCCAAAGATAAAAGAGGTTTTTCAATTATCATAAGAAATTCGTTTATAAACTTTTTGACAGTAGGAAACAGCAAAAATAGATGCTCAATGCTTTCAACATCACTACTACATAAAGAACATAAAAAAAATTCTTTGTATTTAATTTTGTATAAAAGATGATTGATTCCAATAATGCTGTGTAAAATTCTTGTTTGGAACCATTGAAACTTGGTATATTTTATAATTCTATAAGGAATTTCAAATATAATTTTCCATTCATTTTCACTTAAAGCTAAGTGAAGGGGTTTTTTTGTCCATTTTTTGATACTTGTGGGATTTGATCTGTTTTTATTTACAATATAATAGAAAGGTTTTGCTCCATTTATATCTGATATAATATCTTTCAATCTTATAGCGGTATGTCTGGGCCAATGCTTTTCTGTGGGATGTCAGAGATTACAATTATCATATTTACTTAGAAATTTCTTTATTCAAGTTGATAAAATCATACCGCTGAAAATTAAGATACTTAATTGAACATTGTATTTATAAAAAAAATTCATTATGTGATAGGAATTTTCCATCAGATGCTATCAGGTGTTCTATACGTTAAACACCAGCATTGAGCCCCGATTTTTAATACACACTTTTTGAACTTTGTTATAAAGTTAAACATGTTTACCGAAAGAATGATTTACTTTTGGACTTACTTTTATATATCTGTAAAGAAGTCCTTCCAAAAATAAGATTTGATGTTTCTTTTGCAAGTTTATCTAAGTAATGGTTTCAACAAGGAAAAAGTTTTGTGCATATCTATTTTGTCGTAAAGAATGTTTATTTTTTAAACGAAGAAATCTTAAATGCCATGATAAAGGCAAAAGTATTTGTCATCTGCAAGCCGCCCTCTGCATAGTTTTTACAATAACAGAATACACTTAATTTTCACATTTCCTTGCCATATACAATCATAAAACATTTAATTTAATACACTGATGACATCTTCAGTAGGGTTTGTAAGTGAAATGAATAAACGATTTAGAGATGAAATCTATCAGTCATTATAGAGATATATCATCGAAATGGTGATAATATTAAACTGATTGTTAAATGGTTGGCAAACACAATCCTATTTGTGAAACAAAATGAAACCTTTAAGTTGATATTCATACATATTGTGTTGAACACTGATTAAAGTTTGTAAATATGTGAATTTATGTTTGAGTTAACATGTACATATTTCAAACTTTAGCAAATTGTGAAAGCTGTCATTTCCCTTATGGAAACATGTGCCTTAAAAAGGCCCAGTTGTAGACCTCTTGTTTGATCCCTTTATCATTTTTATGGAACATTTAGGAAACTGTAGACAAAGGCGATTGTGTGTAAAATTTGTGTTCGTATTTTCAATGAAAGGTAATCTCACGAAGTCAAATTTTGTCAATTCCATGTCTGATTCTGCTTTAAAAGCGTCAATTTAGTGTCTTTTATTGATATCTTAGTCAAATCAATCAAATCAATGCTAAACGTACTGAACATGTCTGTATTATACATGTAGTATACCGTTGTAGTTGAATTCAATCCTCTGGCATCACTTCATTAATGTGGCTGAAGTAACGAACTTTCATTTTCTCGCTAGATTAATACTGTATACATTATGTTAATTTAAATTCACAAAAATGTTATCTAACGATCGCGTCATAGTTTGAGTACATATAATGAAATAACTGATGCGGCATTTATTTCAGTGTCACTTTAATCGCCGTGCTAACAAAAATCATGCGTGTTCTACTTTTAGCAGTTCTTGTAGCATTGACTGGTTAGTATTTCATACCTTACTTCTCTTCTTTACCGACAGTAAGTAATTAAGATGCTGTTTTCGTGAGTCAGTTTTCTTAATTAAACTTTATTTATTAAAGGAAGTGCACATAAATGACATTTACAAACATTGGACAACTATATTATTTTGACTGGATTGGAAAACAAGTAAAAGAATATTTATATCAATTCCTCTGCAGTAAAAATAATGTTCAAGATAAAGATACAAAATGTTGCAGTTAGATGAAAGCTCATTGAATGTACAACAAAGAAAAGGAGAATAATTGATTGTTGAATTATCACTTAAGAGAATTATTGTAATTTCTGCATGACGAAACGTAATGAATTAATTTCTATACAGCACTTACTTGTAATCTAAGTTTTGTTTTCTTATTATATGTTACTCTTCCCCCAAGTGAGTTGTCGATTTGTTTAAATAACAAGATCGGCGCAAAATAAAGTATAATTGATTTATGTCTGTTGGAGTTCTATCTTTATGACTTGAACATACCTAGATACAAACTGTTTCAACAACATGGTAGCTAGCCTATAAAATAATCATAACGCTTGCATTTCTGATAGACGCTGTAGGCGTCGGGACTTGGACATAAAGTGGTACTATTGGTTTAGGACATTTTAGAATATTTTGGAATCAATATGTTAATGTACGTTTAGGTTCAGTGACCGCTGTACAGTGATCCACTTCCTACTCAGAATTCTCGTTGATAATTCTTATTTGCACGGCAGTAAATGACTCTGTAGTGAAAGTTAATTTTAAGCCTTAACAATCTTAGCCCCAAGAAGGTATTAAGCAATACCATGTCTACATCCTTTTTGCTAATAGACATGGGAAGAAAGTAAAAATGCTGATCACAAATCTTGTAATAATTATGCCTACAGTCAAAGTATTTCCTAGCTAAAAGATATATTACATAATACGAAACATTTCCTTATTCTCATGCGATACCTCCATGAATTTTAGTGTATGTCAGTGGTGAGAACTGTGTAAGCACCCAGCAATGCGTCAGTCACGGAATAACTAAATGTGGAGGTGGCGCTCACGTGGTATGTCATGATCACGAATGTGAATGTCTAACACCCTCTAAAGGTAAACGCTCAAAATAGTATTTCCAGCATTTTATAGTAAAATTTATTCCAATAAACTAGAAATTTTGGTATTTAATTTCCAAACATTAGACATAGGTATAAAACGGTGACTAAATTTGAAACACTTTTATATAACTTTATAAAGTAATTATACAATAGTCTGTCTTTTACGGCTAACATGCTGTCCCAAGGACTAATATTAAACGAACCTAGGTAAAGATACCGACTTTATATATTGAACATCAAGACATGTGCTGATATACTTTTATATACAGTCTTTTAATTTCCTTGCCGAATGGAACATTAAACATATGTTTAAAAATATTTGTTGTTACAGGAAATGCCTGCACTGGTGTCAGTGAATGTCACTGTGACCATGGACATCCACATTGTATTGATGGCCATTGTAGATGTACAAGATTCTAGACAGAATTGCAAAATTCTGTATGAAAAAAAAGACAAATGTACAATATTGAATAAATTACTGTAAATTGTTTTGCCCTTACATTTTGCCACTCTATTTGTGTCCGTTATGCAAGCTTGTAGGCGCGCTTGCGTGCGTGTGAGCAACGTTTATGCTTGCGTACGTATTGTTTTAGCATTCCTAGTTATATTTGAATCTAAATTGAACTAAACGCCGTGAAGATTTTAGCTTTCTGCTTTTCAAATTAGCTAGCTGATGAGGCACAAATGTCATTTGTCACACTCATTCGATTCATGATGAGAGATAAGATAGGAAAGGTACCTAGCACAATTTCCAGTTGGAAATAGAGCTCGAGTAGAACATATATCGAATGCTTATTCCCATTCATTTTGTTTTGGATCATTAACAAAACCCATTTATGACATATTTCTTGGCCGTTAAAGGAGCTTCGATGAAAAATCTTACATATTCTGGGACACTTAAGACCGGCCGAAAAAATAAATAAGAAATATACTTGCAGTTAATTGTAATCGGCAATTTGTGCGATTCTAAGACCGATTTAAGTTTATATTTTTTAAAAATTTTCCTTTGTAGGTCGTATTTGCGCTATAACAATGACTTTTCTAGCAACACGAAGTGATCGAAGGATTTCAAATTGTGCACACACGTACATAAATTTGAATAACAAAACTGTTTTATTCTGAGACAATTAAAATGGAATATATTTTATGTAACAAAACATTATGAATAATTATGTAATTTTTAGTAATTGCAATATTTAAATTCCCCATATTTCTGTATTTGTTAATTTAAATCTTGCAATTATTAATATAGTTAATTTTACATATTAAAATCAAACACTTTTATTCAATTGTCAGTTTCAATTTCAAGCCAGGTAAAAGTTCATTTTGTAACTATTGGTTAATGAAATCTAAAATTAAATGATAAAGTTTAATTTTGATAATTATATACAATACAATACAAATAACTTTATTGCGAATAAAACATTATTACAATGTTTATAGCAAAACAAAACATATATATACATTCATGAAATTGAGATCTGACATGGAATGAAAAAAATAACAACACTACTTCCTGAAAGGTCTTAAATACTGAGGAAATAGCAGGTTGCACAAAATTTCTTAAATATGATATTGATAGTACATCAAGATGTTAATATGATATTAATTGATACTACATCATCAAGATATTCTCTCTTTATTTGCAAAATATGAAAACTTCGAAAGGTTGTATAGCTCTATTTTCGATTTAGAATTTTATGAAGACTCAAATTTATTAATTGTCGGCCGCCTACAGAAATATCCCTTTAAAAACCTTTTTCTAAGCTCTCTTTATCTAGGACACACCATCAAAAAGTGAAACTCTGTTTCAACTCTCTTCATGTTACAGGACATACATAACCGTTGCTCTCGCGGAATATTCGTATATCTTTAGGATTTTATAAATAGCTTATGTGCAGATACCCGAAATTTTGATAAAGTTGTCATATATTTTTTATCTTGTAAACAATCAATATATGTCTCGTGTTCAAAAATGTGTTTAAATAAACTATAGCTTTGTAATCGGGGAGAATTATTTATTTCTGCATACCATGACTGCTTATAATTATCCAGGATTCTACGTTTTACCATATCAAAGGTAACATTATCCAGAACTTAGTTATGCCATACGTAACCTAAACCAGACTCTTCGAGTATTGTTTTTACATGTGAAGCCCAATTTTTGTTTCTATACGTGACATTGTTATCCGCGTCAAATTTTAGGACACTGTATGTTTTGAACGCTACCGACAAGTTGTCATGTGAAATAAGTTTTTCTCCAATATTTCAAAATAGTTATTTTTCGATAAATATTTAAAGGGACTCTACCAAGCTCCCCATACAAAGCTGATAAGTTTGTTGATTTACGTACCCCTAGGATATACCTAAAAAAATTTAAGTGTATCATTTCAATATCAGTGGCTCTATGTGTACCCCATATTTCTGAGCAAAAATTCAGCACGGATCTGACTAACACATCAAATAAATGAATCTTTTTTGAGTTAGGCAATTACACGGTCTTTCAATAGCTTCCTACGCCATTAGGAATCCTTGTGTGAAACGTTGCGGTTTCGTTGCTTTTGGCCAATCAGAATACTCGTTACAAAATACCGAACAGCTGATTTACAATGGCGTGGAAAGGAATTTAAAGACCATGGAAAGGTTTGAAATTCGAATTCCGCGTGTATCAGATGCAACTGACGGTTGTGAGTGGTCCAACTTAATGTATTTAGTAATATAATTTAGTAAATTCAAGTGATTTTGACCAGTACTCGGCTGGCAAACATGTATTAGTCTATGTTTACGTACCGAATCGTTGTGCCGCTATTTTGTCTACAAAGAATTTTTAGCACGAATGCGCTCATTTCCTGATAGATATTTTATTAACAGGAAGGGCTACAGACTTGGGTCGGTCACCTTTGGAAGCTTAATACAAACGTGAAATAGTGATAAAAGTTTTTTTAATTGTCTGGACAACTGTTTTCAAAACAGCCCGGGAAATGAATCCCTTGCTCGTAGGCTCGAATCTGGAGTTTCCGGCCTTCTCTTAACTTATAGTATATTTTTAAAGGAGGTTACAATTAACTTTTTTTTGGATTTTGACACTTTTAAGATGAACACAGGTTTTTAATCAATCTGGTTATATTTTTCTTCCCAGGTCCGATACTCGTGTCTGTGGATACTACTGACATTTTTGTCTTCAGCTAGAAGAAATCAGATTGTTTAGTAAACATGATAGCAGAAATAGCTTTCACAAATTCGTTACTTCCGCCGATCCCATCATCAGGAAACTTTTCGTCTTTAAGACTGATTCCTCTAAGGAATATGCCTACGACTATCAATACTTTTCACACTATTTCATTTGTCTTAATACCAAAAGGGAGAACATTATAAATTAGAAAGTTTTTATTTTATGCTTTTCAGTGGATTACTGATTTATCCGTGAAAATTATATTTGATAATTTCACAGTGAAAATTATCAAAATATAATTTCACACTTTTCAATGACAAAGCTACCTTTTTAAGATGTACCTCAATTCTATTTTTTGCTGACAATTCTGACAATGTCAGGCTGTTTAAAGAAAATCAATGCTGAAATTGATAAATAACTTAAATGTCAAAAGTAATAAAAAGAATAAAACTTACTTCGATTAATTCTAAAAAATCAAAGTCATAGTTTTCCATTTTCCTAGCCGCTTTTGAATGTTTTAACATCTGTCAACACACATTTTTTGTCTGTTACAATCCTCAAATAAGTTTTCTTACTTTTAAAAAGGTGTATGACTAAAAATCCAAATGATATCCTTCTGAATCAAACACAATTATTTTTCTCCCGTGAAATACACAACTTTTAAAAATGGCGGCCGCTGTCATTTAACAAATCCAGGTCTAATATTCGCAGTAAGTAACGGAAATATGGATGAATGGATCGTTGGACTTTTTCTCCTACTATAATGGTTTGTTTTTATCATTTAAACAAGCGATCATTCATTTTTTTTAAATTAAATGAATAATGTCACCGTCATTTAAGTTGATTGTCGACCACGACTTCTTGTATTCAATGAGAAATTTCGACTAAATGAGACTCTCAATGGGAAAAGCAGATTTTAATATTTACGATAATATTATGGAAATTTCGTTTTACCTTGTTTTTAAACATAAAAAATAATTTTAATTAAAAAAACTAAGTAAACTGGTTTGAAGAATCTGTGGAACTTAACATTTCTATAAGTGTCGCATACCCCGCTGCATTGATGTTTTATGCAACTTGAAGAGAAAGCCTCGAACATTCATCAACAATCTCTTGAATGTTTTCAATAGGTTGTTCATTCATGGTTTCGTGCTCGACGTTTCCGCGTATTAAATCTTCCAAAAACTGATTTCAGTAATCAAACTCCGGCAAACAACACACAACTTTGACAACCCGACTTTGTTTTACAGTGTCCGTAATTGTGTCATTCGTGTTTCCGCCCCGCGACCGCGCTAAGCGAAAAGTCGAGAATTAACAAGTTAAAACGGCGGGTCGCGGGTTTAATAAATAAAACTTCGCCCCGCGGGGGCGCGGGACGAGATTTAAGAAATAAAATAGCGGGGGTGCGCTAATAAGCGTGTTTTCGCTCCGCGCCCCGCTATTTTAACTTGTAAATTATCGTATTTTCGCTTGGCGAGGTCCGCTGATTACACGCTAATTAGTTTTATTTATTTAACTTCGCCCCGCGACCTCGCTATTTAGCGTGTTTTCTTCTCGCGACCCTGCCGTTTAATTTTTTAAATCTCGCTCAGCAACCCCGCGGGACGAAGTTTTATTTATTAATCTTCGCCCGCGCCCTCGCCTATTAGAGTGTTTTCGCTCCCCGCCCCCGCCATTTGAAACTTCTTAATTTCGACTTTTCGCTTGGCGGGGTCGTGGGGCGAAAACACGAATGATGCAAATCAGCCACCATAGTAATACGATATTCCGTCGAGTACTTAAAAGTATACTAAGAAGTCTAGCCTACGCTAAAAAGCTTAGCATTTAAGCCATATTATGTAAATGTTCTTATTTGTTGAGTTAGTTTATTTTATTCTACCATTAATTTTACAAATTTACTTATTAATAAATAAAGCAAATATTATTTTATAAATACATGTAAAAAGTACATCATTTATATTCTTCATGTAAAATTAATTACGTTGATAGTATTGACAAAAATTCAGTGGAGTGCCTTTTATTTAAACTAAAAAAAAATACCAAAGCAGATCTTTAATTGACACTGTATACAGAATTTATATCTTAACGAAAATTTGTCATTATTATGGGCCATAACTCAAAAACATAATTAAATTCGATAAAATATTGCAAAAAGAGAGTCGGATCCCTGTTGTGTGGAGGTGAATATTGGCCCAAACAGTAGGGCGGACGACGCCAATACTATATCAAAATGTCTTTTGTCTAACATAAATTGTTTTGGAATGAAAAGACGGATATAAAGGGGCTTTTGTGTGAGACAAATATGTGAGAAATGATATACATTTGTAGAATGCAGACATTGCCCTTAATTATTCACGACTAAGTGAATGATACCTGGAACTTGACAAGTTTAAAGCAAAAATGTTTGTTTGAAGTGCGAATGCAGTCTTTGATGTTCTTCTAACTTGGCATTAAGATTCATTCTTTTCAGACAAAACATTTTGTAAGCACGATTCGTCTATTCTAAATGCCCAGCAACCACAGATTCTTGCCCGTCTTGCTTCTGAGAAGACGCGTTTTAAATCTGAACATTTTTAAGGTGATTTTATGACAGGAAAATGTTCGATTGGAGAGGCGTTGAAGCAAAACCTATCTTATTAGGTGTCTGCTTTTTTACAATGCTCCTCGGCATGATACCTGCTTTTTCCATTTCTTGGACTAAATACAGCTTTGAGGGCAACTCCGTGGAACCCAGGTGTTTTTATAAAGAAGAATTTGTTGTCAACGACGTTCCTGATTCATTTGCATGCAGCAAGATGTGTTACCTGAACAATAAATGTCCCTCGACTTTCTTTCAACCGGAAAGTCATCGGTGCATTGGATGTCAGGTGTTTCTGAAAGGTGCTCCTCTGCCGACATCTACAGGATCAGTACAATATTCACACAGAGGTATGTGGAAGAGAACTTTCTCATTTATCTGTTTAGCAATGACCTGTTTTTATGCTTAAGCAGATTGTTTTAAAAAAGAATAGCTCTTATGAATTGTTCCCTTTCCTATCTACTTTTTTATGTTACAGACTTTTGACTTAAACACAGATTATTGTTGTTTTTTTTTCTTTGGGTAAGGGTGATTGCAGGGGTTGACTTAAAATCAAAATTACCATTATGGTTTCAGACTACAACATTGATTGTAAAGACATTCTGGAGGGAAATGAGGGTGCCGAAAATGGCGTATATCAGATAACTTTGCAGAACTCGGAAACAAAACAAGTTTATTGCGACATGACAACAGACGGCGGGGGCTGGACGGTATGCTCTAATTTCTTAAACTAATAACAGAGTATTTTCAAAATAACTAGTACACTTTATGAATCAAAGAATGGATGCGTGCTTTGTATTTTGTACACATTTATATAAAGCTCATCATATCTTAGACAAGTATTAATTTTAGTACTTTTCATGTGACGTCAAAGCGCTAGACTGTGTCTCGCGTGAATTATTGTCTACCACAAAGGCTGCGATGTCGCAAAAACACGTCTGCGACACGTTTCATAAAATATTCGTACGACGTTATCGCAGACGTACGACAGCGACAATAACATGTCGTAGACTACGAAACGTTGATAAAACGTCCACCTGGTCTCTTAGTACAAAGCATTTTAATTCTTAGCCTGCTGAAGGCGATTGGTTTTATACAGCGAACAGTACAGACCAAGGTCATACGGTCGCAAATATCCCGGATCGATCATAGTCTACGTTCTTCGCTATTTAAGTTATTTTAAAAATACTTTCTAAAAAATATGAAATTTATAGTTGTTATCCACCTTGAAAGATTGACACGCCAAATATAAGAAATATATATTTAGCATGGAAAGGATTAAAATATCAAAAATGTGTTTTTGATATTATGAATGGATAGCATTTCACTGATACACATTATGACTTTATGTGCTTAATTGTTTTGCTTTATCAATAAATTTTTCAGGTTTTCCAAAACCGGTTTGATGGCTCGGTTGATTTTAATAGAAACTTCTCAATGTTTGAAAACGGATTTGGTGATATCAACGGTGAATTCTGGCTCGGTAAGCTTCATTCATTCTTTTTCAGTTTGAATTACAGATTTTTGTTTACTTAAATTTCTGACTCGGAGAGCATTGTACTGATTTTGAGACAGCAAAGTCAATTCATTATACATAATTAAGAAATATTTAATGTTTCGGTGTAGCGTTATTGTCACATGCGATGTAATATAACCACCCGTATGATTATAACGCGACACCGGATCACACTCTTTTTATAAACATGAATTCGCTCCGAAGGATACTGTTGTCTCTAAAATGGAATGGTGCGAACCTTACTTACAATTGTTAGACTTATGTGTCATCGCGATTTTAATCACCAAATGCACTCACCATATCTGACAACATTATAGAGATCACTTTCCCTTTCAAAGGGGTCATACCTCGTTTTTGTCCAAAATATCCAAAATATTGAAAAAGTGTTCGCGGTATCAGAATTTTGAGGATGCGCGCGCTGAGTATGACACCCTTGTTTTTAGGCCACAAGGTCGCTGTTATTATTTGCTTGATTGTAATGTCGAATAAAGTTAAGAGAGAAAACAAATTTTAGAGTGGATTTTGTTGATTTTTACAATTAATTTTGTGAAGAATTAGTCGTCTTAATAGAGGGTTTTAATTGTATAAGGCAGCGGAAAACAAAGGCATTTCTTTCTGTGGTTAATTCAGTTTGGCTGCTGTGATCCCAAGGGTAAAGAAAAGCTCACGAAATTTCCTAAGCCTAAAAGTGGATTGGTTTATTCAACTTTAAATTCTAATTTAGGTCTAAAGTATGTACAGGAACTCGCGGAATTGCCGACTGAACTTTGGTATGATGTGTCACTTAATACTGATGATCGTGCACATGAAAGATACGATCGTTTCAAACTTATTGGCGAAAGTTACATACTTTTCCTAGATGCAGAATCTGCAGAGAAAACAGGTAATAGTATTCAGATAACATCATCTTATCATCTGAAAAACAACAACAATTATGTTGTACATGATATTTTCGTTTTTATTTATCATTTTTAATTTTAGCTTTTGTTGTTTATTTGGTATGTGTGTAGTTGAGTCGTCCAATAATAGATTAATTCTTTGATATATGATACATTTTTGTTGTGGCTATTTTTTCTTTAGATCGGCCACCTCTAATGTAGTTAAAACGCCAAAGCGATGTGACGACACGCTCTAGTGAAATGACAATGCATTTTGGCATATCGTCGGTCACGGCACATCGTATTGGCACATGGCACATCGTATTGGCACATCGTATTAGCACATCGTATCGTCTCATGAACACGATGCGTCGAAAGGACGAGGCGATAAGACGATGCAATAGTGCGACGAGACAATGCAATGACACAATGTATATTTTCCATTTTGGCTTTGACGTATCGTCTTGTCGCGTAAGCGTACATGTATACGGATTTACACCAGCTGCCCATAAAGACTACAGGCCTTACCATAATTGCCATGCTAATAATGGTCAAATTATCATAAAATAGTCACCCCTTGATCATCAAGAACAAAATTACTATCCAGCACCCATTATTTACTGTGTAAAATGTTTACACTGTACATATTTTATGCCATCAAAATTTTCCAAATCCACCACTATAGTAGACATACGTTAAGCTGCTTACCATGGGTAAGAAATTATTCCAAACAGGTTGAAACATCGAATTCCAGTTATTTATAACGGGCCATTATTAAAAGTTATATGAACGCGCAATTTAACTTAATTCAAATACACATTTTTCTTCAATTTGTCCGCCATGCTGCTGTCAAATGAAATGGAAGGTTTTCATTGGCTTATTCAATGCGCATGACGTAATGGTGGCAATATGTACTCAAGCAATAATGTGATAAAATTGATGTAATATTGCATGCTTTAGTGACATAAATGTCACCCTTGCAATTTTAAAGTATTTTTTCACTTTTTATATTTCATTTAACGTAAATGAAGATAGACGGCTCAATATTTTACGGTTACTAAAAGATACATGTATATATACATTGAGCTATGTTTGCACATTTAATTATGAAAATATGCCTCATTTTTGAAAAATGCGAGATAAAATGTTAACGCGTCTGGGGAATATGCTACGGCGAGTTATATAGCTTGTATATATATTTTATACTGTATAGTAAACAGTAAGCTGGATAGCAATTTAGTTCTTTCTGGTGAAGGGGTGATTATTTTATGATAATTTGACCATTATTGGCATGGCAAATGTGCCGAACGCCTATGCTATAGACTCAAAAATAAACTGTTTATTGTGATAACGGGGCTCTGCTAGTAATTCACAAAGGCGCGTCTGAATCAGACAGGTTTTTTCTAGCCCCGGAGTTACTGTCCGATTTCAAACAATATCGTGCAGATGTTTCGGCGTAAAGTTTCGTCCATGCGATGTTTTAGGTTTACCAGAGGTCACCAATGCAAAGAAGCAATTGCCCAAACGCAACACTACATTATATGGTGGCTGATTTGGAACACCTTTTTGCATCGTGTTGTCCCTAGCGACAGCACGACAAAAGCCCAAACGGTGCGTTGTCGGACTTTCGTCTTGTCGTCTTGTCGAAAACGATGCAGGCCAAACAGCGCGTTGTCATGCGGCGTTTTGTCGCGATGCCACATTGTAGCTCGGCTCAAATCGAAGGATTTTCTTTTTGTATATGCAGAAGCCATGCGACAGAACGACATCACGACAACTCGCCGCCGCACGACAACACGCCGTTTGGCGTGCTTCTCTCGTGACAGGACGACAAGACGACAGTGTGGCAACGAGCCACTTGGCGGTTTCGCTAGAGACAAGACGAAAAGGCGATAAAGATATAAGGTGTTTTGTCGCTATCGACAATGAATCGCGCAAAGTGTACCAAATCTATGGTGGCTGATTTAATACGCTTTTTATGCGTCGTGATGTCGGACCTTTGTCTTGTCGCTAACGTTGCACACCAAACGACGACAACAGCGTTGTCGTTCGACTTGTTTTTGCAATATCACATTGTCGATCGGCACAAATTGAAGGATTGGCTTTTAAGCCAAGCGACAGGGTTACATCGCGACAACGCGACACACGACAACATGCCATTTGGTGTGCTTTGTTAGAGACAGTACGACAAGACGACAGTGCGCCCGCGCCGTTTGGCATTCTTCTCTAGCGACAAGACGACAAGACGAAAAGGCGATAACGATATAGGTTATGTTGTAGTTATTGACAACGCAACGCGCAAAGTGTACCAAATCAGCCATACAAATCAGCCACCATAGCATTCTTATCACAATACAACATGTTTGATTTGACTGTTTTTCTTTTTATGCAAATAACTAGTATGTCAAATTACGTCACAAGATACATCAAAACCCAAGCAATTAACGTACAAAGAAATGTCGCAACGACGCTTAATGTCGCAACTACCGCTAAATATAGCTAAAACCTCAAAGCTAAATGTCAACATTTTAACGTGAAATGTCGTTCAATGTTGCGACATTTTTTTCGGACAAGATTTTGCGATATTTAGCGGTAATGATCCTTGTTTCTTCATATTTTTGTACGAAGTATTTCTTTGCTGTTTCAATATAAATGTTATCGGATAAGTTATTAAATAGATTGTTTGAAGATAGATAATGCAAACAATATCAAATATTTAGTTAGAAGCAAATAAATGTACTTAAATTTTTATTATTAAATTTATATTTTATAGGCCTTGCGACCTTTGCCAAATATGGTTTCGCAATTCTGAATGGAACTGAATTTGTACCCTACTATCCAGACCTTTCACAATACTGCCGCAGTTGGTGGGGGCGAAGTGCTGACCCGTGCATGTACATCAATTTCAACAAGGAATATGGCGACAACATATTTTTGTTCGACCAAGCGTATAGTCCATTAAAAACGACTCGAATGATGATACGGAGAAAATAGAACAGAAGGCATTTTGACATAACCGACGAAGACCTTATTGAATTGCAGTGACCAATAACTCAGCATATAAACCTTTGATAGTCTGGAGCTTAGAGGTTATTAAATGTCAATTCAATGTTTGAGGTAGATTGAGAGACCACTATTGCGATATAAGACATGTATGAATATTGTGTATTTTATTTTTGTACCTCACTTAACTAACTTTTAACTTTTATAATTTCTCAAAAAAAAAATGAAAAGTAAAATGTGACATGACAAAATCAGCAGTAAGTTTTACTTTTATTCTGTTATTCTGTACAACAAATCTAAAATAACTAACTATTTTTAGATTAAAATGCTCATGATGACATCATCATTAAAACTTTTTTTAAATCATTTAACATTAATTTTGTAGAACTTTTCTTTGACATACTTGCTGGAATGCATGGTTTACAACAATATAAACTATGTACGAAAAATATATCAAATTGAATGGCTAGTAATGTTTTGTACAGAAATTCTTCCGTTTTAAAAAGTGGTCAATATGTTATCAATATCCTATATATTGTAAATTTACATTGTAGTATTTCGGTCACTATTTTAAGTGTCTCCTAAAATTGACGCCTCTTTTTCTAAATTTGTATCAAATTCTCTTGGAAAAAAAAACAAAAATTGAAATTGATAGACAAAAGTATTTCAAACTAAGACACTTAGCTAAAAGTTGACAATGGTGTAAATGTTTGAATTGCTCAATAGAATTTTGTTTTAAGATAATAATAATTCAAAAATAATGTTTATTCCTTTAAACAATTTCATTCCCCAAGCGTTTTTTCTTGACTATACATAAAAATCTTTTATTTACTCAGACTTTGATTCATATTGTGTTGATAAAAGTTTATAAAAGTGGAACTTGTTGTTTTATGCATGTTGGAAATAATATTAAAGCATCCGATTTTACAAGAAACGGGAAAATTCTCGAATAGTCAGCCCAACAAATTTGACAAAGGCCACAGCACATCCTATTTGGCCACTCCGCAGTAATTTCCTCAGATGTCCCACACGTGAAGTATAGGATCGGTTTATTCACAGGGATGTGAAGAATATGATTATTGAAAAGAATTGTTTTGACAGGTGGGTTAAAATACAACGCCTGAAGAACGCCTTTCCGTACAAATTAAGGGAAGCCTTGTGCATTTGAGGTCGGGCGTGTACATGCCATTGTCAAAGTTGACCACACTAATAAGTTTAAGGTTAACTTTAATAGTTTGTCCAGGCACCGGTTCTCCATCTCCATCGTACAATCGCACTCTCTACTATTTCTTATAGTATCTAATCTCTTGGTAACTCATAACATTTTGGCCATTCTAGTAACGTAGCTAGGTCGAAATTCGAGTTACTAAGTCGGAATTTCGAGTAAGAAGGTCGAAATTTCGAGTTAAAAAGTCAGAATTTCGGTTAGTAAGTCGAAATTTCGAGATAAGTAACGCGTAATTTCGAGTTACTTACTCTAAATTTCGAGTTAAAAAACACCTGGAACTAATGCTCTTCCGTACAAAAGAGAGCGTGTCAAACGATATAAAAAAATAACGTTCCAAATGGTAATTAGTTTATAATTAAGGGCCACACCAGCATGGTGTCCTCTGAATTTGGAATTTTCATATAGATTTGTCGGCAAATGCATAATTTATGTAAATATTTATTTACTATTATCATGTTAATCATATGCTTGAAATATATCATATATGCTCAGCATAAATTTCATGCATAGGGGACGTATAGGTCTAATCAACCGGTTGTCCTTTTTTATATATTGATGTGTATATATAAAATTATATTTGTAAAGCATAAACCTATCAAAAAGAATTTACTGAGCTTATATATATGTTTTAATTATACAATGCACACGTATTTCTTATATTTTCCTCATTTGTTTTACGTATAATTGTGGAGTGATTGTAATAAAATTCTTAATATTACATTGTTGTGTGTTTATTTAAAGATTGAGTGTATCCAACGAGGTTGAAATGATAGTGTATGTTTTGTTGAAGAATGAGTGTGTCCCATGAGGTTGAAATGATAGTTGATATTTTGTTGAAGCATGAGTTTATGTAATTGTAGTGTACGTTTTGTGTTGAAGAATGTGTGTATCGTATGAGGTTGTCACCATCGTGCACGTTTTTTTGAAATTTGGGTTTTACGTCACACCGACGCAGTATATGTCATTCGGCGACGTTCCAACTTTACTGGTGGAGGAAGACCTCAGGTGCCCTTCCATGCATTATTTCAGGCACGAACGGGCACCTGAGTAGAACCACCGACGTTCCGTAAGCTAGCTGGATTATTTAAATATAAGCCTTTATAAACGGTAATCGCGTGACATTGCAAAGATAGCTTATGTTTTGTTGAAGAATGAGTGAATCCCGTGAGGTTAAAATGATTAGGGCTGGGGCGAGTATCCGAGTACTCGGATAATCACGAATCAAAGTGAAAAATCGAGTTTGAATATTCGTAAGCCCAGAGATCGTGGATCGCGATCTTATTTGTTTATATACATTCACTGTTTCTCACACACTAAAAGTCGAGAAAAATACGATTTGAGTATAAATTATGGGAAGTTTACCTAAATACAATTTGCCGGTTAAAGACCATGTACCATGATGCCGAGCTAGGAAGTAATTGGTTTCAAAAAACAAAACAAAAATACTCATCCAAAGAATAAAAACATAAACCTGGTTGCATATATGTTTAATGTTTAGTATTGTTTTTTTTTTTAAATAAACATGTTTTTAGAACTAATGTACATGTTTTTATGGGTGTCTTGATAACAAAAGATTTGTGGTTCGATTTATGAATCGTAAGTGCTGAATCGTGGATCGGATCGTCACTTATCCGACGATCCACACCCCTAAAAATGATAGTGTATGTTTTGTTGAAATATGAGTGTAACCCATGCAGTTGCAAAAATTGTTTGTGTTTTGTTGAAATATGAGTGTATCTCATGCATGAATAATGACATAGTAGAAAGGTTATTTACTAGTAGGCTCCCTAGTTAGCTTGTGTTCTAGAAGAAAAAAATCGAGCTAATTATGATCGTTGCGGTGTCGGCGTTGTCTTCGTCGTCAATGACGTCAACGTTATCGTTATGCAAAATCTTTAATGTAGGTAATAACTCGAACAATTTTAAAGGTATCATTATACACATGAAATTCTTGCTTAGCATGACAAAAGGCAGGTGTAAGACAAGGGGCATAATTTTGGAAATTATGTTTTTTCTTCTTTTTTTATGAGATGTGTGAAGTTAGCGGCCCAGCCGCCAAGCGGCCCAGCCGCCAAGCGGCCCAGCCGCCAAGCGGCCTGGCTGCGTGAAGTTGGCGGCCTGCAGCTGGCGGAATAAAGTTGGCGGCCGGGCGGCCCAGAAGTTCTTAAGACAATTCTTATTGTTTAAAGGATATATAAAAAGAATTTTTTTATTTTATCATTTTTTTGTGATGTTAGCGGCCCAGCAGCTGGTGGCCAAACATTTTAATGTTGCAGAAATGTTATTTGAACAAGAAAACGGCATTTAATGAAGTTCTAAAGACAAGTCTTGTTATTTAAAAGATATAAAAAGTAAAAATCACTTTTAGAAAACTGTTTTCTTTTACCATTTTTGTAAAGATGGCGGCCTGGCAGCACAGCGGCCTAAAAATTTAATGTTGTAAAAATTTGGAAAAGAATTGAAAAACGACTCTTTAATTAACTTTTAAAGACATAACTTTTCATTTAACAATTATATAAAAAAAAATCACAATTAGAAAGTTTTTTTTCTCTAGCGACATGGCAGCCGGAAATAGAAATGTTATAAATATGATAAAAACGGGACTTTATGAAGTTCTTATGAGTATTCCCGATATTTAAAAGGTATATAAAAATAAGAACAAAAAAAAACACTTTTAGAGAACTTTTTTATTTATCATTTTTGTGAAGTTGTAAAGAAATGGTATTTTATGAAGTTCTTGTTATTTGAAAGATTTATACTTTGAGAGATCTTTTATCTTTTTTGTAAATGTAGATTATGGTGGCATATTTCTGCCACCAGATAACCTGATAACTAACTAGTTAATTAAGAGGTTAACTTGTTACATAACTAGTTGACCTGATAACTTACTAGTTAATTAAGAGGTTAACTAGTAACGTAACTAGTTAACCTGATACCTAACTAGTTTATTAAGAGGTTAACTAGTTACGTAACTAGTTAACCTGATAACTAACTAGTTAATTAAGAGGTTAACTAGTTACGTAACTAGTTAAACTGATACCTAACTAGTTAATTAAGAGGTTAACTAGTTACGTAACTAGTTAACCTGATAAGTAACTAGTTAATCAAGAGGTTAACTAGTTACGTAACTAGTTAACCTCTTAATTAACTAGTTAGATATATGGTTATCTGGTGGCAGAAATATGCCACCATTGTAGAGGCCTAAAATGGAATTTTAGTGATATACGTATATGGTACACCTGGGATTCAGGCGTTGATATATTTTGCTTATTCATTATATACGCGTTATTTCATACTTATTCGTGTTTTTGATAATATCGACTTGCCGAACAGAAGCACATAAAAACGCGTTATTTTAGACTTGATCGTGTGTTTGATGATATCGATTTGCCGAACAGAAGCGCATAAAAAATTGATAGACTGGAAACGCAGGCTAATGTATGCTGTACAATTTCTGTAACAAACCTGAATCGTCCTTAATGAAGTTTTAAAACATTTTTTTCGGGTCCCATCCAATTTATTTCCCCCGTCTAAACCATGAGTATAGCACGGGGGAGGAAGTGTTACACGAAGGATTGAGTTCTTATGATAACTTGTTTGGAGTTCTTATGATAACTGTCACGGAGTTCCTGGAAAACGTTACGGATTTCTGTGGAAAACTTTTCTATATACTTGGAGAACTCGCGTAAAAAACGGTTATTTTTATCTTTAAATGGGGAGTTTGAGGTGCTTAATTAACTTTGATAATTAAGCTTGCCCTACATATTGTATTATGTTTCAGAAAAAATCTTTTAGTCCATATTTCGTCGCCGTTTTAAAAAAATGTGGTAGTTTTGAGAAAAATTTCCAAATTACTTGCTAATTCGTACATATTGACCTTTTCATTTGTGATCTTCTTCGTTGCTATACATAATCACCTAATCATAGTGGAGAGTTGCAAACATAAAGCCCGGGCTAATAAATGTATACCCGATTTTTCAAATGTTACGGAGTTCTTGTGATAACTCAAAATATGTCCTGGAGTTCTTATGATAACCTTTGTTACTGCCAGTGTGTTTCTTGTGCTTAATTACGGCACGTTAAAGCGTATTTTATTAGTCAGTAGTACGCTTATCATTTGCACAAAAAATTGGTTATATAACGTAGGTTTTGATCGTGTTTTAGTTCCTAATGAAATTTGTGCGAAATCATATTGACATTATAAAACCCAACGAATGCACTAAATGTTTCTGTGTATACTGTTCGTCAACAAAAGTTTTATGTCATATATTTCCGCAAATGCAACATTGAGGACATGTGGCAAAATTAAAACACGATCATTCAATATATCTGGAGAAGACATGAAACTGCTTTGGTGTACAGTCTACATAGGATAAACAGTCGATGACTTCTAATCCAGTTACCTCTTTGGCGTGGGTTCGATCCCCGGGAGATGCTTTGGTAGTTCAGCACGGAGGAAGGTAGTCTAGTACTGGTGTAACTCTCCAGGAACGATGGTTAGGAAACTACCCGCCCATATGACTGAAATACTGTTGGGAAAAGGCGTAAAATGAAACAAACAAACAAACAAAATCTTCAGGAAAACCTGAATCAGCGGTCACCTGTATTCAGCAGTAACATGGCTTAAACCGCAAAGGAAAAATTGTTTAAAACTTACACTTTTTTCTCAGTTACATGTTTTAAGCAACCACCTTTCTAAAGCAGACAATAAGTAGTTGGGCTTCCCTCAAGAAGCGGCTAAGTAAATTGTATCATTATATACCATGTATCGTATATAACCGGGATACCCTTCACACCCATGCACCCGAAATGTATGATCTTTTTATGCATAAAAAATCAACCGATTACTACCGATCTCTTCGACAGATTTGCACGTGCCCTACGGGTTCGAGCGAAAGAAGTTCGACAATATATTTTTGGTATCAATTACAGCAAAAGTTGTTGCAAAATTTCCACAACTAGGACTCAAACTTTGATGCAGTAATTTTCCGAAATATGGAGATTGCTGTACGTCACGTGATGCTACATTAGATTTAATAGAGAAAGGAACAAGGTCGATAAACGGCATGAACCTTACGGTGACTCACATATCTTATTGAAGACTTACTTTCTATCGTCATATCATTGTCATAGAACTTTATACGTTTCTATGACAAAAACTGATACCTTTTAGAAATTGAAATACCCGTTGAATACATAAAGACGACACCCGCCTCATTTAAATTTAGATAAAGGTAGTGCATACTACTGTACCTCCTATTTTGCTGAAAATCATTTACATGCATACCGATAGTTACTTAATGTTCTCTAAAACTGCAAGGAATAATGTATATATGATGAAATCATGCTTGAGTATTAAATTCAAAGCGTATTTCAATAAAATAAAAAAACACACACAAAAAGACCAAAACAAACACAAAAAAACACAAGAAACGGAGGTAAGAAAAATATCTCTTGAACTGAAAAACACGATCAAAACCAACGTTATATAACCAAATTTTTGTGCAAATGATAAGCGTACTATGCTTCATAATGATTTACACACTAATTGACTAATAAAATACGCTTAAACGTGCCGTGATTAAGCACAAAAACACACTGGCAGTAACAAAAGTTATCATAAGAACTCCAGGACATATTTTGAGTTATCGCAAGAACTCCGTAGCATTTGAAAAATCGGGTATACATTTATTAGCCCGGGCTTTATGTTTGCAACTCTCCATAATAATTAGGTAATTAAGTATAGCAACGACGAAGATCACAAATGAAAAGGTCAATATGTACGAATTAGCAAGCAATTTGGAAATTTTTTTCTTAAAACTACCAGATTTTTTTTTAAAACGGCGACGAAATATGGACTAAAAGATTTTTTTCTGAAACATAATACATGTAGGGCAAGCTTAATTATCAAAGGTTAATTAAGCACCTCAAACTCCCCATTTAAAGTTAAAAATAACAATTTTTTACGCAATTTCTCCAAGTATATAGAAAAGTTTTCCACAGAAATCCGTAACGTTTTCCAGGAACTCCGTGACAGTTATCATAAGAACTCCAAACAAGTTATCATAAGAACTCCATCCTTCGTGTAACACTTCCTCCCCCGTGTATAGGTCAGGTAAGCATCCTTTACTGACTTTACAAAATAACTTTTCCTTACACATTCATTAACAATAACTCATGAATATAGCATGGGGTTATGGTCGTACCCTAATGATTATTTCCTTGTTATTGGATGAAACTGAAAAGTTGGAAAAAATGCATTAATGGTTGGGATTCCGATTGCACAAGTGTAAATTAGTCGTTATTCAGTTGAAATATCGTTTTCAGATTGTATTGAATGTTTCCATGTTATCATTTTAACGCCATATTTTGTTTAAGTTCAATACGTGATCTGGAAGTTTTTAAACATTGGTTTGTATTAATATTTGTTTATGTTGTATTTTGCTTGTAAATGTATGTTCGTGAAAATGGCAGCCTAATAGCCTATCAGCCTGAAGTTGGCAGCCTAGCAGCCTGAAGTTGGTAGACAAATAGCCTGGCAGCCTAAAGAAAACTAAGGGTAGTACAAACATGAAAACCGTCGGAAATACATCAGTATATCAGCCCTTCCTTAGATCATCACACGCCTTTTTTCAATATCGTGATCTTTATTTTTTAAGATGTTGAACTTTATCTTAACATAATTTTTTCATTCTGACGCTTCGAAATGTGTGAAGTTTAGCCGCCTAGCAGCCTAAAGAAAACTAAGGATAATACAAACATGAACACCGTCGGATATGAATCGGAAGCACATACTTAGACCATTCCAAGTCTTATTTTAATATCGTGATCTTCATTTTTTAAAATATTGAACTTTTTTTTGTTTTCATTTTGACGCTTCAAAATTTGTTAAGTTAGCAGCCTGACAGCCTAAAAAACTAAGGATAGTACAAACATGAAAACCGTCGAAAATGAATCGGTAGCACATACTTAGACCCATTCCACACCTTATTTTAATATCATGATCTTATTTTATTTTTTTAAGATATTAAACTTTGAAAGATTGTTTCCCTATATTAAATGTTTTCTGCTCTTATTTATCTTTTCTTAAACCAGTATATAGCGACCTCATACTTAAAGCAAATGACATTCATATTCAATATCACGTCTTCTGCAAGTAAAATCATTGATTTGTCAGAATTCTACTTATAACGACAAGATTGTATAAGCAATGGGTGGGTGGATATCTTTTTTCTAAAATTAAAAGCATCTAGGGTTAACCATATAAAAAAACTAATTCATAACATAATTAATTTAGAAAAATTTTTTTTTCAACTTTTCAGTTTTAAAGCAGTCAATTTAAAAAGAAAAAAAAACCCAAATTTTGATAATGTTGGAAAAAAAAAAAAAAAAAAAAAAAGATAGTTTAAAAAGGTTTGGCAAAAAAGCCATCCTTTTGTGAAACTAGAATTCTTACGTTAATATTCAAACATATTTGGATTAACGTAACCTTGTCACTGATAATAGTTTGTAAATTTGTGAATATTTATGAACAAAATGCTGCGCAATCGTGTTGGAGACATAAGTAAACATCACGAATGTTAAATCTAACATTTCTCTTAAGGAAACATGTCTCTAAAAAGGCCTTGTTGTAGACCTTTCTTTTGATCCCGTTATCATTTTATTTCAACATCTAGAAAACTGTAAACCAAGGCAGTTTTGTGTTAGATTTGGTTTCGTTTTTCAAGGAAAGGCAATCTCACGCAGTCAAATTGTGTCAATTTTATGCCTGAGTCTGTTTTAAAAAGGTTTAGATGATAGTTTTTTTGGTTATCTTAGTCCAATCAATGCTAGTTTTTTTGGTTATCTTAGTCCAATCAATGCTTAATGAACATCTCTATATTATGCATGTAGTATACCGATGCATGCAGTTGAATTCCATCGTCTTGCACCAGTTCACTTATTTCGCTTAAGTATAACGAATTTTCATTTTCTCAAGAAAAACAGTGCTCGCTAGATTAACATTGTTTACATTATGTAAATTTAAAGTCACGAAAGGAAATGTTATCTAACGATCGCGTCATAGTGTCAGTACATATAATACTAGAACTGATGCGGCACTTATTTCAGTGTCACTATAATCGCCGTGCTATCAATAACCATGCGTGTTCTTCTTTTAGCTGTTCTTGTAGCTTTGACTGGTTAGTATTTCAGATCTAATTCCTCTGTATTACATTTGTACCAACAGTAAATAATTAAGTTGCTGTTTCTTTGAAATGCATCGACGGTAAGTCATTTATATTTTGTTATTTATCGAGTAAAGATATGTACGTTAATTATGTTAAATGCCGAGTAAAACTGTATACGACTGTAAGTGACATAAATGTTATTTCTGTATGGCACAAAGTCGTGCATCAATTTCGACGGAACGTACTCATAATGCTAGTTTTGTTTTCCTTTTATGATACTATTTTCTCAAGTAAGATGCCGGTGTGTTTAAGTGACAAAATTAGCACTAAATTAAGTTTAATTGATTTCTGTCAAACGCACATTGTTCTATAGTTATGACGTGAATAGACCAAGTTAGGGAAGATGTACAGACATGACACTTCAATGCTTCAAAAACGTGGTAACCAGGCTATAAAATGTTCATATCTCTATTATTTCTGAAAGACGCTTTTCACGTGGTGACTTGATATAGAATTAGGACATTTTGGAATCTTTGTCGTCCCCTCCGTACATCCTTGTTGTTGCATGACAAAGAAATCGACGAAAGACATTTGTAAAATACACAAAATAAGATGGACACTAAAAGTAAAGCTATAGACGCATCTCGTATACGGCAAACATGCTGCCAATGCCCTGACTGAAGCCGAGTGGAAAAGCTGTACAATGAAGGTATGGAAGACGATGAAGTGTACATAAAGGCTATATGTTAATGTACGTTTACAAGCTTACGGAACGTCGGTGGTTCTACTCAGGTGCACGTTTGTGCCTGAAATAATGCACAGAAGGGTACCCGACAGTAAAGTTGAAACGTCGCCATATGACCTATACTGTGTCGGTGTGACGTAAAACCCCATCAAACAAACAAACACACAAACTGTACGTTTAGGTGCTCATTGGGCGCTGTACGGTGACCTTCTTTCTACTCAAAAATCTTTTTTTTTTATTAATACTTATTTGCACGGCAGTAAATTATCGCCAATTTGTGCTGCAATATTAGCTTAGTAGACACGACTGGTGATATGCATGTGTTCGTACTCTGTACCGATTGCTTCATTTTACGTCTTAGACTAACGCTCGTTAGCCCAAAATCGTTTTAAGCAATTCCATGTTTACATACCTTTTGCATATAGGCATGGAAAAAAGTAAAAGTGCTGGTCGGAAAACAAGTAAAACAATTATCGCCTACTGTCGTAACTCATGGCTTATAATACATGAATTATACGAATTAACATTGCCTAAATTAAATTTCTTATGCGATATCTACATTTATTTCAGTGTATGTGAGTGGTGAACCCTGTACAACCACACAACAATGTATCAACCACGGTATAACAACATGTGGGGGCGGCTCTCATGTGGTCTGTCATAATCACCAATGCGAATGTCTTACGAACTCCCAAGGTAAACGCTCAAAAAGTATTTCCCGCATTTTATAGTAAATTTATTCTAATGAAATAGTATTATTGGTATTCAATGTCCAAATATTATTAAAATTGACTGAATTTGTAACACTTTTTTTAAAATTATCAAATATTACGTCTTTCACGGTTAACATGCTGACGTGAGGACAAAAAAATGCGAGCCTAGCTTAAGATACCGATGATGCGTTTCAATGTTTTCAATGTTTAGATATTGAAAGTACATGCGTAGACAACTTGATATACAGTATATTTATGTCTTTGCCGCATAAAGTTATGTTTAAAAATATTTGTTGTTACAGGAAATACCTGCACTGATGTCAGTGATTGTCACTGTGACCATGGACATCCACATTGTATTGATAGACATTGTAGATGTACAAGATTCTAGACATTATTCTAAAATTCTTTATGAAAAAAAACATGTAGACAAATGTAAAATAAAAAAAAATGAAATAACTGTGAATTGCTTTATCCTTACATTTTGCTACACTATATGTTTGCGAGCTCGTGCGAGCTTGCTTGCGCGCATGCAAGCAACGTATGTGCTTGCGTTCATATTGTTTGTGCGCACCTAGGTATATTTATATCTAAATTGGTCCAAACGCCGAGAAGATCTTTCTTTTTATGCCCCCACAAAGTGGGGTGCATATAGCGTTGCACTTGTCCGTCCGTCTGTCCGTCCGTCAGTCCGTATGTCCGTCCGTACGTCTGTCCGTCCGTACGTCCCGAAATCTTGTGAACGCAACTCCACTTAAACCGGATGGCAGATTTTGCCTAAACTTTCAGGGATGAACAACCTTAATGTGTAGATGGTAGTAAAGGAAGGAATTTTTGCTGCGACCAAATTTAACAGAATTATGGCCCTTTGTTGATTTTTTCACTACAGTATATACTATGTAGAAATTTTGTGAACGCAACTCCTCTTAAACCGTATGGCAGATTTTGCTTAAATTTTCAGGGATGAACAACCTTAATGTGTAGATGGTAGTAAAGGAAGGAATTTTCTCTGCGACCAAATTTAACAGAATTATGGCCCTTTGTTGATTTTTTCACTATATACTATGTAGACATTTTGTGAACGCAACTCCTCTTAAACCAGATGGCAGATTTTGCTTAAACTTTCAGGGTTAAACAACCTTAATGTGTAGATAGTAGTAAAGGTAAGGAATTTTCACTGCGACCAAAATTAACAGAATTATGGCCCTTTGTTGATTTTTATGCCCCCACAATGTGGGAGCATATAGCGTTGCACTTGTCCGTCCGTCCGTCAGTCCGTCCGTCCGTCCGTACGTCCCGAAATCTTGTGAACGCAACTCCTCTTAAACCAGATAGCAGATTTTGCTTAAACTTACAGGGATGAACAACCCTAATGTGTAAATGGTAGTAAAGGAAAGAATTTTCGCTGCGACCAAATTTAACAGAATTATGGTCCTTTGTTGATTTTTTCACTAGATACTATGTAGAAATTTTGTGAACGCAACTCCTCTTAAACCGGATGGCAGATTTTGCTTAAACTTACAGGGATGAACAACCTTAATGTGTAGATGGTAGTAAAGGAAGGAATTTTTGCTGCGACCAAATTTAACAGAATAATGGCAATTTGTTGATTTTTTCACTATATACTATGTAGAAATTTTGTGAATGCAACTCCTCTTAAACCGGATGGCAGATTTTGCTAAAACTTACAGGGATGAACAACCTTAAGGTGTAGATGGTAGTAAAGGAAGGAATTTTTCGCTGCGACCAAATTTTACAGAATTATGGCCCTTTGTTGATTTTTTCACTATATACTATGTAGAAATTTTGTGAATGCAACTCTTCTTAAACCGGATGGCAGA
The DNA here is from genome assembly GCF_026571515.1 of Ruditapes philippinarum. Lineage (NCBI taxonomy): Eukaryota > Metazoa > Mollusca > Bivalvia > Venerida > Veneridae > Ruditapes > Ruditapes philippinarum. The sequence continues at coordinate 350,565 of NW_026857441.1, read as the reverse complement.
TTTTGCTTAAACTTCCAGGGATGAACAACCTTAATGTGTAGATGGCAGTAAAGGAAGGAATAATTGCTGCAACCAAATTTAACAGAATTATGGCCCTTTGTTGATTTTTTCATTATATACTATGTAGAAATTTTGTGAACGTAACTCCTCTTAAACCGGATGGCAGATTTTGCTAAAACTTCCAGGGATTTACAACCTTAATGTGTAGATAGTAGTAAAGGAAGGAATTTTTGCTGCGACCAAATTTAACAGAATTATGGCCCTTTGTTGATTTTTAGTTTTCAACTTGTGGCACATGTAGTCCAAAAAATATTTGACCTAGAGTCATAAGATTGACAGAACAGTGGCGTGTGGGGGCATCCGTGTCCTATGGACACATTTCTAGTTATTTATGTTTTGTTGAAATTAGAAACAAACCCTATTCATCAAATAGTTGTTGGCCTTTGATAGAGCTCCCCTGAGGACATATTTATTTATTTATTAATTTAAGTTTCATCTTTACATGTATGCATAAAAATATATATAAAGCATTAAACACAAACATAAAATACATGACAAGCAATTCTAAACATAATCACAGGGAATTCTGTCTTTTTTTCCCTTTCCCACTTTATATATAATATAACATTATATATTTAGATTTAATAAAATAATGACAGATTTCCCTGTGAACATAATTACAAGAGACTATTTACTTTTGCCTATAAGGGAGGCAGCTGTAACGACCATATCACAGCAGTTTACATGCGAATGGTAAGAAGACAATTTGATCATTATATGAGCCGTGCCATGACAAAACCAACATAATGGGTTTGCGACCAGCATGGATCCAGACCAGCCTGCGCATCCGCGCAGTCTGATCAGGATCCATGCTGCCCGCTTACAAACCCTATAACAAGTAGTGAATCTGATAGCGAACAGCATGGATCCTGATCAGACTGCGCGGATGCGCAGGCTGGTCTGGATCCATGCTGGTTGCAAACCCATTATGTTGGTTTTGTCATGGCGTGGCTCATATCATTTAACCTTGGAAAGTATATCATTTATTATACTTTATACTTAACATTCTTAAAATAATACCAACCTTAGTATATCAACGATTTGTTTTCTTCAACATAATTTACATGAACATCTATCTTTATCAATACAATACATTGGTTTAGTCTATGGATGTACATATGCAACACATACTAGTATTAATCAAATATATAATGTATATGGACATTCATACTTAGAATTATAAGTTAATTAATTACATTTATAAAACCATATCCTGTCAAATAATATTCCCGAAGACTGTTTTCAATGTAAGATTTTATAGTGCCCAATAAAATAAATCTAAGTCTATATAAACTATAAAATAATATTCACTATTTGAAAAAGTAAGTAACAATGTTTGGTATGTGTCAATAAAATACTAATGAATACCCCTAAGTTTTGAGTATTGATTTTGAATGTATTTCGTCCAATATACATTTAAGTGTATCATATACGCAAACTGACAGTATTTGAGGAAATAAATGTTGAAAAACAGAAACTTAGGGATAGACATGATCCCATAAAATTTATGACAGAAGTTACATTTTCTCAGAAATTTTGATTTTTGAAGGAGTGTGCAGATTTTATATACGTACAAGTAGTATGAACTATTAAGTGTGTATTCAGCTCAGTACTTATGCCAAAAAAAGTGAATTTATACGATTTCAAGTTGGAAATTTCTTGAATTTCTTTTTATCCATGAAAATAAATGTTCCTGTGTTTGTCAAAGTGACCGTCGAAGAGTCTGGACTCAAGTTCTCGGATGATTTGTCGTATGCGTCTATGTGTATAGGCCTATATAAATATTTATGTTTAAAACAAATGCCATATTTAGTTATATATTGTTTTCTTTAAATATTAAAAATAACTGTTAGATACAAGTTATATCACACTGTTTGAATTTTAGGATTGACATAGAATTCCCAATCTAAATATTTAAAGATATTTCAAAGGAAACATGACAGAAAATATCTTCATGGCGTCATATGGATAACCATGGTATACAAATTTAATTTTGATGACGTCTGAGGATTTTTAATTAAAAAATATAACAATCCACGTAGCAAAACAATATCTCTAACATTTGTATGGCATGTTAAACGTTGCAATATTCGATAAACAAGATATGTTTGTAAAACATGTATGCCCCCTATCGGCAGCCAATTAGTCATGTGATCAGGTTATTATGCATGACTTCTGACCCAGTGAACAAACAATTAATAAGGGTTATCAGTTATCTAGTATCTACTGGTCATGACTAGTCACAAGGTTATGTGAAGCAATTTAAGTTATTACAAATCTTACCAAATAATATATGCATAAATTTTATGAATCATGTAGGCCTCATTAATGACAGCCAAGTTGTTATATTACATAAGACCTTCAAATGTGTATACCAAAAGCATTTTTAGTTTAATTTAAAAATATCAACCAAGGCAACTTGAGTTGTTGAGTTATTGGTAAGAAACCGTTATTAAGTCAATGTCATATTAAACCAAGTTTGAAGTTCCTAGGCCTAAGCATTCTTTAGTTATTGATCGGAAACCATTTTACCTACAAGGTCAATGTGACCTTGACCTTGGACCCCTTGACCCCAAAATCAATAGGGGTCATCTGCTGGCCATGACCAATCATCATACCAAGTTTGAAGTTTCTATGCCTAAGCGTTCTTTAGTTATTGATTGGAAACTGGTTTTACCTACAAGGTCAATGTGACCTTGACCTTTGACACCTTGACCCAAAAATCAATAGGAGTCATCTGCTGGTCATGACCAATCATCATACCAAGTTTGAAGTTTCTAGGCCTAAGCGTTCTTTAGTTATTGATCGGAAACCGTTTTTACCTACAAGGTCAATGTGACCTTGACCTTTGACCCCTTGACCCCAAAATCAATAGGGGTCATCTGCTGGTCATGACCAATCATCATACCAAGTTTGAAGTTCCTAGGCCTAAGCATTCTTTAGTAATTGATCGGAAACCGTTTTTACCTACAAGGTCAATGTGACCTTGACCTTTGACCCCTTGACCCCAAAATCAATGAGAGGTCATCTACTGGTCATGACCAATCACCATGCCAAGTTTAAAGTTCCTAGGCCGAAGCGTTCTTTAGTTATTGATCAGAAACCGTTTTTACTTACAAGGTCAATGTGACCTTGACCTTTGACCCCTTGATCCCAAAATCAATAGGGGTCATCTGCTGGTCATGACCAATCACCATACCAAGTTTGAAATTCCTAGGCCTAAGCATTCTTTAGTTATTGATCAGAAACTGTTTTTACTTACAAGGTCAATGTGACCTTGACCTTTGATCCCTTGACCCAAAATTCAATAGGGGTCATCTGCTGGTCACGACCAATCATCATTCCAAGTTTGAAGTTCCTAGGCCTAAGCGTTTTTAGTTAATTGATCGGAAACCGTTTTTACCTACAAGGTCAATGTGACCTTGACCTTTGACCCCTTGACCCCAAAATCAATAGGGGTCATCTGCTGGTCATGACCAATCACCATACTAAGTTCGAAGTTCCTAGGCTTAAGGGTTCTTAACTTATTGATCGGAAACCGCTTTTACCTACAAGGTCAATGTGACCTTCACCTTTGACCACTTAACCCCAAAATCAATAGGGGTCATCTGCTGATCATGACCAATCACCATACCAAGTTTGAAGTTCATGGGCCAAAAAGTTCTTTACTTATTGATCGGAAACCGTTTTTACCTAAGAGGTCAATGTGACCTTGACCTTTGACCCCTTAACCCCAAAGTCAATAGGGGTCATCTACAGTTATTGATCAGAAACCGTTTTTACTTACAAGGTCACTGTGACCTTGACCTTTGACCCCTTGATCCCAAAATCAATAGGGGTCATCTGCTGGTCATGACCAATCACCATATCAAGTTTGAAGTCCCTAGGCTTTAAGGTTCTTTAGTTATTGATCGGAAACCGTTTTTACCTACAAGGTCAATGTGACCTTGACCTTTGACTCCTTGACCCCAAAATCAATAGGGGTCATCTGCTGGTCATGACCAATCACCGTATCAAGTTTGAAGTTCCTAGGCCTAAGGGTTCTTTAGTTATTGATCGGAAACCGTTTTTACCTAAGAGGTCAATGTGACCTTGACCTTTGACCCCTTGACCCCAAAATCAATAGGGGTCATTTACTGGTTATGACCAATCAACATACCAAGTTTGAGGGTCCTAGGCCTAAGCGTTCTTTAGTTATCACTCGGAAACCATTTGGTCTACGGACCGACGGACCGACAAGTGCAAAGCAATATACCCCCTCTTCTTCGAAGTGGGGGCATAATAAATGTTTGTTCTATATTGTATAACTCTAATTTTATATTCTATATAGAGGATATTTGTTTTGTTCAGTGTAAGATCGGAATATACTTCACCGAGTGAGCACCAAAAGGTATATTTCACGAGTGGTGCAGCCACGAGTGAAATATGAACTTTTGGTGTTCACAAGGTGAAATATATTTCGATCTTACACTAAACTAAACAAATTTTCTTTTTATTATATGCAAAGAAACGTTTTAAAAAGACAATAAACCTAATACTGAATGAAAAGCGCGCCAAATAATAATACAACGTGACGTCATTTACGACGCCACGTCATTAAGTTGGTACCCAGTACTGTACACGCTGGTATTTCACTGAAACAACGTAAGGGGCTTAAATTCAAAACATGAAATTATCAAAGTGGTAATTTCATTGTTTCAAACAGTGAAATTACCAGTTTTATTTCACTGATATATTTCTATAAACCACCGAAAAGCATGTAATAAATCATAATATTTATGCAATCCTGCTGAATATCTGTTCATCATAAAAAATATTTGTGTGCGATAATTTTCTATATATATGTTCTATATTTGAAAATATATATTGTGTAATTAAAATGTTTATTGTTTGGATCTACTGAAATCTACTTATTCAAAAATTTGAATCATAGGATAGAACACTTAGCATACTAAGCCCCGCCTATAAAGTAAGCACGAATGTCTGATAAAGCGTTATTATCCTGATTAAACTGTGGAAATGATCAGCGTCCCTGTGAATGTCACTAAATTGTAAATACATGTAGTGCATGTGCTGAAACCTCCTTATTAATGTATATGTATATGTAAAGTCTTCAGCACATGCTATCGTATAAATAGAGGATATTGAATAAGTGTAGGTTAAGTATTATATCACTGTGCGGATGATCACGTGACCAAAATCGTACAATGGGCTAATAAAATGGCGGCCTAAACGCTCGGTAAAAGCAGTGAAGTTGAGGTAAGCATACAGTTAACGTTAAATTTATATGTAAAACTAGGCCGCACAGAACCCTTGTATAAAAAGCACGTTCTGACTTTGTAGCTCTCTTTGTTTAGGCCTGAAAGTCGAAAAGTTGTTTTGAATGATGAGTACAATGGCCGAACAGGTACTAAAATACGTTGTTTTCAGTAAAAGAAACGCATTTTGAGCAAAATTATCAATGACATCTTGTGCACAAATGCAAGTTTGCCCGTCAAGAACAATTTCCATCCTTTGTAAAGTTGCATAACGAAGTTGTAAATCTTTTTTAAAAAACTAGTACAATGGTCGAACCAAATTTAATGAGTACAATGGCCGAACGCTTTTATTGCCTGTCCTATTTCGTCATTTTTTTCATTGAATTATGCTTGTTTCTCGCTTCCTGTTTTGAAATCATACAAATATGATATTTGAATGTAAAAAGTAGGAAGAAGTATTAAATTTAATTAATTCAGTTTGCTTGCTATAAATTCTCATCTTAATAGTATTCTGCTTTGATAACATACATCAGCGTAAAAGTATTTACAATACAAAAATAAAATACATGCACAAACATGTACATTATATATAGAATTTATTTCACCAGCAAAATATATGTTTCAATTACATACATGAAATTGTCAATTATTTTGGAAATAAAGACAGGTTTTTTTGTTTGTGTTTTTGTTGTTGTTTTTTTTTTTTGTATTTCAGACAGAAAAAGTGGTTCCTTTAAATAAAAAGTATGTTTACGTATATCTATGGAATATATACATGTAATGTATATTTTAGATTTTAAAATTGTGCTTATAGTATCGTTTAATACTCCATCACACCATATTAAGTAATTCGATATCTTTACAGGAATTGGAAATTTCTTATGTGTTTATTTGCTGGCATTATGGCAAATCGTATAGAAGACGATCAGCTTCATGTCGTCACGAGCAGGTACACAAGAGGAAGGCACCCCATACATGTTGTGGGACATAGTTTCTAAGTTTCGGCAAATTGCATAAATATGGGTCTGTAAATTACATATCATACATGAAGTACATAGCTGTCTGATATTTCTACAAACGGCTTGTGTGGCAAAGATAGAAAGAACACAAAGAAATGGTAACATAAAGAAAAAGTATTAAGAAAACGAAATAAGGTAATTCTGGACAATATATTACCCTATTATTTGCAGCGGCATACAATGTACCCTGTGTGTTGAGAAATGAACGCATTACATATGTTCCTAAAAGGATTCAGTTGAAGTACAAAATTCTTATGAGATCGAATATTATGAAACCCGGTTATAATAGCTCCAACACCGTTAAACATAACATGGAAGCCACATTTACATCAATAATCTGATAGTATTTCTAAAATTCTAATGTGTTTCAGTTCTTACAGAGCAAACAACCATGGTACGTGGATCAACGTCGTTTCAGGCAGTCAGTTCGCGACAAAAGCTGAACTTAAGCAACATAAGTCATTATTCAATAAACTTTATTGACGTTTCTGCACGTGACAAAAATATCATGATATGGTTAAAACAAAGTCTGATAACCTAATAAGAAGCACTTTTGTGACAATGACTAGAACAAACAAAGTTTCAGTGAGTTTGCTTTGATTTTATACACTATGATCAGTGATTACACAAACCCTGACTTTATGTGTAGGCTCTTCCACATGTACATTTGTGTTTCTTTTTCCGGAATGGGAAGAAAGGTGATCAATCAGCATTGCCCTAGTTCGAAAAGCTTTGGGCAGATGCTGCAAGTTAGAGTGGGTTAGCATGGAATAACTTATGTTTTGACTACTCAGGAGATATTGATTCTGAGAATGACGTTGAAACAAACAAATAAACTAAGCCCTCATTTAATATTCGGCAAAAAATAAAATTGGAAGTTGTTAAAAATTGAGCTTTTCAATATCATTGCTGAGATCACTCGCATTTTTTCGGTCCTTTCAGACAGTCTTCTGATAAGGACCTTGAACAGAATAATAAGAATTCACAGATCTGGTATTTCGTTTTAACCTACGCTAAGAAATTAAACATTAAAACAAATAGTTAATTAATAACTAGAGTTGTTGGCTTTTTACAACATATCAAGTTCACCTAAATTAAAATTATATTGCCAGATATAAAAGTAAACACTTTGTTGCTGCTTAGAGCTGAAACCACATGACAGAACTATTTTCAATTCGTATTAACTCCGAGGTTATTATGAAAAATAGCCGAGAACGTTCCGATTGTGCTGGCATAACCGCACTTTTAAGGATACTCCTTCACCTCTGTCACTTGTCCGTATTTGCACTTGAAGAGGGGAATGGCCCTCATTAGGACTATTAAACATTGGCAATAAAAGAAAGTTTGCAGTTGCCATTCAAAAACAAAATGGACAAGAACTTCGTGCAAAATTTAAATAATAGAGGATATTGAATGAGTGTAAGTTTAATACTGAATTTATTGAAGCTGTTGAATAAAATCATATCATGCGAGCCTTACCAGTTTCTATTGATTTATTAAAAAGATGAGAAAGTGGATGTGCCAATTCTTGAGATAGTCCTTTAAGAATTCTGTTGTTGATCATGTCGGGACCTGCTGCCTTCCTAATGTTAATGACTTTAATGTATCTATTACTTCCTGCTGTGTGATAACTATCTTTCCTAACTGTGGATTATTTGAATGTAAATGCATGTTGGGGATTATTTTATTGGAATCATTTAGTAATGTCTGTGAATGAAAGAATTTGTTAAGATAGGTGTTTGAGTTGAGCTTCCATTTTCCTTCCATTGTAATTCCTTTGTTAGAACGGTTAATAGTTTGCTTTCAACCTGGGACTTAAAAAGACCTTGAGTTCGAGGTTTAACAACAAACATTTAAAAGAAATTCTCGTAAAGATAAACAGAACCTGCTTCTTAAATATGAAAAACAATCTCCGTTTTCAATGTCACTGTGTTATTTTACCATACTGAGAACACCAATTCATACTTGTATCGTAGTGTGGGAACCTTTCTGTTCAAAATGTGTTAGAATTCAATCGTATACGTATACAGTCATAATGCGTTAACTGGAGTGCAGTTTTAGTTACCCGCACTCGAAAGCATGTCCATTGATTGGTTCATGTTTTTCTGGGGTTTACTTATTATAACGACAGTGAAAGGGATAACGATAGAAAATGTCATATTTAGTACGCTCCCCCCGCAGCTCACTGAATACATTCACGCTACTTCAGACAAGAAAGTGAGCGATAAAAAAATGTTCGACCGATGCCCAGGAGAGTACATATTAAGATGCTCGATCATTGGTTACTTTTTTCTGGGGTTTCATATTGCGACAACAGGAAACTTGTTTTTATTTTTGCCTATGATACAAAAGAGTTTCATATTGCGACAATAGGGAACGTGTTTTTATTTTTGATTATGATACAAAAGAGCTTTTATAGACCAATAGCCACCATGATATTGTTATAAACCATATTTGAAATATATATATTTCTTACAATAAAGGCATTGATGCAAAGCATCAAAGAGCGTCCAAGCAAGAAATTGAGCATTGAAGATGAACTAGTAGACTTCTGATGACCAGATATTTTTATAAACTTTTCAATGGCTAATTGTTTTTTACCAGAATTGTATATCAGACGATAGGCATTGTTCATCATGAACTTTGGTAGGCATGCTAGAGATTAAAATATTAAATGTTTTTTCCACAGGAACTTGAAATTATATCAATATTAACGATAAAATATACAGGTTTCTTATATCCAAAATATAACCCTCTATATGGTATAAGTTTATTTATACTATATAGAGACTATTTTTGGATATCATCATTAACATTGGTATTCTGATAGAATTTCAAGTTCATGTGGTATTTTCGTTGGAACATACAAAATAGTATGTTAATTGGTTTATTGGAGGGGTTAATGAATTACTTCAAAAACCTGACCCACCCGTGTGTTTACATTCCTATTAATAAAACCCATTATAACTCTTGTTAAAATTGCAGACGAAAGTTTCTGTTGCTAAAATGTCACAATGTCACAATATTCGGCAAATCAACATTTCGCTCAAAAAAGAAAAGACAATTTCAAAATGATATAACAATTCGTAAAAATGGCATACATAATTTTTTTCTATAGAGTTATAAACAGTGCACTTAAGTATTTGAATATGTTTGCATTTCATTTCCTGCAAAAATCTCCAGTTTGTTATTCAATGAATATGTTTGCATTGCGAAATTCTCCAGTTCGCTATTCATTGTACATATCACGATCTTTCATTTTTGATAATCAAACACCTTCAAACCAATCGGAATGATCGGCCATTATGACTGACGAAAAGACCCGAGAAGTTGCATTTGCCCTTTCACAAAATCTAATTTCGTTCCATAAGGGGCGTCGCGCTTCGGCGCGGACGCCAACAACCTGACATTTGGTTAAAAAGAAACATAATATGAGATTAAATATGGCCGACAGAGTAGTTTGTTTTTCATAGCTCTGCTCGAATGTTAAATAAAAACGGGTTTATTGCATCAGAATTTTCTAATATATGAAGCAAAAGTTAAATAAATGGACATATTTGTGCTTGGATAATGATTTGTTAGTAACTGGATTATTTTAAGTGGTTAAAATGGAGTATAATCACAACGTCTCTGTGACAACAAAGAACAGGTTTGAAATTTTACATGAGCGGGAAAACGGAACAATGCCAGAAAATCAAAATATGGATATAAGTAGACAAGATTTTGTTAACAGCTCAATTGACAATAAGCTAATTTACATGTTCGATGAATTGAGAAATATTAGACATGATCAAACAATATGTAGTCAAAATATGATGAAATTTGAAAAAATCGCTCACGGGCGTCCATGAAACACTTGGCAAAGTAGTCAAAACAACAAAACAGGCAATCTGACTTTTTGAAATCTCTTGCATATAGATCCATTGATATTGAAGCGAGATCCCGCAGAAATAACTTGATTTTCAGAGGATTGCTGAGAACAAAGGCGAAAATTGCTTTGCAATTGTGCGTGACTTCCTTGATAATCATCTAGATATTGACCCAAAACAAATATATATCGCACGGGCTCACAGACTTGGTCAAAGATATCAAAGGCAGCAAATCCAAAAGACGCCCGATTATCGTTAATTTTAGGGATTTCTGTGACACTGAACTTATTATGAGTCGTGCAAGAAATGCTGAAAGGAAAAACCGTTTTCAATTGATTATGATTTGCCGCGCGAAATCCAGGAAGCTCGATCTCGACTTTGGCCCAAATATAAGGCGTTGAAAAACAGTGCACCTCAATCCAAAGTGCAGATAGTTTACCCAGCAAAACTTATTCAAGATGGAAAGCTGATTGAGGATGAATTGCCTGAATGGTCAAAAATATATGCAACTTAGTAGGCTCTCAAGTTTAGATCATGTGATTTTTACCGACGGTACCCAATCAGGAGCCAGTTAACATACATGCAGCCACGGAAATGGAACATTCGCTAGTTAATGAAAATGTCAGTAACAAGTCGGGGGTACATGGACCAGTTAGTAACAATTGCTATCAAAATAACTCACCTACTTATTATCAGTCTCCCTATCATATTCATAGTCAAGTACCCAATATCCAGTATGAAGCTGCAGCCATGCATAGCCATACTAACCCTGTTTTTGTAAACAGGTCGTCTCAAATGCAGTCTGAATCCGAACAGGTCGTACATCACACAGTCAATTCACAATTACAACCCCAATCTGTATCACTTATCCCATGCCATAATACTGTCCACCCACCCTCAATGACTGACTCCAGTATGTTTGATGATCAATCAATTACTTTTCCTACAGTTAACAGTACTCAATTAACTATGCCACAAGAATCAAATCCTGCACTACAAGCTGTGAATCCATGCACTTTAAAATCACATACTGATCAGCAGGTACAATCAAATGAAACTATCACAGTAAAAAAACACACAACAGAAATGTAATCACGATGAAATTCCGTCCTCTGAAAACAGTGATACACAGCTTAAATCCGTTGTAAATGCAAGCGTTTGTCAACAAACACAAAACACAACACCGAGGGGGCGTTCACGTGCATCACGTGCTGTTTCAAGATCCGAAAAACGTTCCAGTTCGGCTATTCCCTATAGAAGACAAAGCCTGAGTACTACACGCAAAAAAGAAGTTCATTTACCTAATGTTATAAATAGCTCTCCGCAAACTACACAGGTACTGTCCTAGGATGATAACTTGAGCCTTTGTCTACATAACAAAGACCAATAACAATGCGAAAAATAGGTTAGGCAGATCAATGCCACAACCTATAAAAATGAAAATAAAACTGCATGTTATCATATGTCTTGTTAGGGCAGTAGGTAGAGCAACCGTGTCAGTAATATGTTTTACCCGTACAGGCAGAAGTTCGACTACTGGTACGACACTTTTTTTTTACCTCAGAACACTCAATTGTTCAGAAAAAAAGTTTGACCGTGTTTTTTTTCATATACATACATGAATATGAGATCGAATATTTTTATTACACTGCGATCAAAAAAATACAAAAAGAAAAAAAGAATAGAAATGAAAATAAATAAATATATACTATAAAATATATATTATAAGAAGAAAACAAAAAGGAAAACGAAAAATAAATAAATAATTATAATGATAAAAAGAACAGAGCAAGAAGAAAAAACTGTGGTTATAAAATGGCACTACGTAGGGTTCGAATCTATGAGTACAAAACACTAAATGTTACAATAATTTCCATCTATCGACAGAGCCATAACCGGTAATACACAAACGATACTGTAAGAATAATGCTATATAGTATATGTTAGTGTTCACTTTTACGATATCGGATAATGATCCAGATAACCCCGTTTTTGGACTTTCCCATGTACCGTTAAGACCAAATTATCATCCTAGGACAGTATTGACAGGTCAACCTCATTACAATGTCACTTCGACTGGGGTTTTCCAGACAGGTGAAAAAGTAGGACATTAGGTCAGCGCTGAGAAGGTCTCGCTTCGCTGTGCACTATTGAATATTCAGGGGATATCATGTAAACGAACTAATAAACTGTTATCATCAGAGTTGCAGCATATATTTAAAAATCATGACATTGTGCTTTTGACAGAAACATGGTCTAATCAGTTCTCCGATTTAAATGTACAAAACTTTGAACATTTTGTTTTACATAGAAACGAAAATAAGGCAGCTAGTAAACGTTCATCAGGCGGTATTATTGTATACGTGAGAAATGAATTTGTTTCGCCAGATACTTTACTTTTTCAAAGCAAAGATGATATTATTTGTATTTAAGATAAAAGGTTCGATTTTGCACTTAGAAAATGATTTGTTTGTATGTTTATGTTATGTCATACCGGAAAATAGTAGTCGCAAGCAATGATTGATACTCATACTTTTGATAGACTGTTGGATCATATAATTACCTTAGATTCAAAATATGAAATGGTTTAATTATCTTTTGTGCGGAGATTATAGACTTCGCGTACTTCAGATAACCCCCGATTTTGTAGCTAATGATAATTTTTCTCATCTTGATGTTTTTACCAGATGATTATTCTATTGATTGAAAATATTAATCGTTCTCCCAAGATAAGAGTAATTTACATAGTAACGGTTTATTGTTATTGATTTATGTAAGCAGACCGGTTTAACGTATTTTAAACGGTAGGTAGGGGAAGATAAAAATAAAGGTGTTATACCTTTGTTAGCAATAGAGGTTGCAGTGTCGTTGATTATGTTATATGTTCGAAAAACTTGTTTAAGTATGTAAATTGTTTCAAAGTTGAAGAACCGAATATACTGTCCGATCATTGTTTAATTGACTTTACTTTTGTTTGATAAACCTGTTTTAGAAAATGCACAATACTCATTATAATGTACATGATGAACATGTAAATGTAAGATATAAAAATGGAATACTGACAAGCGCCTTAATTTTTTATTTTAAATTTTAAAAAGTGAAAATATTAAGAAATTAAAAATTTTAAAATGAAAAGTAAACCTTTGATCTGTATTAAATTTTTTTAGCTTTTTTGATATTGGGGGAAGAAAATTTTTTCCCCTTTTTTTGTTCTTCGGTAAACCCCACTTTTTGGAAAAAAAAATGTGATTTTGTGAAGTGGGAAAAAAAAAGGTACGAAAGAAATTTAAATTTTATAATTTTAAAAACAATACAGGTTTGAAAAACTGATGTTAAAAGAAAAATAAAGGTTACTGCAAAAATCCGCTATAAATGTAACCCTAAAGGGAAACAAAATATAAAATTTTGGGTAAAAAAAACCAAAAAGCTAAGAAGCCAAAAACCCAAAAAAGGGAAAATTTAAAATTTGGAAAAAGTTAAAGGGTTTTTGCAGGGGTTAAAAAAGTACAATATTCAATTTTATATTTTTTGAAAACCCCTATTTTTTAAAAATCAGTAAAAAATCCAGATGATAACTTTTTTTACTCCAGATGAAATGTTCTTATATTTTATTGATAGATATGAACAAGGGGGAGTTCAAACATTATGTTTAAGGGAATTAAATGTTCCATTCACTTCAAATTGTATAATGAAAGCAATAAGTCAATTGAACTCAAATAAGAGTGGTGGCCCAGATTTATACATTAACGAATTTTTCCTTGGTAAAACACGTTTTAAACCAACATTGTTGACATTCTATTTAATAAAATTTTTGAAACTAGGAAACTTTCCCGGAAGTTTGGTATGAAGGTTTTAGTAATACCATTGCAAAATAAAAAAAGGATCAATTAATGATGTAAATAATTATAAGTACGTTAGGAAAACTTTTTACTTAGATTATTGGACAATCGATTAAAGGATTGGGCAGAAAATTATAGTGTGTATATAGAGCGCAAACTGGATTTAGATCAAAATTAGGCACGGTGGATAATATTTTTGTTTTGCATGGTCTTATAAATCATGTTATCATAGTGGTAACCAATTATACTGTGCTTTTATAGATTTTAGCAAAAAGCTTTTGAGTATGTAAATAGGATAACTTATGGTCTAAACTTATTCAAATAGGTATTAGAGGTAACATTTTAAATATCATTAGATCTATGTATACTTCTGTTAAGTCAAAGAGTTAAGTATAACAATGAAGTTAGCAATAGTTTTGAATGTACTTTGGGGGTTAGACAGGGTGAATGTTTATCACCATTTTTGTTTTCAATGTTTATAAATGACATCGAAGATGTATGTTATGTTAGAACGGCTTCGATGGTATAGAAGTTAACATGTTTAAAATTTTTTGATACTATATGCAGATGACATTGTTATTTTTGCAAAACAATCCTAGGGACCTGCAATCAAGTTTAGATATGCTATACGTGTATTGTAATAAATGGAAATTGAAAGTTAACACAGCTAAAACAAAGGTTATGATATTTAAAAAAGGTGGTCGTTTACAAGAAAATTTAAAATTTTTTATTTTAATGATAGCATAGTTGAAATTGTTAATAAATTTTCATATCTTGGAATTGTTTTTTAACTACAGGTGGATCTTTTATGGAAGCTCAAGATACTTTAGCCGGGTCAAGCACTTAAGGCTATTTATAAGATATGGATAAGTACTTATATAAATTTACTGGATATATCTGTTAAACATAAAGTAGAATTATTTGATAAACTTATACTATCTATTTTAAATTATGGAGTGAATTTGGGGGTTTAATCAAGGCAAATCTGTCGAACGTATTCATATGCATTTCTGTAAACGTATATTGGAGTTAAAAAGAATACACAGAATGATTTTATTTATGGGGAGTTGGGAAGAATGCCTCTGCAAAATATGCGATATTATAATATAATAAAGTTCTGGATCAAGTTTGTTACTATCAGATGAAAAACAAATATTAGTAGAAAAATATATTTATTACTTAAAGGTTACATTAAATAAATATGTTAAAATATTTTTTGCCGGTGGCCTAAAAAACCAAAGCATTTCTACATTTTCATTAACCTGTTTTAACAGTATCGTTCCTGTAAATATCATTAAATATTGTTCATAAATTAGGATTTTAAATGGGAAACCCCACGGTAACACTAAAGTTCGTATACGAATTTTAACATGCAAATTGAAGACTATAATCAGCTCGTGTATGCGCCACGTCACGAAGTTATAATTGTTGCTATCCGGAACACAGCAAATATAAGATTTTCTTGTGCAAACACACTTTTACCGTTTAAGCTTCACGGTGCACTAGGCCTGTGGTTCAGAAAAAATAATCATCTCATTAAACAGATTAAATTTGCATGAAAATATCCGTTACAATGCGGAAATATACCGTTAAATTAGGACTGCTACTTATAGTCATGTTTGTTGATTTAATATTGATGTACGGATGATCTGAAGGCGGCAACAGAAATTGTACTTCCGAATTCGCCACAATGAGGTTGCACATTTGTATGCTCATTAAACTCATTTTGGTTGCCTGGACACCAAAATAAGATCTGGAGTCGATATGAAACCCAATTTATTAATGAAATGTCGCTATTTCTTTTTTTATGAAATTTATTTAATGTAACTTTAAACAAGATATCACAGATAATCCTTCCAGAAAAAATTGGTGCTCATTTTTAAGAGATTTATTATGTATACTTGGTTTTCATGAAGTTTGGCTTTTCCAAACTATTGGTGACCCTAAATTGTTCTTAATAAACGTTAAGCAAAGACTTAAAGATCAGTTTTTACAAAATTGGTCTGGTAGATTAAATGACTCTAGCAGAGCAATCTTTTACAGGTATATATCAAACCATAGATTTCAACCAATATCTTAATTATTTAAGTGTAAGAAAAATTTCGTGTATGTATGTCTCGCCTGCGAGTTTGCTCGCATAGGCTTTTTATTGAAACAGCCGGTGGACTAGACCTGTAAGTACACCTTATTATAAGTGAAAGGAAATGTATTTTTTGTGACAAGTTTAGAAGATGAATATCATTTTGTTCTGGAATGTACTTTATACAGTGATTTAAGGAAAACTTTTTATAACCAAATTATTATGTCAATCGCCCAAATATGCAAAAATTTATTTGAATTAATGAATTCAAAGAAATAACGACGAATTATGAAAAATCTAAGTATGTACATTGAAAAAGCTTTTGCATTAAGAGCAAGTGAGTTATATATTAATAATAATATGTTATAAAGCCATATTTAAAATTATTTTATTTGTAAGTACATGTTATATGGTACTTTTTCATCAAGTGTTTTTATTGTTTTCTTATCCAAGTATAATAGTCATGCATATGGTTATACATAGGTATTTCTTACTAAAAGAATAAAACTGTATCCACGTGTCACATTTTGTTACTTTCGTTTCGAACTAAATGTGACCAATGTGGAAAATAGTATGACTTTTTGTCATTATGTACAGAATACACCCATAAACAGTTTCAATATGAACTACGCAAACAACTGAGGTATATCGAATGAATAAAAAACAGTTGTTTCCCTTATCTTCGACAATCAAATTAATCCGATTTTAAAATTTATTACACCACACCAAAGAAGCTTTGGATCTTAGCTTCATCACAGTATATACTTTAACATATTTTTGGCACAATTAACTAAAACATACCGTAGGTCAGATCATTTTACATACGATTTATACAGTGAGATACACAACCGGTTATCTACTGTGGTCTGCTATTTTGGAAAGTGCTTGTAGGTGTATTTCAAATCCGTGCGAAAATAATTATTATTATTATTATCTTTATTTCCTCCATCACTGAAGAGCATTTACATTATACATATTACAGAGAGTACAAAAGATCATATATACAGTAGATATAAATACAAGATTGTTTTAGAATTATATAAATTAGTAAAGAAAAGGCATAATTATAATATGTACAAACATACTAAAAGAAAAATAATGCAATTAATCTGTGATATCTATCAACAAATGTTAATTGAATAAATTTATATATATATAAAGGGAATAAGCTACTTAGTTGCATAGATATCAGGTTCATATGTATATATCAAGAGCATCAGACCTGAGCTTGTTTAGTGTAACAAAATTACTTAGGTGAAGGCAGAGGTAAAATTCAATTCAATTAAGTAAAGTTTAAAGTTACAATAATTTAAATTTTGAGGAAAGACGATGAATAATTATTGAAAAAAAAAACAACAACAAAAAACAAATTTTATAATATTTAAATGATTGCCAAAAACACATTAAGTAATTAGCCTTAACCGAAACGAAATTATCAAGGCGATTAAGATGTGTTTAAGCTAGGCCAGTTGTTGTTATTTTATATATGAATAAGGACACTTACGCAAACTATCAATTATTGACTATCTAAAATCTACATTGTCTATGATTTAAATTGAGCAATAGTGGAAAAAAAAAGATAAAAAGGGATTCTTAATGAAAACAACACTTGTACGTTAACCTTAAACCGAAAACGAAACATTAAGGCGTGTAAGTTGTGTTGTGAACAAAGAGTAATGATATCACAAAAATGTACACTTATAATAAGAAAATTCATAAATCAAACATAAATAATTGAAAAAATATAACATTCAGTATTAAATCTTTATGTACACGTTCATAACTCAATATAACTTAATGCAATGAAGTTATTCGCCATCTGCTTATATCACAGTTTATACATTGCTTAGGTAGTCATGTTATAGACACTTGCTAGGAACACCTTAAAACATGATACTCTCAGGCTATCGTTCATGTCAAAAGAATCAAAACCACTGAACATTTCTAAAAGTTGTGATTCTGGTGAAAAGGAACAAAAGATTTCGAATTGTTGTATGCCTAACATATGTGACAGGTTAGACCATAATGTAGATCTGATACTCTCCATTTTCTCACAGAAGAAAATAAGATGTAACACAATATAGTCAGTGGGTAATTCACATTTATCACACGTTACTTCATAGCTTCTTGAGAAAAATTTAGAAAGAAGTCTGAATGCATAGACACATTGAATCTGATATGTTTTATACTGGCGACTGAATCTCCATAACATACAAGGTTCATACTTTGAGTGCAAGCGGAGAAACTAGATAGACTGGCATCGCATAATATTCTATTGCGCCATTCGAATTCAACAGTTTTGTGAATGGCTGATTTGATCGTGTTTTTCCATGCGTATGAGGATTGTATAGTTCCAGTGTTCATGTAAATTCGCAAGAACGAAGTTAGTCCATACCGACCTAATATTTTGTATAAATCTGGGATAAATCCAGACACTTTTCTCGGTTCCAGCATGTACGACGTAAGTCTATTTGAAAATACTTGTTTAATTTTTAAATTTTGTATTCAAACGACACAGTAAACCGAAGAAGAGGAGTTTCCTTTTGTCAATGATGACGCCTATCGGATACATGCCTAGGCTGCTTAACACGAAGTCTGTTCTTGAATTTGTCGGAACGCTTTGTATATGTTTTATGCATTGACGGTGAGCTCGTTCAAGGGGAGCTAACTGTGCGTCCGTAATGTCATTCCACAGTTCACTCCCATAAAGCGCTCGCGGTAAAACTACTGATTCATATATTTTCTTAGACGTGAGCGGGTTAAACCCATGTTTTTGTATTCCACAATCCGCACAGCTATAAAATGTTTTGCGGAGTTTAGTACAGCTTTCCTCTATATTTTGTGATAAGGATAAAGACTTATTACAAGGAACCCCTAGGTGCAAATAACTGTCCGTTTCTTCGATTTCTCTGCTTCCAAGTTTCCATTTACGAGGAACATTAGATTTGTCATTGAAAACAACTACTTTACACTTATCTGGATTGTACAAAATTCGTTCGTTTTGAGCATTTGCATAACATATGTCAAGAAGGTTGTCAAGACCGTGTTTAACATGTGATATAAGCACCATATCATCCGCCGACGTTGGACAACCACATCGTATATCATGAAGTTTGAAGCAATATTCATTATTTTCTATTTCATTCATCAGCTGATTAATGAATACGATATATAGGTAAGGACTTAGGCACTGCCCTTGTCTGGTACCTTGCAGAATCGGGAACCAGTCCGATGTATAGCCTTGTGATTTAACACAGCTAAAGCATTCTGTGAAGAATGATAATATTGCCTTGAATATTGTAATGTCAATTCCGGTATTGTATAATTTGATTAATAGAAGAGATGTCCATGTTCTGTCGAACGCTTGCTTGGCGTCTAGGAAACACGTATATACCGGGGAATTATTTTCTTTTGCGTAGTTGATACATTCACGTAACATATACGTTGTCATCAGGCAGTTCACATTTTTTTGAAAACCTCCCTGTGATGAGTTAAACTCTAATTTCCCGTCATTTTCAATTAACTGCATGAGGACTTTTTCATAAAGTTTAAGCACACAAGAACACAAAGATATTGCTCGGTAACTGTTAGGATCAGTTTTCTTTTTATTGCCTCCCTTGAAAAGTGTTGAAATAATCCCCTTTTTTAAATCGGTCGGGGTGTGGGATAAGGTTAACATTCCATTGAATAACTTTATTAATACACATTGAAGTAAGGACCCACCGTGAATAATGTTTTCATAATAAATTTTGTCATTTCCACACGCCTTACCATTTTTACATGATTTAAGTGCTTTCAAAAGCATTTCTTCGTCAATTATATGGTGTTTTCCTTTCCGCTGTGGTAATGCCTCTTTTAATGCTTGAAAGTCATTCTCAATTTTAATCCTATAGTCCGGGTTGAATGATGCTTCTTCATTTGGTGAGTAAAGCTCACTAAAATAATGCTTCCAAGCGGAATTAATTTCTTTCGGGTCATTCAAGACACAGCCATTAAAGTTCATTTCAGACCCGGCAGTGAATGGTTTCTTATTTCGTCGCTTATTAATTAATTTCCAAAATTCATTGTTATCGTATTCAGCAGCGGAGTCTATATCCTCCTCTTGATTCTGTAGATAACGAAAAACCGTATCTCTGTGAAAACTCCTAAATGCTCGTTTCGCAGCTTTGTAGTTTTCGTGGGTGGGCGTGCCTTTCAATTGATTTTCACTTGACCATGATTGTCTTTTTTTCTTCATTTCATTATGTAGTGTTGTCAGCGTTTCGTTCCAATATGGTTTAATGTAAGGCTTAAAGCGAACTTTTGGGATGTATAAGTCTGTCGCTAGGTTGACAATAAGAACGATAGCCGAGTATAATTCGTCAATAACTGAAGTTTCACTAATTGTTACTTTCGTTTCGAACTAAATGTGACCAATGTGGAAAATAGTATGACTTTTTGTCATTATGTACAGAATACACCCATAAACAGTTTCAATATGAACTACGCAAACAACTGAGGTATATCGAATGAATAAAAAACAGTTGTTTCCCTTATCTTCGACAATCAAATTAATCCGATTTTAAAATTTATTACACCACACCAAAGAAGCTTTGGATCTTAGCTTCATCACAGTATATACTTTAACATATTTTTGGCACAATTAACTAAAACCTACCGTATGTCAGATCATTTTACATACGATTTATACAGTGAGATACACAACCGGTTATCTACTGTGGTCTGCTATTTTGGAAAGTGCTTGTAGGTGTATTTCAAATCCGTGCGAAAATAATTGTTGTACCCTTGTTTGTTTACTTAAAATATTTATAAATTTGATACTTGTACTTGTGATGCATGTACCTTGTCGCCATATTTGTATATATGTATATGTTTTGCTACATGGGTCTAAGACCTTCTGGATGAATTATGAATAAACTTGTAAACTTGTAAACTTGTATGAGAAATAAGAAAACAACAGTCTTTAAGTTTCCAGGTTTAACTCAGACTGTGCAGTACATGGTCGCTTAGGGTTCAGTACTGAATTATTGAACACGTTTGATAAAATATTACTACTTTATTTAATTAACCAACGACTTAAATGAATTAAGTAATAGAAAATCACATATCCAAAATAAGTAGAGTTTACAGTCAAAACTAAAAAGAAATAACTGTAGGACCTATTTGGAGTCAGAATTAAAAATGTTCTAAACTTTGCATTAGAGAAAACCATTCACCGTTCTCGTTTTCAAGTTTATCACATGAAAAGTATTTCTTATTTTTATTAGCTAACTTTCTCTGTATTTGTAACTAGTTAAGAACAGAATATTGAGTTTTTCTTCTTTTGCTTAAATTGTGGCATTCATCGAAGAAAATGGTATGTGATTTCAAAAATGGTATATTTTTAAAGAATTAAAATTACCTCTTATGAAAAAGGTAACAGAAATATTTCATGGATTTTTTTGGTTGAAAATATGGAAAAATATACTGAAAAACATTACAAAAGGAAAAAAGATTTTTCAGACGTATGTATAAGTTACCTGCCCCTGAGATTACCTCAAATAAGTGGCTTGCCCGGCTATAGACTACACGTGAAAATCAAATAAAAAAATTAAAAAAGATATAGAATTCTATACCTATCAATGAAATTTTCAGTGTCAGTTCTAGCTAGGCGCCGTTGAACCTTTTAATAGCAACAGAAATAAATTAGTGTAGATGAGATATATACGCACTGCATTTTGAACAATCTTATGAATATTTTTTTTCTACTTTTGCAATCTTTTTTTCTTCAATTTTGTTATTTTAGACTAATGCTGATTTTTTAAAAAATAAGTCAGTCTTCATGTAATATACTTTTTTTTTTGTTCACATTTGTAACAATGTCACGAATGTGTTTCCTAGTCTAATTAAAATCTGGGAACAAAAAAATATTATTGTTCCAGTTATAGTATACAAACCAGGGTATGTATTTTTTAAAACTAACGCAGAGATATAGATAAATCTACATCTCTAATAAACGTTATTGCTATGACGAAACTGGTAATATCTTTTTCTAAATTTATATACTATTTGATGTACATCTAAACCATAGGCCTAACTTGTGCACAAGATTTCAGATTATTCGCTTACTCTATTTTTCCAGTATAAGTGCAAAATGACCCAAAAATGAAAAGTGATTAATCGCTTTTAACCCAAATCGGACAAGAATTATACAAAATCGCGGATTTATATATATTACATTGTAATTAAGATCCTTGACAAAATAGAATTAATATCTAAATCAAATCTGAGTATGTATATTTATTATATACCTATAAATGAAATATTGAGAAATATTGACGCTTATTTTCATTTTCGGCCTTTCACTGTAAAAAAATTATTTCAGTGAAACATTTTCCGTGTTTTCACTGGTGTCTTGCCGGACTTTCTTTTTCTAAATTCTGCCAGTACACAAAATTTAAGGAATTGTCTTCCAAATTGTAATTTAAAATTAGCGACAAATGTATATAATAAACAGACAATTCAAGTTTTTTTCTATAAATACATGATATATTTTCATCTTGTGGCATGAAAATTATCACATTTCACTCGTGGCTACCGCCACTCATGAACTATTTATTTTCATACCACTTGATGAAAATAAATCGTGTATTTACAGAAAAAAACTTGAATATCCTCTATATATTTTTAAAATCTTTTGCATATTTGTCCGTTTTAAATGTCCATGCAGTTTATCTATGTAACAATGTATTTTTTATGTGTTTAGGTTTTAGGACCACAGTGGAATTTAATTAAATACCTTAACAAACTTATATATTATAAACCGTTTTTAACTTTAAGACCCCAGCTTCTTTCAATATTTCATTTTGATACCACTTCCAATTGTTCTTGCGTCTTAATGCTCGAATGACTAATTAAAACTATTTCGCGCATGTCACGTGATGATGTGCCAACCACGTTAACTTTTTGGTCCTTCCGAATTATCCAGGCGGGGAACAATAGTTTCGTAAATATACATAGCAAATTAAATCGTGTGACTGAAAAAAGATCCTGGGGTCTTTAACGGATTTGTTTAGTAAGGTTTTTTGGTGAGAATCAATCAGTGGTTAAACATACAAGATTGTCCCCGAGCGCTCAAGATTCATGGTCGAGTGATTTTCCATGCACTTTACTGTTAGCTACATTTGCGTGAAGTTTGTGAGAGGGATGTGACGGAAACTAAAGTATGGGAGGTTTGGAATTGTTTCTTTTATTTTAGGACGTCGAAGAACTTAGTATCAATCAAAAATGTAAGTTATTTTATATTTTATGAAAACTATATAGCCGAAACTTAAAACACATGAAAATCGGAAAAGCGTTACTGTTTTTTTAAAGGAAAAAATGTAAACATTTCACAGAAAATCCGGGAAATGTTATTGTATCACATAAAATTTGTAAATTATCAAATATTTTTCGTAGGTACAATTTGTTTGACACAAAGTTAAATTTTCCATGAATAAGGACTTTGATTTTAAATTAGCAAGGATTATACTTGTTAAACTTTTAATTTTTCATGTGACGTTTCGATCATAGTAAACGGTATTTTTGACCATTATGATAATTGGCTTATGATATCAAAACAAAATACAGATCTGAATAATTGATAGTTGGCATATGAGGTCTAACAAAGTATTGACACGGATGATTGACGTGTGATATGTAAAAATGATGGCCATGTTGATGACAATGTTGTTTTGATGAGGACGTCCATGGGTGTTACAATGATGATGAAATGACGTTGTTCAAGGTAGTGAGCATCAGGTAAATCTAGTTATTTATAGAAACGAGCTTTTTTTAGAAACTAGTTATTTTTAGACAAATGAGTTTTAACTTTTCTTCGTAAGTTTTATCAGTTTCAGAAGATGAAATTTCAAAAGGAACCAATGAACTTGCAAGTAATCATACTATATCGGGCCATGCTTGTGGAACAAGGACAGCACACATTATGCAACGTTAAAACAGCATTGTAACACCGCACTTTGGGGTCAAACGCACTTTGGGGTTCGACCCCAAAGTGCGTTACGTACTTTGGGGTCCGACCCCAGAGTGCGTTACGCACTTTGGGGTCCAATTTCGACCCCAAAGTGCGTTAAACAGGTACATATGCATTTTTTAACATCAGGCAAACGACCGCACTTTGGGGTCATAGAAAATTAATGTTCAGTATGTTTTAAATAATATATTGTAGTCAACAAAAACTCAAGGTATTAAATAGACGCAAAACATGTGCTCTGAATTATAACTTGGAAATAATGCGTTTTATCGCGTCATTCACCTTAACATTTATCGAATAAAATAGTTTTAGCAATGAAACATTTTATTTCAAATTTATTCTAAATAATAGCGTTTTTCTGCTGTGTATGCTGACCAAATTTCATTTTGGTATCATTATTTACCTGCTATAAGTGATAATATTTCTAAGTCTAGCGAAAATGTCCCAAACGCTATTTTTGACATAAAGTAACGTCATTGTGCGTTTGGTTTCAAAAATTATTTAAATATCAAATTAAGTTACATTTGTATTCATAAGATATCAAATAAAGTCATTTAAAATATTAAGAAAAAGTGGAGAATCTTCTTATTTTATAATTATTTATTCTGTCAGTCACTGCATGATCTTTACAGGTAGATGCATACAAACTTATTCACAAAATGTAATATGTTTCCATTAAGCATGAATCGCGGAAAGCACGTATAAACGATGTAAATGCATATAAATCCACTCTTAATGTTTTATACGAAGCTAAAATTGTTGTTGTTGTGGCATGTATTAAATATGATGTTATATAAATACATATACTTAGAGCATAAAGCATAACGTGTTGTTTTGAACAGTGTTTACAATGACGTTTGAAATTAAGGATTTTGACGTTACGCTAATTAGCTTCAATACCTGACGTCGCGTCAGTAGAATCAATAGGGATTTAAATGTTCTTGATTAGTAAGTGAAGAACTTTCACCAAATAAATCACTAAATAAAGAATTTGTATCAATTATTTAGCTTAAAATATTTTTTTTCTCAAATTTTCCTATTATTTTAAAAGAAAGGACACCTTTCATTAACTCCATTGTTTTTAGCTTAATGCATTATTTTCCCGTTTTTTATTTACACATTTAATAGAAATATAGACAAAGGTATAAATTCTGGGTAATCTAAGTAAGACATTTCAGTAAAAAATGTGCTTGATAATATGTTGAAAGAGCCATTTATTTAGCTAAATGTGACATTTAAGAAACTTGACTAGGTGTAGATGCGGTTTTAAGTAGTAGTCCGTTACAGCAGTACTAAAACTACCTGGGAAGGGCTTAATCTAATGTTGTAAGATCTTGTTGCCCAACCCATTTGCATTTTGATATATACTCATTATTTGTATGATATATTTGTAAACATGTATTAAATGCAATAAAATATGTTTAAACTAAACTAAACTAAACATTTTTTTTAGTTTTGAATACATGCCTTTGTTTAGTTTTGCATACATATTCTTTTTTAGTTTGCATGCATATTTTACTTTAGTTTTGCATACATATTTTATTTTAGTTTTTTGTACATATTTTATTTTTGTTTTTTCGTACATATGTTTACATGACGCCATTTGCAAAGTAGAGGTTACGATAATTACGCCATTTGTAAAACACCATTTTCAAACACTTCGCCATCTGTAAATTACAGTACCCCAATTGCAAATGCCATTTGCAAATACCAACTTTTTTATCTTTTGAGGCATCAAAAAAAATAACAACAATATATTTATAGTCCGCGGTAACGCAAGGAAAGGTTCTGCATATGGTCTCGATGTGATTAACATTTGACACAAGGTGTCTTAAAATCCTTCATGGGGTTTAGGAGATAAGGAGCGGACATGAAACCCAAGGCTCAATCCTCTGACATGTAGGAGTGACCCCAACCTTGAGCCGGCACACCTGGCATTTATCTGGATGTGCTAAAGAATCGACCCAAGTTTCATAAAAATCCTTCCAAGCTTTAAGCATTTTTTTTCTAAATCAGTGGAATATAAGGACCTATTTAGATCTTTTATTGTGCATTATTGTAATACACCAGTCATTTGTAACCACCTCCCTTGCCCCCGGGGGAGTGCGGGTTAAAAAAGAATCGTGTT
This sequence comes from Ruditapes philippinarum, assembly GCF_026571515.1. Lineage (NCBI taxonomy): Eukaryota > Metazoa > Mollusca > Bivalvia > Venerida > Veneridae > Ruditapes > Ruditapes philippinarum. Next base: position 324,301 of record NW_026857441.1, on the reverse strand, counting down.
TTGATGTTTGCGCTGTTCCGGGGCATAAGGCAGGGATGTTATTTTCTGAGTATCCCCCGCAGGGCGAAGATTTTATTAGTGGTCGGCTTGGTTTAAAGTCAATTCATTTTTTTTTTTCATTTATTTATTCACTAAAATCATACGAACATGACAACATGAGGTAATAATACAATTACATGTACATAAATAAATAAATGAGGCTTCAGAAGTCAATGACCACCCCCCCCCCCGCTATTCTCATAGGGTGGGGTTGAGTGGTGCATATTCATGGAATAATAACTAATCACCAATTAACAGTCCTTTCCAAATAGACACTAATATAATAGTATATAATAATAAAAAACAATAATTATATAAAATACATATAATTTAAAAAATGGGCTGAAAAGGGTCGACCGAAACCAGACTTCCCCGGCCGAAAATGATTGGGCCGATTCCAAAAATGGGCCGAAATGTGACCAAACCACTGTGCTAGTTTTATACTCAAATATAGGCTGTTATGAGATGTGAAGGCTGTTTTGATTGGTTTAAATATTTACGAGAAACAAAAATAAAATATGTACGAAAAACTGAAATAAAATATGAATGCAAAACTAAAAAAAAATTATGTATGCAAAACTGAAAAAATATGTATGCAAAACTAAAATAAAATATGTATGCAAAACTTAAAAAAAAGCCCCAAAAAACATGCAAATGTCACTTTTATGCCACCGTAATTTTGTTATATGAACACAACTTTTAGATATTTAAAGTGGTAAATCTAATAAAACTTTTATCACTTTAGCATCATAAAGTATTGGCCGCCATCTTGAACTCCACCTCAAATATTTCAATGTCGCAGATCGAAAATGAGACAGTACTCAGTATTTAAGCAGAACTCAGATGACACCTTTAGACCTCTGGAACCCAAAGTGCGTTGATATGTAGCATATTAACGCACTTTGGGGTCAATTTCTCGATTTTGACCCCAAAGTGCGTTGGACCCCAAAGTGCGGTGCGAAGTTTAACGCACTTTGGGGTCGAACCCCAAAGTGCGTTTGACCCCAAAGTGCGGTGTTACACAGCATATTTATTTAATTCAATTTACATTTGGAAAATTTGACATTACAAGAAATTTGATATACATATATACATGTAAAAGGTATTATGTCAGTAACTGAAATTGCGTAGAATTACAAAATTTTATTTTAGAAATGAAGATTTTTTTGTCAACATTGAACACTATGTTTTATGTTTATGTATATTGACGAATATTTTGTGTGCCATTTTGTTTTATTATTTTGGTTTTTTTTTTTCTTTCCTCATATTTTTGGATGGGTAAATGTTTTGGTTTCGTTTTGGGTTGGGTTTTTTAAAGTTTGCCCTTTTGGGGAGTTTTTTTTGTGTTTTGGGTTTTTTTTCTTATCTTTTTTAAATTTTTTAATGTTTTTTTGTTTTGGGTTTTTTTTTTTGTAAAAATTAAGGGCTTTTTTTAAATATTTGGGGAAATTTGGGGTGGCGATAAAAAACATTTAAAATTTTTTGCTGATACTTGTAAAATCAAATTTAAAAATTTTTTGGATTTTTTTTAAAAACCATTACATGTCATGCAATTATATACACTTTCCAAATAGTTTATTAAAATTTCTTTTGAAAAGGGGAAAACCCCTTTTTATGTTATTTAAATTTTTGGGCTTGGAAAATCCCCGATTTTTATAATTTATAGTTTTTTTAATATAAGAAAATGTGAATTTTTAAAAATTTAAATTTTAAATAATGGGTAGAGAAGCGACAATTATAACCCAAAGGTAACCCTTAAATTCTTTTAGTTTTAAAGAACGTAAACTTTCTAATAATGAAAATTTGGGTTTGAATCAAACTTTTTTTTAATAATTATATATACTGATTTTTTTTTGTTTGAAAGAATGCGCCCTTTTTAAAACCCAAAGTATAATTATTTTTTTCATTGGTTTTTAATTTTTGTTTTAAATGCCCCGAAAGAAAACATATTTGGTTTACTTTTAAAAGGGAAAAATAGTTTTAAAATTGAAATATTTTTAAAAATTTTTAAATTAAATTTTCGATTGGGATGGTAAAAAAAATGTTTTATTGGGATCATTTAGCAGAACGTTAAACAGAAATTTAGCGGGAAGAAAGATAACCGACAGTATAGTTTGTCGCACGATGCAATCATGCACCATATCATGAACTGCCCGAAATTAAAGGGCCGGCCTAGGCTCTACACTGGAACCTCGTTTCAAGCCAGGTTTTATTTGAAAAAGGGAAATCACTATTTTTTTGAACGTATTCTTGTTTTCACTTTTGAAAAAAAACTTCCCGTTCAATGGTATAATAATTAAAATGTTGACAAATCATTATTGTTAATGTTTCCATAAGAACCATTTTAGCCCAACTGTTTGAAAAACGAAAGGGTTATTTTAAGCACTTTGATCGTCTGTTTCTCGTAAAAACAACATTCGTTTTTGCATATGTTTTAATGCGTAAACTTCCTACCCAAAAATCATTAATGGATTGGGTGTTAAAGGGGGTATCAACTTAATCTAAACACCCTTGAAATTTTTAAACCCAAGAATTTTGATTTAAATAATTCATTTTCCACTTAGTCCAAATTGATTTAAAGCAGTCATTTAAAAATAACAATTTAAGTTTAAAATAATAATTTTACAATCAAAGAGCCATAAATAATACTTGAGTTATGGGTCACTAAGAAACATCCAGTTTTTTAAACAAATAACTTATCTTATTTTTTAAATGCCTTAAAAAATGGTAACATTTTGGTTCGATCATGTTTACCAAATAGTGGTATCCAAAAGTAGCAGACGAACAATAATTTTAAAGTGGAAATTTTACCCGACTTCCGGTGGTGTATCTGCTACTCGATGTTGTGATCTCAGTTAGCTTTTCCCCTGACCGTTTCAGTAATATGAAACTGAAGGGTCGAGGTAAGATAATTTTGAAAGAAAAATAAAAATTTAGCTTAACATAGGAACATACATTTTACAGACAAGGGCGTTTGTGAGGTCGCTGATTACAGCTTTAAACTCTGCAAAATATTTTAAATCTTTCAAATTCTGGGCATAACCATCGCTCATTTTAAAGGAAAAATTTTCAAAATATGTACTGACTACATATCGAATAGTGCAGATCAAAAGCAGGTGTCAAGGATATGCCGACTGATTTTGGTCTGCACTTGTCGCATGGGTACATGTATATTATGTTGGCATTAGAAGGCTGAGAGTTAATCAACATATTGTACCACACAAAATAATCAGAAAGTACTGATTACAGTTCATTAATAGTAACAACTTTTAATTTGGTACAATGTTTGTATTTTGAAAGCATGTTAATTTCAGATGGAACATGACTTTTTGTAATTATTGTTGCTTTTCTAGAAAAAAAATGAACTTAACATCATTTAAAGAACTATTCTTTCCAAGATCACTCGCTTCCTTAAAGTATTACAATCTAAATACAAAAAAAAATATCCATTAAATAACTAAATTCACGAATAGGTAAAAAATATCGGCACTAGGAAGGAAGGGAGATAATTATGAATGTATTACAAATAAGGGTGATAAAAATATCTCTTATTATAATTATACTATAAAATATCATAATTATTTCTAATGCATAATGTGTATTTTGTAATGAACGGGTGACTTTGATTGTGGTACTCCATAACATCTTAATTTTCAATATAAAAATATAATTTTTTTTTAACCTATATTTCAGTTTCAGGATTTGAAATTAAGAAAGAACGAAAGATAATGAAATGAGCACGGGCAAACTGATCTTGGCATGTTACATCCTGATCACAGAACTGGAACCTACTGATTATAATGAGGTAATAATATATTTTATGAATATATGTATAGATTTGTTTCTTAGCCTGCTGAAAGCGAAAGTCATTAGTCTTTGCCTCAAGAATAGAGCCAGGCCAGCCTGCACATTTGTGCAGTTTGACCAGCCTCTTTACTGTTTGCTAACTTCCAATTTTCATTTTCATGTGATAATAAGTAAGAATAATTTATAATGGACTGTTCCTAAAATAAAATGTTGAAAAGTCCATTTAACAATTTCCGCAGGTTAAAGCAGCATGCCTCCAGATTCATGCCATTCTTCATGTAAATTTTGAAAATGTATCGAAAAAAGAAAAATATAGTGTAGTAGACAAGGAAAGTAATTACACATTACAAACAGTATTTACAGTCTACTTAAATTACCAAAAAAAAGGCCAAAATATACAATAAAAGCCATTACTGCGTTAGTCACGCAGTAGGAATATGGTAATAAGAACTGCGACTTCGGTCGTTATTTAAGACATTTAGCACATAAATAATTACTTGAATCTTAAATCTTTTTACTTCTCTTAAAATTTGAGTACATTTTTCTTAAGTTTGTTTTTCTTGAAATATTTTTGGTTCATCTGGAGGCGTGCAGCTGTAAGGCTTGTTTATAGCTCTTGAATGAGACATTTGGTTCTGAAACAGTACGGCATTGTGAAAATTGTTTCATGTTCGGATTTGATAAAATATTTTTTCTTTGCTTAACACAGAAGCAGTTACCGTTGTTGTTGTTGTTGTTATTCAGTCATGAATTACTTTGGCTAGGTAAATACATTTACACCTACACTGGTATCGAACATTTTTCTTCATTATTCAAATTTGATAAATCTTTTGTTAGTTTTATCTATAATAAAGGGCGTCCGTTACCAAGTGGTTGAATGAATTCTTTGACTTCAAATCATTTTCACCCCCCCCCCTTTCTTCACTATTATGGGCATGAATCATGAATAGTTTCATGAGCAGAGATGATCCACAGAGGTGATCCACAGCTAGCTTAATTGGCAGAGAAAAAATTGGTGGTTCTACTCGAGTGCCCCATCGTGTCTAAAATAATTTATAGAAGGCTATTTTGGACCTTCGCTGAAAAATATTATTGTACCGTCGAGACAGTAACCATTCACCTAATAAATTAGTGTAATGGATCTGCCCTGCACTGAAACAGTCCATTTGAAGTTTATGGGATTTCAATAACAAACTGCAAATTTGAGCAGACGATTATATAAAGACTGGGCACGGAGTGAACGGACCAATAGGTAAAGGGTTAAACCCAACCAAATAATTGAACCATTGCAGTTAAGAATATACTAGAAATGATAAGAGAATTGTTTAATGACATCAAGTGAATAAAAGCTTTATGACCACTATTTGAGTAAGACGTAATTATTTGTTTGTTGTATTCCTGAATGAGTAATGATAACATTGTTGTTTTTTTAATTTGGTGGTTCCACCCGTGCGTCTGCTTTCTTTTGCAAGTGAAAAGCAAAGTGTTACAAGTGATATGAATATTTTATACATTTTACAAGTTAAATGTTGATGCTGCACATCAAAGAAGCAGCCAAATGATGTGAACAGTCAATCTGCATTGAAAATCGTTCTCCATTACAATTGAATATCCGAAGCACAAATCAATTTTTTTTCCATGTTCTTGGTATGTGCTCGTTGTTTAATAATTAAGTTGCATTTTTTTTGTGAAAAAGTAGAACCTAATGCATAAATTCACAAGGTAATGCCATGTCTGAAATTCTTAAATGTTTGTCTGTTGCGACAAAAATTGAAACATCTGGTCAAAGCAAAATAAATCTTTGTTCCTTTTTTTTGAAGAGTTATTTGTTAAACGGTTTGTTTGCTGGTATTAAGGTGTGCAGCTTTAAAGGCCAATTATGCCCAAAAAATGTTTTTATTTTTATGTCTGAAAAGCTTTTTATTTTTGGTGTCCTATTATAGTTTCAAAACAAATAACTATTAGTCATTTATCTGAATAATCTTTTGCTTTTTAAAAAAGTTTTAGTGATGTAGTATTTTGAGTGGAAGTTAAAATACTACTGTGTTTACATTTTGCGACCTTTAAAACAAATATTTTCACATTCAGCCATACTTTATTTCGCTTATAAGCATCTAACATGCTTTAAAGCATTATTTGACGTTATAATACTCATGTTTTCACTGCCTAATGTAGGAAAAAATTATTAATTTCTGAGGCATAATGTGCGTTTAAGGAAAAACAGTTTATTCTAAATTGAATATAGTTTTTACAATGCAGGTGTATCGCTGATCTTTAAATTTCAGATATACGGAGCATGGTAAATTGAGCAGGTGAAGGAATGAAGAAAACACCACCCTCTTTACAGTCAGCAAAACAAGAAAAGCATTGATGCAAAGCATCAAAGGGCGTCCAAACAGCAGGTGCAGATGAACTAGTAGATATATGATGACAAGATATTCTTATAAACTTTTCAATGGTTCATTGGGTTTTACCAGAATTGTATATCACTTTTGAATGAACGGACGAAAGACATTGTTCATTATTTATAACTTTGATCGGCATGCTAGAAATTAGAATATTACTTGTTATTTCTTTATGATCGTGGTTATTAATAGCAACGGATATACATGTATACAATCATTTATAATCCATATGTGTAACGCATGATCCACACCATACTTGTGTAATTGTCCCTTATTATGTTATTGCTATTAACGAGGACCCCCTCTTAAGGTATCTGTTCACACTAAGTAACAATATGACACTTGTTATATTACCATGTTGATCATGTTGAGCATAATTGTTTATTATACAATAAATGTAATTTCTATTTTAATAAAAAAAAATACAGATTTTATGAATATTGTTTTCTTTTCTTTTTTTTTGTGTGTGTTTTATGCGCTATTTTAATACTGAGTTTTTACGTTTACTACTATTTTAAGAATTCAATTGTCATAATGATCGACGATTATAAGTCAAAACTTAACTGGAAAAAGTCAGTAAATCATGGTTAATCTTTCAATTTATAATATTGTTTATTCTTAAACCATATACATGTACATTTGTATTTTTCTTTATCATTTTTTAAATTATCAATCAATTGAATAATTCATAAAATCTGATTTGTAACTTTGAATAATTCCTCGGAATCTTTACTAAACACGAATAACAAATTATATAAAATGTTTTAAAGTTGATAGTGTCATATTAATGCCATAAAAATGTACATTTTTCTCAATTATTGTACATATTTATTGTTTTTATCTCATATAGATAAAATATAACATGCGATTTGTTTTGTTGGTTTTTTAGCTCGACTTTTCTATGAAAAGGGGAGCTATCCTACTCGCCCCGGCGTCGGCGTCGGCGTCGGCGTCGGCGTCGGCGTTGGCGTCACACCTTGGTTAAGTTTTTCGTACCACCCCACTTTATTTCAGAAGTATTACAAGTATGGCTTTGAAACTTACCATACTTGTTCACCATCATAACCTCCATCTACAGACAAGAGTACATAACTCTGTCAAGGTTTTTGACAGAATTATGGCCCTTTTTTGACTTAGAAAGTGTATTGAGCTTGGTTAAGTTTTTTGTACCACCTCACTTTATTTCAAAACCATTGGAGGTATTGCTTTGAAACTGACCATACTTGTTTACCATCACGACCTTCATCAACAGACAAGAGGACATAACTCTGTCAAGGTTTTTGACAGAATTATGCCCCTTTTGACTTAGAAAATACATTGAATATGGGTAAAATCCACTTATTGCCTTAACCTTTGAGATATTGCTTTGAAACTTTTAATGCTATTTCACATCATTACCCCCATCTGTACGCAAGAGAAGGTAACTCTGTCAAGGATTTGTTTTAAAAATTAAGGCCTTTTATCGACTTAGAATCTTGGTTAAGTTTTTAGTACCAGTCCACTTTTTGACTGAACTGTTTGAGATATTAATTTGAAAGTTGGAATACTTGTTTACAATCATGATTCCCAAACATGTCCAGGAGAAGGTAATTCTCTGTCAAAGATTTTATTTGAATTATGGCCCTTAACTGTCAATGTTTTGTATTATAGGCAAGCACTAAAAAACTTAAAAAATCTAAAAAAATTCATTCCTATCCACTTGTTCACTTTACCATAAATTATGTCATATAAACATTGCTGTAATATTCAAGGGTATCAAACAACTAGTTATTTTTCTCTTTTTGTACTTGAAATTAAAATCAGTAGTATAATACTATTAAATTTATTTAAGGCTCAACTCAGTTTTTTTTTTCTTTCTTACCAGCCCTCTTTTGACTTAAACATTTCAAACTTTGCTGCAGTGTTCAAGGGTATCACACAATTCAGTAAAATAATTCTTCACTAAATATCTTAATGCTCATGGCCATTGTTCACTTTAAAAATACAGAGATTCTTGTATTGCCTTTTACTGCAAAAACTTTTTTTATTGGCAAGCAATAAAAAAGTCGAGCGCGCTGTCTTACGGACAGCTCTTGTTTTTCGAATTGTATGTTTATGTATAATAATAATCAATCAATTCGAGAGTTGATCTGTGTTTATTAATTATTGTAACCAAACTAAGTGACAAACATTCATTTTGAAAAAAAGCTTATTTATCTGTAAAATATTTGTTCTGTTCTGTAACGATATCTACTCCAAAACCGGGAGAGACCGGACAATAAACGTGTGGTACTATTCGCCGGTCATTAGTAAATCCCGGGAGAGACCAGGAATTACCGATAGGAGTACAACCCTCTATAAATAGATTTTCGGAATATTTAGGTCATCAACTCATCATTCTATTAACAGCTTTCGGAATAACATACCATAATAACCCACTGTGTACTACAAAATGATAAGCAAAAATACCCCGAAGAGCGCGATTTATTGACGGAAAATGTTATTTCATTTGAAAATGTTTGCATTGCGAAATTCTCCAGTTCGCCATTCATTGTACATATCGCGACTAATTAATAATCAAGCACCCTCATACCGATCGGAATGATCGGCTTTTATTATTGGCAACTATAAAAGGCTCGAGAAGTTGCTGTCGCCCTTTCACAAAATCTCATTTCATTCCAATAGGCGCCGCGCTTCGGCGCGGCGCCAATAACTATGCTTTCGGTTTGGAACTACTGCATGCCGTTACAACATATGTGACAAAGAGATTTTAATCCACCTGATACGATTTGGTATCTTTCTGAAAATATCATGTTCAACTTCTAGATGGTGTTTTTTTCTGCCAAGTTTAAGAAATATATTACCATGTAACTGTCTAATATTTATGGCAATTATGAAGTAATAGTGAGTTTTTGGCGTAGTAATAAAAACCATAAAAGGTGTTAGCTCGATTGGATTTTCTACATGAGCTTGAAAAAATAACACCTTCATAAATGCCTTGATGTGAACAGAATAGAAGGGATATTTTATTTGCTTTTTACATTGTACATCTTCTATTTACCAACATACTGTACCGTCAATGTATTGTAATGGCAATAATGAGTATAATTGCAATAATGAATAATGCACTTTTTTGCAATGTATATTTCAAGTGGTGTAATAAGTAAAATTTGATCAGGAATGTACATTTATTAAGACTTAATATATATGCAAACATACTGTACCGTTAACATAATGGCAATAGTAAAATTGCAGAAATGAATGATGCGCATTTTTTACAATGTATATTTCAAGAAGTGTAATAAGTAACATTTAATAGTTAATAAAGACATACTAGGCCGTACAATGAGAAATAATGATAATTTAACAACGTCATGATAGAAACATCCATTTGAAATTTCTTAAGATTTAGATAATAATAACACCACCAAGAATATCACCACTACCACCAAAAACAACATTAATGAAACATAATGAAAACTCCAACGATGAAATATTTCATCATTCAAAAACATGCAATGATGAAAAAATGAAATAAAATATTAAAATAATTGTAATAACGACCAGAAGAACAATAATGAAATAAAAGAATGAAATAACAATATGAATGAAATAAAATAAAAACAACAAAATGAAATGAAATAAACAATAATGAAATAAAATGAAAACAAAAATAATGAAATAAGATAAAATAAAAACAATAAAATAAAAGCAAACAAAAAATGAAAATAAAAAATTGAAATAAGGTAACAAGAAATGGAATGAAAGAATATTATTGTCACAAGTGACCATTTAGTTGTTTACCTATAACATGCTTGACCTTAAAGTGACCAGCCTTTGCCACCAGTATGCAGCCAGACCAACCTGCACGTCCGTTCAGATTGACCAGGCTCTAAACCGTTGGCTGACCAATTTCAAATTTGATTTTATTTAAGTTACATTCCCTAAATTGAGAATGAATGTATTCAGAAACGGTAGCTGGTAAATATTGACAACCATATACATGATAGAATGTGTTCCTTTATATTTTGAAGTATCATTTGTTTCGTTTTTTATCTTTTAAATGCTTTAAATAAGGAGTCACAAAGGGTTACTTTATCATTTTCATTTCCAAGCATATCCCCCTGCGTTTCATCGCCGGATAGCCACTGATAAACACTGCCTAACCTTTAACATTTATCTTGATTACATGTTAATCAACCGTGAGTATCCGACGATGTATGCGTTTATGCTTGTTTTTTTATGCCCCCACAATGTGGGAGCATATAGCGTTGCACTTGTCCGTCCGTCCGTCAGTCCGTCCGTCAGTCCGTCCGTCAGTCCGTACGTCCCGAAATCTTGTGAACGCAACTCCTCTTAAACCGGATGGCAGATTTTGCTTAAACTTACAGGGATGAACAACCTTAATGTGTAGATGGTAGTAAAGGAAGGGATTTTCGCTGCGACCAAATTTAACAGAATTATGGCCCTTTGTTGATTTTTTCACTAGATACTATGTAGAAATTTTGTGAACGCAACTCCTCTTAAACCGGATGGCAGATTTTGCTTAAACTTACAGGGATGAACAACCTTAATGTGTAGATGGTAGTAAAGGAAGGAATTTTTGCTGCGACCAAATTTAACAGAATTATGGCCCTTTGTTGATTTTTTCACTATATATACTATGTAGAAATTTTGTGAACGCAACTCCTCTTAAACCGGATGGCAGATTTTGCTTAAACTTACAGGGATGAACAACCTTCAGGTGTAGATGGTAGTAAAGGAAGGAATTTTCGCTGCAACCAAATTTTACAGAATTATGGCCCTTTGTTGATTTTTTCACTATATATACTATGTAGAAATTTTTTGAATGCAACTCCTCTTAAACCGAATGGCATATTTTGCTTAAACATCCAGGGATGAACAACCTTAATGTGTAGATGGTAGTAAAGAAAGGAATTTTTGCTGCAACCAAATTTAACAGAATTATGGCCCTTTTTTGATTTTTTCATTATATACTAAGTAGAAATTTTGTGAATGCAACTCCTCTTAAACCGGATGACAGATTTTGCTTAAACTTCCAGGGATTAACAACCTTAATGTGTAGATGGTAGTAAAGGAAGGAATTTTTGCTGCGACCAAATTTAACAGAATTATGGCCCTTTGTTGATTTTTAGTTTTCAACTTGTGGCACATGTAGTCCAAAAAATATTTGACCTAGAGTCATAAGATTGACAGAACAGTGGCGTGTGGGGGCATCCGTGTCCTATGGACACATTTCTAGTTTTTTTTGGTTTTTTTTGTTGTTTTTTTTTTGTTATTGATTTTTTTATTGTTGTTTTCAGTTTTTATATGATCTGACAAAAAGTTAAAAAAGAGAATGGGGGCTAGCATCATTTAGCTTTTTTTTGTTCGCTTTTGATACGTTATTCTATCAATTTTTTAACTTTACTCGCCCGTTTTAATTTTTTAAAGTTTTTTTTAATTAATTAATTTATTTATTTATTTATTTATTTATTTATCTATTTATTTATTCATATTTATTTATTGTTTTGCAAATTACATCAAGCGAAAAGGGAGGCTACTTGTTTTAAAATACAGATTGATCTCCCCTGAAAATTCAAATGAATAAGAACGGACTAAAGGAGACTTCTCTTTATTAAACCAAGTATTAAATGATAAAAAAGTCATTTTCACGTCAGTTTACACTCTATTACCACTTGTTATTTTTTTTCTTACTGATAACCTTTACACATCTTCGGCACTACCATTAACATTTGGGGAAAATGACTTTAATAATGCTACTGTAAAACTTCCAACAAATACCAATCAAAAGTAATAAAATTTGGTTGTGAAAATTTAGCCGCAAAAGGCATAATGTTTAATTATTAATAGGGAGGGATCTTTGACGTCATTTCAATTTTCAGGGGTGGTCACTGGTTACACCGTTACTTTATTATTAAAGGCAACATTTGACATTTTAAATCTATCTTGTATCTTGGAAACTTCTTTGCTATTGTAAATATTTCTTTAAACAGATTTTAAAAATCGTTTTCAGTTCTAGACAATATTTAAAATATCTCAACATTCTTAAAATTCTAAAAAATTCTAACAATGTCCTTTCATAGTTTGAAACATTAATATATTTTTTAATATTTTTGGAAAAAATTGAAATCAATTTGTGTCGTGGGAACTGCTTAACTATCTAAAAACGTCCATAAATGAAAAAAAGCTTAGTTTTAATGAAGATAATTTAACTTGTGTCTGCAAAATTACTTGAAATATCTTAACTTAGTTTGAGGCTGGAACAAAACTTAAAATATCATAACATAAGTTGAGTTATGAAGAATAATTGAAATATCTTAACTTAATTGTGTCTTGAACAATAATTAAAATATCTTAACAAAGTTTGAGTTTTGGACAATACTTGAAATATCTTAACTTAGTTTAAGTCTGGAACAATAATTGAAATATCTTATCTAAGCTTGAGTCTTGAACAATACTTGAAATATCTTAACTTAGTTTGAGTCTGGAACAATACTTGAACTATCTTAACTTAGTTTGAGTCTAAAACAATACTTGAAACATCTTAATTGAGTTTGAGTCTTGAAGAATACATGAAACATCTTACCTAAGCTGGAGTCTTGAACAATACTTTAAATATCTGAACTTAGTTTGAGTCTGGAACAATATTTAAAACATCTTAACTGAGTTTGAGCTTTGAACAATACTTGATATATCTTAACTGAGTTTGAGTCTGGAACAATACTTGAAATATCTTGACTTAGTTTGAGAAATATTTAAACTTAGCTTGTGTCTGGAACAACACTTGAAATATCATAACTTAATTTGAGTCTTGACAATACTTGAAATATCTTAACTAAGTTTGAGTCTGAAGAATACTTGAAATTTCTTAACTAAGTTGTTTTCGGGAAAAATTTAATTTAAACTTTTAAACTGGTTTGAGGCTGAAAATATTTAAAACCACTTAACTGATTTTAAAGTCGGGGGACTTTCACTTGATTTTTCCCTTAAAATTTCCCGTTGGTCGGGAACAGCACTTAAAATATCTTTATTTAAATTTTTGATTTTTTCCCCTTATTTTTAACTTAGCTTGAGTCTGGAACAATACTTGATATATCTTAACTGAGTCTGAGTCTTAAAGAATACTTCAAATATCTTAACTTAGTTTGAGTCTTGAAGAATACTTGAAACATTTTAACTTAGTTTAAGTCTAGAAGAATACTTGACATTTTTTCAACTTTGAGTCTGGAAAAATAATTCAAATACCTTAGTTTGAGTCTTGGACAATACTTGAAACAGCTTAACTTAGTTTGCGTAATACAATACTTGAAATGTCTTACCCTAGTTTGAGTCTGGAAAAACACTTGAAGTATCTTAACTTAATTTTGAGTCTGAAACCACACTTGAAATATCTTAACTTGGTTTGAGTCTTGATGAATACTTGAAACATCTTAACTTAGTTTGAGTCTCTGAGAATACTTGAAATATCATAACTTTACTTTGTTTGATTTTTGAACAATAATTTATAAGTTTTAGTTTGAGTCTGGAACAGTACTTGAAATATCATAACTTAGTTTGAGTCTAGAACAATACTTGAAATATCTTTACTTAGTTTGAGTCTTGAAGAATAGTTGAACTATTATAGCTTAGTTTGAGTCTGGAACAATTATAATATTGAAATATCATAACTTAGTTTGAGCCTGGAACAATAATTGAAATATCTTTACTTAGTTTGAGTTTTGAAGAATAGTTGATATATCATAACTTAGTTTGAGTCTGGAACAATACTTGAAACATCTTAACTTAGTTTGAGTCTTGTATACCTGCATTTTCTAATAAAGTGCAAATAAGATCTGGTTTACATGTACACTAAACATGCTATGCTAAAATCATAAATTCATAAGAGCTTTCCGCGCCATAGGTAGCACTTAACTTCATATTAAATATTGTATCGTGCTTTTATGCAGTTGATTGATATCATTGATTTTGTAAACAAAAACAATTACATGTTTTATATGTATGCAAATTATTTTGAAAAACGATGAAATAGTACTGGAATTAAAAAGGATTTTTCTGAACGTGTTAAGTTATCTTCCCTCAATCTTTATTAATAAGATATTATATGATATAATATTTGTCAGATAGAGTAACCTCCCCCGAAAAATACAAATTGTGTTAGGAGGCCGGTAAATACACTTATCCTTCATTATTAAATCTATCTGATGTTGTACCCTCCACTGAAAATTGCAAATTGAGTGAGAAAGTAACGGGTAACCACTCTAAGCTTTAATTATTAAGTCACATAGAGTAACCTCCCTTGATAATTGTAAATGGCGTAAGAAACAAAAGGGAAATCATTAACCTTTCAGTATAAGGTCAGATAGAGTAACGTACCCTGAAGAAAACAAAGGGAAATCACTAACATTTCATTTTTAGTCAGACGGAGTAACTTCCCCTGAAAACAAAGGGAATTCACTCCAACCTTTCTTTATTAAGTCAGACAGAGTAGCCTCCCCTGTAGATAACAAAGGGAAATCACTCTAACCTAAAATTATTAAGTCAGAGTAACCTCCCCTGACAACAAGGGGAAGTCACTCCAACCTTTCTTTATTAAGTCAGACAGAGTAACCTCCCCTGTAGAAAACAAAGGGAAATCACTCTAACCTTTCATTATTAAGTCAGATAGAGTAACCTCCCCTGAAGAAAACAAAGGGAAATCACTCTAACCTTTCATTATTAAGTCAGATAGAGTAACCTCCCCTGAAGAAAACAAAGGGAAATCACTCTAACCTTTCTTTATTAAGTCAGATAGAGTAACCTCCCCTGAAGAAAACAAAGGGAAATCACTCTAACCTTTCTTTATTAAGTCAGATAGAGTAACCTCCCCTGAAAACAAAGGGAAATCACTCTAACCTTTCATTATTAAGTCAGATAGAGTAACCTCCCCTGAAGAAAACAAAGGGAAATCACTCTAACCTTTCATTATTAAGTCAGATAGAGTAACCTCCCCTGAAGAAAACAAAGGGAAATCACTCTAACCTTTCATTATTAAGTCAGAAAGAGTAACCTCCCCTGTAGAAAAAAGGGAAATCACTCTAACCTTAAATTATTAATCCCGATAGAGTAACCTCCCCTGAAAACAAAGGGAAATCACTCTAACCTTTCATTATTAAGTCAGATAGAGTAACCTCCCCTGAAGAAAACAAAGGGAAATCACTCCAACCTTTCTTTATTAAGTCAGACAGAGTAACTTCCCCTGAAGAAAACAAAGGGAAATCACTCTAACCTTTCTTTATTAATCCAGACGGAGTAACCTCTCCTGACACAAAGGGAAGTCACTCCAACCTTTCTTTATTAAGTCAGACGTAGTAACCTCCCCTGAAGAAAACAAAGGGAAATCACTCTAACCTTTCTTTATTAAGCCAGACGGAGTAACCTCCCCTGACAACAAAGGGAAGTCACTCCAACCTTTCTTCATTAAGTCAGACAGAGTAACCTCCCCTGTAGATAACAAAGGGAAATCACTCTAACCTAAAATTATTAAGTCAGATAGAGTAACCTCCCCTGAAGAAAACAAAGGGAAATCACTCTAACCTTTCTTTATTAAGCCAGACGGAGTAACCTCCCCTGAAAACAAAGGGAAGTCACTCCAACCTTTCTTTATTAAGTCAGACAGAGTAACCTCCCCTGTAGATAACAAAGGGAAATCACTCTAACCTTTCTTTATTAAGCCAGACGGAGTAACCTCTCCTGACAACAAAGGTAAGTCACTCCAACCTTTCTTTATTAAGTCAGACAGAGTAACCTCCCCTGTAGATAACAAAGGGAAATCACTATAACCTAAAATTATTAAGTCAGATAGAGTAACCTACCCTGAAGAAAACAAAGGGAAATCGCTCCAACCTTTCTTTAGTAAGTCAGACAGAGTAGCCTCCCCTGAAAAAAAGGGGAAATTACTCTTACCTTTCACAAATTATAGCTATAGCGACGAGACTGTTATGTGGAAATATCATGGCCTGGTGCGACATCGAGTCCTTCGTTTGTAGCCAAATCTCAATAAATGTTTAAATCAGGATTTGTCTGAATGTTAAGCATCGCTCTGTATTAAGATTTCGTAAAATCTCTGGGTATTATTATAGACCAAAAATTTAATTTATTGAATATTGCAACGTTTAACATACCATGCATTTCTTTACTAAACGAGTATGGTGTTTCATAACAAAGATCCATTTTATAGCTTTTTAACTGTTTAATGTTTTACCGCTCATGTCGTCAGGAATCAAACAGGTTTTTTTTTGTTTGTTTTTTTTTTGGGGGGGGGGGTTTACAAGAAATTAAATGATTTAGATTCTATATTTGCAAATATCAACGACAAAGATTAAAAACAGTCTTTTTAAAGGCACGTTACATCTCTTTCTATTTAAATTCTAAAGAAAGATATTTAAAAACTATTCAAAGTTGCACTTTAGGGGCAGTAATGTGTTATGAAGGTAGAAAAATGTAAACAATGTAGTATTTTAAAAGACTTCCATACAAAATGATAATACACTTTGATTAGACCCATTGCTAAAAACAAAAAATAGTTAAGAACTGTTACAAGATACCAAGAATTAAAATTTTTGAGAAATAAAAATGATAGAATTTCTTAGGCATAATGGGCCTTTCGTTTAAACATATTTATTTGAGCTCGATTGCGAAATCAGTTCTTGCAACTTATATTAATCACTTTCAAGTCCGTTTCCTTGAACTAACCAATATGGTAAGTTCTGATGTCATATGGAGAAACATTGTCGTGACCCGAGTAGGATTGAGAGGCTGGCACCTTAACCACTATGCCCTTATAATGATTGGGCCTTTAAAGTGGCATAACATGATTAAGAAAAGAACATATAATTGTGTATTAACACTTTTTTCATTGACATAAAAATTGGAGGCCACTTTCAAAACAAAGTTTACGCTTTTGAAATGCTTTTTTTTTTCACTTCTAAATGCTTGTCAGAAGCCTTTCACTACTTTCTTTAGCCCTGCATTTTAGGTTTACTAACATTGTTTTGCTATTCTGGCATTTACTACTTGAAAACTATTAACTTATCTTTAAATTTCACTCCAAGCATTTGTTTTATCGAACGTAGTTTTTTCTTCTTTCTTCTTTCTTTAAAATAAAGATTTTAAAGATTTATTCTAATGAAAAAAGTTTCCACTTCGGTGAAATACACTCTTTTACACTTTTGCAATGTATATTGAGTGATGTCATGCAATAAAACCGATCTGTCAACTTTTGAAGTCTCCCTCACTAGAGGTAAAGTTGAGTGAACAAAACGAATACCACTCAGACTTACCGTAAGTTTACTCCAACGTTACATGAGGTGACCTTTCGTGAGTTTAAGTCGAGATTGAGATTAAGTATCGCTTCTGAATACGGGCCATTTAGATGAAGAAATATACTTTCAATTTATTGAAAATCGGCAGTTAGTGCAATTCTAAGCCAGGTGTGAATTAAAAGTGTTTTCACACTTCTCCTTTCTATGTCGTTTTGCTGTATAACAATGAGTCTTCTAGGAAAAAAGAACTGAGCGAATGACCTTAAATTGTGCACACACGGTTTTTGGTATTGACATACATGAATATGAGTAGTAAAAATAATCACGAAAAAAAAATAACATATCAAATCCTCTCACGTCAATAACAAACCAACTGGATGCCCTTTAAAGTATCCAATTCGTCAGCGTCAAATAACATGAATAAGTAGGTAAGGTGTTTGCCTATAAACCCAGTCACAACAAATCATCCGCTCACTCCATACTCCCAGAACAATTATTTTGATTATAACAAATGACCCAAAAATTGAAAAGCGTGGCAACGCTTTTCATTCAAACTATAATAAGAAAAGCAAAAAAAGTACGATATTAATTTTATTTCTGAGTTTTTTCCTTTTTTTCTGAACATGTAAGAAATTCAAATTTTATGTTTTTGGCTTTCGGAGCTTCATGGATTTCCGTTCGGGCTTTCATTGCAGTCGAGCTTAACAAGTATATACGTAAAGTAAAAAACATGACATGACATAAATATCTATTTCAATTATATCAAGCACAGTAATTATAGATGCACGTATTCACATTTATAGAGCTTGATAAATTATCATATAGATTTCTTTGTTACAAGGTGATTTTGTGCAAAATTTGGCTTTTACAGCAGCAGTTATTATACCAAACCCAAATATTTGTAAATCTGTAGCTAGTTTGGAACTCAATCACTTGCGGTGTGGATCGAACTTGTGAGTACCGCGTAGTAGTACTGTGCCTTATGGTGATCGTGCTTTTATTACGGCAGTCCCTACACTCTGGAATGCCATACCTAGAGCACTTAAAAGCTGTGAAACTCTAACAGTGTTTAAGAGAGCACTTAAAACTCACTTATTTAAGAGGTTTTGTTTGGACTGGTTATCTTTTAGGTTCGCTTTTTTAACAATTCTTAAGTCTTACCTGTATTTTATTATTTATGTGGGTCTTTTTAACTTTTTAAACTACATTTGATTTGAATTTGTGACTTGAGCAATATTGATGTTTTAATTTGCTTTTTTTAAATATTGTATCATTTATTTGGTTATACTGTACAGTACTTTTGGACGTGTCAATGTGCATGGAAAAGGTGCTTAAGGAGTTTGGTATATAATAATAATAATAATAATAATAATACGGCCATTCTAATCAGACGCACAAGAGACTATAAAAATAATCTAATGGAAGGGAGGCAACTCTTCATGAATTTCCAATATAACTTACAGAGTTACCTCTCTTCTATGCATATTACAACTTAATATTGCTAAAATTAGAAACTATTGCTAATCTAAAATACTTAAAGAATTTCTGGTATAATTGCTTTACAGTGAAAACCCTAGTCATGTTCTCTACCTTTAAACCATAAAAATTAGACTGAATAGCAATAGATTCTTAACCTATAAAATCATAATCTGGGTAAAATTATTTGGCATCATTAGAAAGATAAGACCTATATAAATTAAAACATTATTCAAATTTAAGTGACTGAACATATAACGTCTTTGCCTAAAAATGAAATAAAAGAAGATTAAAGGAATCATTTACTAATCATTAACTATGAGTATGTTTACCCTTTCAAGGAACCTCGACAGTTTTGGTACAAATATCCTTGTCAAATGATTAAAAGTATTAAAATATTACCAATCTATAATCAGGCTTATAAATACACTGATTAGTACAATTTCTATATAATGTAATGTAAGACCCTCAGTTTGTTGGATAAAATGTTTAATGATTTAAAAGTAACCTTATAAGAGACAGTTTTCAGGAATACAACCAGTTAGTTCTACTTTTAAGAATATTGAAACAGGCTTTTGCAGCACACTTCACAATTTCAGTATTGGAAAAAAATGAATGACAGTTTATTGTCATCAGACAGCCTTAAAAATTGCTCATTTACATTTTCTGCATTGGCAAATAATTCTTTCCTTATATCGTCATACTTTTTACAATACAAAATAACATGTTTCTCATCTTCAATGCCAGTTTTACAGATTGGACAAATTCTTTGGTATAAAACAAACTTGTGAAAGGATTGGAGTAGGCACCGAAACTCTGGGCCATTATGTCGTGCAACGTGTTACAACAATGTACAAAATGGAACAAAATTGTGTATACATATCAATAATTAAATAGAGGGGAAGTTCCTTTTTTTTTTCAGTATATTATAACCAAATCAAATATACAACATGTATACAGTTTGTATTTTAACGTTTTCTTTAACATAATAGCTCTAGTTAGTAATCCAATAATGTTGTTTTTTACTTTTATATCTTTAAGTTTACTTAATTACACGATGAAATTAAACTAACTCAACAAATTCCAGTACATATATGTAAGTAAATACTACAGTATATGTTCCCATGTTCACCATTCAATTACATAAACAAGAAATATCACAATCAAAGAATTATTTTGTATTAATTTTTATCAAATGTTTAAAGGCACATTATGCACATTTATGCTCTAATTCAATTCTTTCAACCGAGCATAAATCATTATTTTTACAAGCTTAAGCCCTTCAACTTACATATACTACACTACAACAAAACAAGTAAACAATTTATATGAAATTGGCTAAGAGCGACTCTTCCAACGTCGTACGGGGTAACGCGCGCGCGCTACTAACTAAAACGAAACTGAATTACAATCCTTTTGATTTTGAGAAACGCTGAGAATCGAATTAATATCCTCAGACTCATAACCGTCCTTCGCATGCTCACTTTTCCATCTCCCGTGCTTTTTAAAAAGTCTATCACATATATTGTTAACAGCGCTGGCGGTAGCGCCACCGCGTCTTAAACTGAGAGTCCCATATTCATTAGGGTTTAAGCCAACTTCGACAAGCATCTCACGTAACCATTCCCTTACTCGAGTATAAGATAAGCAACCTCATTTCTTTAATTTAAAAGAGTTAGTTTTCTTGCATGAAGATAAAGACCGAAAAACATGCTCTTCACTATCGTTTGATAAATCAGCATTTGAAAAATAAAGTTGTAATGTTGTATATGGACATGTAACACAAGTTGATTTTGAAATAACAACTGAAGAACCACGACTTAATTTTTACTAGAGC
Organism: Ruditapes philippinarum; assembly: GCF_026571515.1. Lineage (NCBI taxonomy): Eukaryota > Metazoa > Mollusca > Bivalvia > Venerida > Veneridae > Ruditapes > Ruditapes philippinarum. The sequence goes on along the minus strand of NW_026857441.1, from coordinate 303,434 downwards.
GTATGTACAAACTTAAGTAATCATCATCGAATGTAACATCAGTACATCTTAAATTTAACAGTTCTCCGATCCTCAAAAATCCTGAAAACCCTATGATTACAATTGCAAGCGATCTTAAATGATATAAAGAACAATTATCCTTGTCATGTAATAAAAACATATCTCCAATAATTTCTGCAGAAATAGGTTTTTTTTTTCTTTTTAAACTGGGGCGCTACAAAGTTTCTTGGCGGCATCTAAGATAAAACGGACTATTCACACCAACTATATCGTGAGACCATTTCAAACTGTAAAACACAGCCTCTATAACAGATGCCGAAGTACCGTTTTGTATTAAATTGGTCAAGAATGAAGCTACATGAAAATCACTTGCTGGAAATATGGAACGAATATCATTATCTTTGCACCATTTTATCCACTTTTTAAACTTGAATTAAAAGATTTACTTTGCAAAATAATGTTAGGTAATTTCTTGCTAAATGAGAAAGTACATCGTTGTAAAAAAACACTTCTTTCTTAACGTTTCCAAACACCCAGAATGAAAACATCTGTAACGGATAGAGATGTTAATAAGGAAATTACCATGAATTTAGGCTGAACAAACAAATCAAACGCTGTTCACAAAATCGAAAAATAGATACACGTGAAAATTTCGTACAACAAAAATAATAACATAATAACATAAATACAATGATTACAAAATATAGAAATAAAAATACTGAAACAATAAAGCTATTGCTTTTCAAGCCTTTTTTTTTTGCTGCACATAAGCATATGTCCTGACCCTTCCGGTCATACTTGGGCCCTTCCGGCCATATTTAGGCCTTTCCGTTCAGACTTCGGTTCTTCCGACCGTTTACCCATGAAACTTAATAGTCCTTCCGGTAATACTTGATTATAAATTTAACGTGATTATTATTTTTATGATCTGGCATCAAGTTTAACTGCCAAAACAGATCCCTTAAACTTTCTAGAACCAAAAAGAGTTTTTTTTGTTTTTACCATAAACATATATTTTTCTGTCACAAAATTCTAAGACATCCTTAACATAGTTTTTCCCTGTAAAACTGTTATCTTCAAATAATAAAGGCCAGTAAGCAGCAGACTACCACCTTGGTACAATCAGGACACCCATAGCTTTACACTCTATCCATAGGAACTCGAGAACGGGACCGCAGATTGCGGCGCATATTTTCGATCGTGTAACGGTTTTTAAAAACGTTTCTGCTACATCTAAATATCTTTAAGTATTATACCAGCAAATGGCCTCAAACAATATATTATCACTTGAACCCAATCTGTTACTTTTAAAACTGGTCAAATTTTACGGTATTATAAAAAAGACAAGGAGTGACATCCGCCATTTGCCGCAACGTTCGGCATGAGTTTTCCCCCTTTTGCTACACTTGATTACTATTTTTTCAGAATTTTGTTCCCGTTATCGTTGTCAACTATCAGGTATCGTAACGGTTTATTGTTTTAACGTGTTGACATGCACTAGTGTTTGACATGTATAGTCGGCATTATAACAGGCGTATTCGTGTTATGATTTGTTTACATGGAGAAAACAGACCTTTAGTAATATGGTCTAATAGATTTTGCCTAACTGAAAAAAAAGAATATTAAAACATGACCCATAGATAGATATTCAAGGCACTCATCTGGTATTCCTTATTAGGAAATGTGAAAGTTTCCCATGTATTGAGTGACATAAAGAGAGTACTAGAAAAATTAAAACAAAAATCAAGCATATCAAGGGGGGTAACTTACACTGAACGTTGCGGCAAATGGCGGATGTCACTCCTTTTCTTTTTTCAATATACCGTAAATTTGACTGATTTTTAAATTAGCAGATTATATTAAATTGAGATAAGATAATTAAAGACCATCCGCTCGTATAATATAAAAAGATATTTAAAGGTCAGACAAACAATATGTAAAGCTGGTACGAATTCGGATTTATGCGCCGCAATATGCGGTCCTGTTCCAGAGTTCCTATGCACTCTATCACGTGTTAATTGTTTTGCAGAATAAACTGACTAAACTAAACTTACCATATATGAACCTTCTGTTCGCTTTCTTTGCTTCATTGCACTGTTTGATAATGGACGCAGCTGCTTTCTCAGCATATTTCTCTTTGAGTCCTCATCATCGCTGGCTAAATCGTCTTACTCATATTCGTGTACAGTCAACCAACCACTAGGTGACTTGTCTGCCAGTTTTATCAGTTTATTGCGACGTTCAATCTTTTCCTTAGCAGTCTCACACAACTCGAACGCCTCACTGTGTTCCCCTGACTCAATCAGTCCGCTAATTTGAACGATGCAATTCAACAGCTCACAGTTATGATCCAACTGAATCTGATTCCCATTTGTTTTTCAAAACAGTGAATTTGTGAGTTTTGGCGCATATCTTTTTCTTAAAATCTGTAAACTTAGCATCAAAATACGATTTTATCTCATCTAGACTGTCAGAGTTCATTCTTGAATTTAAGTAAAAATTTAAGATAAAACTCGTCTGAAAAGCCGAAAAGCAAATCCTCGAATGATTATTTTACACACCTATAGTATACCATATACATGTATCACACTTTTCACGTGCACACCCCCGCCAAAATTAAACACAGGCGACAATCATAACCCCGCTCAACCATGTACGCGGTAAGTTGCCTGGCAACGTGTGTAAATACATATATAGATGGTGATCAAATGAGAAATTATTTGTCATGAACGTAGCAAAATGTAAACAAAGTAGTATTTTGACTTTCATACAAAATACTAAATCACTGTAACTGTACTATCTGCCAAAAGGCAACATATAGGCAAAAGATGGTTCATGTAATTGACCAATCAGTAACCTTTTAGAAACAAAAATAGGGCAATAAAAATAAAAAAGCTTTTGAGAAATGAAAAATATCGCATTTTCTTGGGCTAATGGGCCTTTTAAAAAAAAAATGAGGCAATCAGGCATGGGATGGAGGGAATCAAAAATTTTCATTAAGTATTTAGCGGTTTTTAGAACCATGTTTTTAGTTTATACCCTCTATCGATACGGTTAACCGTTATAATACATTATACATGTCAAAACATAGTAACACTGTGTAATACTTTGTTTACAAATTTCCGATACCGCTTGATTTCCATTGATTTTTAGTGTCAATATTATGATGAACTTTTTGAACACACGTGACTTTTATATCTCGTTAATAACGAACGGATTTACAGATCATGTTTAAGATGTACATGTAAGTATATTTTTTTCTATATCTTGATCTACATTTTATTTTGAAATTCAATGTTGTTTATTTATCCTTAATGTTAAAGTATATCTCATTCCTACGAGTATTTTAAATACAGTTCAAATACATGTGTCAAATTGCACAATGAATAATAAGATTTACATTGTAAAAAAAGATACTTGTTCTTACCAAATAACATGTAAATTTTTCAATAGAATTTATTGCTGACAATAAATATTTATAATACGGCGAGTATCGATCAAGAAGATAATATAAGTTTACATGAAATTTAGTAAACAAGTCAACCGTGTGAAGATGTTTGTTTTAAATCGACACGTGCACGTCTATACTACAGGCGCGTTAATGAGAAATGGTTCTTTTTTTATTTCAAACGGTATTTCGTTTTGGTATGTGATAATTAGATTATTTAAGTTACTTAATTTATTGAACTCGTTAAATAAAATAGTATTATGCTCGCCAAAGGCTCGCATTGTATGATTCTATCCAACTCGTTTAATAAAGTCAGGATTAAATAATATCTCCTTTATAACAGGTAAAATTGTTCTGGAACAAAATGTTATCATTCATCATATAAATGTTATACGCTTACAAAGTTATCAACATTTTTTGCTAGATTTATTTTATAACCATAATTATCTAAATGTTACATTTCTTTTGTTTTTATTCATATTAAGCTTTGTATTTATAGATTATAGTAAAAAAAAACACGGTAATTTTACTCAGAAAAGAGGCTATTTATACAATCCACAGTAATTTTGCCGTAATTGTCTAAGTCAATATGACAATACCATATATAAATATTTATGTATATTTTTCTTTTTTTATTTCATAATCTATTTTACTGTCCCCCTGAAAATATTATACTTAGTTCTAAGATAAACCCACATACTGTTTGAAACTTATATTGATTATATGTCATGTTGTTACTATTGTAAACTGACTGGAAAATAAAAGTGATTGTGGTTGTTGTTGGAAAATGTGCCCATTATAGACCACTCTACTTTAAGTTAATAAGATATTCTGAGTAAAATATAAACTAGTTAAGAAAGAATTATAAGAGCTGATAAATTATTATCACTAGAATAAATCACTAAAATCCACAGAAAACTTGTCTAAATACCCTTATGATAATAGAAACGGAGTGTTTATCAGTCAAGGTGGAGACGGACAAAACACACCGACAATAACACACCCTGTAAAACTCCCTAAGTAGACAAAAACAACAACAACATAAACTTTCTTTCAGTTTATGTGGTGGCAATAAGAATAGTGGATTCGGTGATATTTTAAATTTGTGAATTCTTATTTTCATTTTGATAATGTATATCTAGCACTTTATATCTTCAAAACTTTAAATTTGTTTAATTTGAAAATTTGCCAGCTCATTTCTATTAAGGCTGAAACATTTAAAATGTATTTATGATAAAGATATAATGCTGTGTCACGTTTATCGCAGCGCGCCTCCAGATTCATACTTACTTTCATAAAATAAGTAAAATGTAATTAAAAGTTAAATATCGTGGAGTAAACGAAGAAAGTATGAAGTAATTTTTACAATGCAAACGACATTTTACAATCTATATCAATTACTAAAAAATGAGGTCGAAATATGCAAGACTAGCCCTTATGTTTAAAAATACTGCAAAATCAGTCATTTACTGCACTTTAACATGTAAATTATTACTTGAATACTGAATTATTTACTTTCCTTAAAAAACATTTTCGCTTGATTCTGTAATTTGATTTTCAAGAAATATTTTGACTCATCTGGAGGCTGACTGTCAGTATAAATGTTAAATGTCACATTGAAAAATAATTCAAACAAGATTTAAAAGTATTAAAAATGCATATATGAGTACGTACTGAAAAATGACCGCGTCACGACAAAACCAACTTAATGCGTTGGCGACCAGCATGGATCCAGAACAGCCTGCGCATCCGCGCAGTCTGATCAGGATCCATGCTGTTCGCTTACAAACCCTTACAAGTATAGAAACTGATAGCGAACAGCATGGATCCAGAACAGCCTGCGCATCCGCGCAGGCTGGTCTGGATCCATGCTGGTCGCAAACGCACTATGTTGGTTTTGTCGTGACGCGGCTCAAATGGTTCATAGGGCTCGAAAAAAGTTCTTAAGATTTATCAAAGATATATAACTGTAATGTTAAAAAGCCTCAGTGGAATAATAATTGAGTATGTAAGATTTGAAACAAACAAACCCAGTTTGTTCCTTATGATTATTGCAAACCCAGTTTGCTCCTTATGATTATTGCAAACCCAGTTTGATCCTTATGATTATTGCAAACCCAGTTTGCTCCTTATGATTATTGCAAACCCAGTTTGTTCCTTATGATTATTGCAAACCCAGTTTGTTCCTTATGATTATTGCAAACCCAGTTTGTTCCTTATGATTATTGCAAACCCAGTTTGTTCCTTATGATTATTGCAAACCCAGTTTGCTCCTTATGATTATTGCAAACCCAGCTTGCTCCTTATGATTATTGCAAACCCAGTTTGTTCCTTATGATTATTGCAAACCCAGTTTGTTCCTTATGATTATTGCAAACCCAGTTTGTTCCTTATGATTATTGCAAACCCAGTTTGTTCCTTATGATTATTGCAAACCCAGTTTGCTCCTTATGATTATTGCAAACCCAGTTTGCTCCTTATGATTATATAAATCATGTAAAGTCATTTATTAAAACGTATGTTATCTAAACATTTGAGCTCATAAAAGTATGATGATTTTTGCGTGAATATAAATGAACATGTTTACTGTTATACTGAATATGTATTTCCCTCTTTGATTTCAGGAGTATAGAGTTTATATTTAGATAGATGGGATCTGTATGTTCGAAACAGTCAAGTTCTCTTGTTTTATCAACAAATCAATCGCACAACGCTAAATCCGCTCCTAGAAACTCTGTAAAACCTGTTGACTCTAATACATGCACAGAGGCCGCCAACACACAGCACGTGGTTGCTATAGAAACATTCAAAGGAATTCAAACGAAAGAACTAATTAAGTCATCAGGTAAACTTAATACTTCAACAGTTATGGAAGAGTCGAATGAGTCAATTGAATCGAAGCTTGACGAATTAGAAGAAATTATTGGTGAAAAGGAATCTGAAAAGGAGTCTGAAAAAGATGAAAACGAGGCTGATGAAGATGGTGAAGACGAAGACGAAGAGAAATCGAAGAAAAAAGTTCCATATACAGACGAGGAACTTGCGGAGTTTAAAAAGAGCAAGTATGAGTTTTTGAGAAATACTGTGACAGAAGTGTTTGCATTAGATAACTACCAAAATGAAGGTGGAGTGTATGATAAAAGCATTCGTAACGCATGTATTCGATTTTTCAACAGTTATGTGTCTCTGAAACGAGCAAGTAGAGAAGAAATATACAAATATCGCGTGGAATGTGCGGATATAATGATTGAAACAAAAATAGTGGATTTGTTCTGTGATATTATTGCATATACATATAAGAACGGTTGGGTTGACGAAGAAGGAAAAAAGAATGATCTGAAATATGCACCGCTATCAAAATCTTTACTAATCTTACTTAATTTCTCTGACTGTTCGGATGCTTTGACGGTATACCTATCGAACAAAGAGGGTTTTCTTGAGCTGATGACGGACATTTTGAATGGTTACAGGGACAGGCATTTAAAAGTGATCGAACCACCCTTAAAGGTAATGCACATATGTTTTCTTTCACTGCTTTGTCAATGTCCATTGTCTGTCTGTTCTATTAATCATACCAGACACTGAAATAGAGTGTCGAGTTTATATAAAATTATAGATTGTTTAACAGACATGGCCTTCCAGAGGGAAAGCATCCGATTTGATATCAAAGGAATGTTTTAAAAACTATCCTTTGTTGTTTTGTTTTACTTTTATGATGATCGGTGGTTTTACTTTTGTAAACTTTCCAACAAGTAACTTAGCCCTTTAGTTATGGATTAAGGACCCTGACGGATAATGTTGAATAGTGTCGTAATAACTTGAAAGCCCCCTCCACTCTTTAAATCAAAGCACAGAAGGCGCTGAATTTGTTTGAGTCTCAGAATGTCAGAAAGGTGAAGGTTGTGAGATTATAAAACAGTTTGTTTTTGTATAGTGACACCAATGCTTTCCAGCGTTTTAATTGTAGTAGATTGGCTATAAGACTAATTGCAACACTGATATTCGATCCAATGTTTATTTGAAACAAAAATGAGTTGCCTTAACTGGGGTTTGAACTCCAGACCTCTCGCTTCCTAAGCGAGCGCGTAAACACCTCGGCCACGGTGGATTTACATGTAAACAACCTGAAGAAAAACCATATTATTCTAGTTAGGGTTTGTAGCGACGCTAACTGTTGTTTAACATTTGTGTAAATAATCATGGCGCTAACTATTAGCATGTATATCTATAAACAATAAAACAATATTAGAAATCTTCGACCATTCGGGAATTATTTTGCTTGAAAATTAATCCACCTGTCATGTGACCATATTTACGCAGTGATCTCCCCTAAATGTTTTGGCCTTAGTGTTACATATAAAGGGAAGTAACCGCTTCAAAAAAGCGGACTACTTTCGGCACTTGCAATTAACAGCATTAGAGTCTGAAATTTCGCTACCATTATTTGTTTGGTCTGACGACCCAAACAAATAAAAATGTTTCTGTGAGTTTTCAGTTGTCACATGAAACTGTGTTTTCAACAGCGACGTCATTTTGTGAGCAAATATCAGTGCAGCGGCACAGAAATATGATGACCGAGGTCCTTAATCATTTACAAAAATGCTGCCAAAAGATGGAAAATAATTCAATGTTTAACATTAACTATTACAACCCATTCTATTCTATTAAAGGACATCAAAGCTGATACATTATAAGGCTTGACATTCTGATTTAGGCCACATAATCTTATACACTGTAGTGCAGCTCTTTCTATTTTAAGGCACATAATTTAATACACTATAGTGCAGCACTTTCTATTTATAGCACATACTTTGATACACATAAGTATGGCACTTTCTATTTTAGGCCTCATACTTTAATACACTACAGTGCGAAACTTTCTGTTCTAGGTCAAATAATTTAATACACTATAGGGCAGCATTTTCTATTTTAGGCCTCAAAATTTAATACACTGTAGGACAGCACTTTCTATTTTAGGCCTCATAATTTAATTCTCTATAGTGCTGCAAATTCTATTTTAAGACACTGAAGCTTATACTATAGTGCAGTTATTTCTATTTCAGGCAAACAATTAAATACACTATAATAAATTACTTTCTTTTTAGGCCAAGCAATTTGATACTCTATAATGTATGACTTTCATTTTCAGGGCACAGAAACAAATACTTTATACAGTACGTTGTCAATTATTCATAACCTGTCAATGAGGGAGTCGAACATAGGTCGGTTAAGGAGTCAGGACCTTGTAAACACACTTCAACCATACCTCGAGTCCTCAAAAGATATGTACAGACTGAATACGTTAGCTTCCTTGGCTGGTAAGATTTCTGTATTTAAAAAAAGCGGTATGCCCGTGGGGATAACTCCTCGGTGAGTAATTTAAGGATTGCTGACCGCGTGGGTTCAAACCCGGCCAGGGCCAAGCCGCTGTTTCCGTGAGCAAGAAATTTTACACTCATTGTTTAGTACTGGTTGCTTCCGGGAACGGATTCCAGAGTGTTTCAATAACTTGCATACTTTGCCTTAATCGATTTTGTAAAACATACAAGTTTTATTCGGAAAAATAATCACCTATTCAAAATATCTTTTACATTCCACAAAGTATATTTCTAAGAATTTTTTCTCAAATAACTGAACTTAAAATTCATTCAGTGTTTTATAGTGAAAGTGTTATTTATTTATGAGTGTTATATCATAGATTTATGGCAGTGTTATATTATATATTTATGATCTATTTTTATTAAGTGTTATATCATATATTTACGAGTGTTATATTATATACTTATGAGTGTGTTACGAATTACATTTATGACAATGTTATATATTTATGAGTGTTATATTATAAGTTCATTATTAAATATTAGTTAGATTGTTATACCATATATTTATGAGTGTTGTTTTATATATTTTAAAATAATAAAAGTGTTGTATTATTCATTCATCAGAGTTTTACGTAACATATGAATGAGAGTGTTGTATTATATATTTATGAGCATTGTATTATATACATGATATATTTATGAGTGTTGAATTAATATTTATGAGTGTTAAACATTTATGCGACTTTTATATTATATACTTATAAACTTATTATATTATATATAAATGAGAGTGTTATATTATATATTTATTGTTTAATATTTATTAGAGTGTCATATCATATATTTATGAGCGTTATATTATATTTTATGCGAGTGTTATATTATATGTTTTAAGGTATAATTAACGAGGAAGAATGTGAGATTATCAACACAAACAAGAACCTGGTGATGTTTTTAATGCTCGTTTTGAAGAATGGATTGAAAGACAAACGCCATCGGCATCGTGGTTGGTCGTGCAAGGAAAGCGCCTTTAGTAAGATATTATATAACGCATTCGTGGGCTCTGTACATTTAAATAAGCCAGTATAATGTCCATATGTGCACCGGAAGTGTATTGTCAGCTGTACATAGTGCTGTACATTGAAGGAGTTAAGCCAAATTGTATATAAACTGTGAAACTACGTGTATATAGTTCAATTTTAAACTGTAAAAATAAATTATGTACTGAAGTGCAAAGGCACATCCAATTTGTACAGATGAAATTCAATAGAAGTGCTTAAATTCAGATAATGGATCAAATGCGTATGGTTTTAACATTGAATGCTTTGTATTGGTTGGCTGGTTGCAGGCAAAAATATAGGCCTCTATATTTATATTAAAATAAATGATTCCTTAACATACACAATGTATAATGAACCTACCACTCGTTCCTTTCTTGCCCCTTGTGGCTGAGGGGTTGCCTTTAATGATTGAAACATAGGAATTAGTTGGAGACGACTAAATGGGTTCGAATTGCTGAAGTCTATGCATCTCTGAGCTCCAGCAGGTGAGGTGGTTCTGGTCCGTGGTGTTGCTTTCAGTTTAAAACACCCGAACTTAGCCAAAATTATCTTTCTTGTTTCGGCGCCACATTACTTATATAGTGCTGGTACGTCGTAAAATCGAACTAAACAGAACTCCCTTGGCTCGCATATTTTTGAATTTTCTATGTGATTGAAAGCTTCACGGTACACCCTTAATGTTTATGCTAGATTATTTCGACGTCCACGATCCGGTCATAATTTGATATAAATTTCAAAAGATTTCACATGATTGTTTACAAGTTGTTAATCCTATTATATTGCAGGAAAGTACCTTCATCACACTCAAACGTACATAATTGAGCATACAATATTTCCGTTCTTTACATACTAGATAAATAAATGCTGTTTCCTTTGCTTTTTTTCAGCAATAAGAAGCCTGGCTAGAAATGATGCAAATAAAAAATTACTGGTAGAACTATTTGCCTTTGAGCTTCTTGTGGAACTGGGAAACAAAGGCAACATTGCCGAACAGTACGGTAAGATGACGGTGTTAAACGTCCACTCACAGCAATAATTTTGTATATACATTCAGTCTCTGGAAAAATTAAACTCTGGAAAAATTAAAGAAACTATTACATAATGGAAGATATCACAAAAAGGCGCGTATGTCTCATGAAGCCGCCCTTGTATGGTTTCATTCATTAATTCTATAAAATGGTTCATGTTTTCATATCTTTATCACATGTTGGCTATCGCTTTCTGTATTGTTAGCTCGTCTGTAAAAAAGAAATCAGGCTTTTATGATCACTGCGGCGTCGTCATTGTTGTCGTCGTCATCGTCGCCGTCGTCGTGCAAAAAACCTTAATATAGCCCATAAAAAGTAATCTACAGGAAACTGAATACTTTCATATCATGTCAAGATGCAGTTGTTTAGCTTGAGGGATAATTCGGAAAGCAATTTTTTTGAAGTTATGCCCCTTTTTTACTCGACGAGCGAAAATACCGCAAGCGGTGCTCTTGTTTATATTTTAGATAACACATTTACGGCTTTTAACTTGAGGCGTTAACTTGAATTTAATTAAAGTGAAGTAGTTTTAACGAATACGAACATAAATAATATACAGTTTTAGAACCTGTGCACGCGGTAGGTTCGATACTTACTTAAAAGACACTTCTAAAGTATTGACAATCTTTATTACAACAGGGGTAAGAAAATTTAGATCCAAACCTGTCTATTATTTACAGAAAGTGTGGCGGCAATCTGGGCACTGTGTTTTGATAAAGATAATCGAACATTGGTTACCAGTAAACAAGAGCTCGGTGTAATTGAGTTATTGGTGAAGCTGAAGCTTTCAGAAGATGCCGACGTGAAGAAAGCTTGCATGGGCGCCCTCTGGACTCTACGAGAAGATATTAATTCTTCACCTGTAGAAACGTACCGAAAGCTAGGTACAGTTCGTAATTGTCTATGGTGTATATTCAAGTCTTATTTTAAACATTAATTGACACATTTACCATACTTAAAAATCTGCGTATATGTTCTGCTGATTCTCCTTCGAATTTAGACATTGCTCTTTACCTATTATCATATGTATCTAAGCGATTTTCTTTTTTTATCTAATATATTAAGCAATGGGTGTAATGAAAAGTGATTTTCGTGTTCGAGGCTTTACAAAGATACCGTATCTACATAACGGGCAAATTTTTATCTCATTTTTTAGGTCTAAAATAAATTAATCATTGACCATTCAGACATACTTAAGTGCTGTTGCACATGGGATAGTAAAAGATGATAGCCATGCTATGTAATTGATTTCGACTTTTAGGTGAAGAATTGTCTCAAAAATATGAAACACACAAGAGTGCGTTTAAGCGGAAAGGAAAACAACCAAAACAGGATATTTCCAGAAGATCAGGTGGTCATATTATGATTTCATATCAATGGGGGCACCAGGAGATGCTAAAAATCATAAGGGACCGAGTAAAAGCTCATGGTTATAAGGTAAAACATGTCCTACTTTCTATAAAAGTGGAAATAGAATAATGAACGTTACCAAGTATGAACATACAGCTGTAATGGGTTATTTTATTGTACCGTTAGACTGATCTAAAATAGACATAACAATGAAAGTCATAAATATTTTTACTCGGGTAGTTGTAATGGAAGAGACAATAGTTAGTAGGTTTAATAAGGGAAACCTTTAATTTCAAAACGACTGTTTATAAAAGTTAAGTCATTATACTAGTATAAACTAAAAAAAAGGTGTCAAAAATCTTTATCACTAATAATGTAAAAGTTTCATGCGCTGGATTGAGTCAGAGTATTTATGAATCGGGTTGTTTAAATGTATTTAGGTTTGGATGGACATAGACCAGATGGGAGGCTCAACTCTACAAGCCATGGCTGATGCAGTTGAGGGAGCTGATATAATATTGATGTGTATGTCGAATAAATACAAGAATAGCCCAGCATGTCGAGCAGGTATAACTACAAATAGCAGATCAATTGCGGATTGCGATCATGATTTAAGACAAGTTCTTTAATTCTAACATTGAAGTATAAATGTTATTTTTTGTCAATCCGTATGTTTCAAACTTTTAATATTATCGTGTAAGACAATAATCTTTTCCCACATAATGGTCTTTTTATGCAGGGATTTTACATTAAGTAATATTCTATATATTTGTGTATAATGATACGTTTTTCAGAGGCAGAATATGCGTTTCAAACACGTAAGAAGATCATACCGTTAAAGATGGAGCAAGGGTACAACGCTGACGGGTGGTTGGGATTTATCCTCGGTGCTAAATTGTTCTTTGACTTCAGCGGGAAATATCCTTTCGAGGACAAAATGAGCGGGCTAATTAAAGAAATGGATACAGCAATGTCACAAATAAATGGGACAGAGGTTGACGGGAAGGTGGAAAGTACAAGTTCACCATCTGTAAGTTTTTACAGTGATGGAATGATTTGTATTTTCCTCACTTTCATTTCTGCAAAAATAATATCAGTTTCTTATTCATTTGCATAGAATGAATAATGATATTATTTTTAGCTCGACTATTCGATAAGAATAAGTAGAGCTATTGCAGTCACCCGAGCGTCGGCGTCCGCGTCCGCGTCGGCGTAACCACTTATGTTAAAGTTTTTGTAATAGTTCAAATATTTTCAAAGTCCATTGACATATGGCTTTGAAACTTTGCACACTTGTTCAACATCATGACCCCAACCTGTAGACAGGAGGAGGTAACTCTATCAAGCATTTTGACAGAATTATGCCCCTTTTTCGACTTAGAATTTACGTTAAAGTTTTTGTAATAGTTCAAATATTTTCAAAGTCCATTAACTTATGGCTTTGAAACTTTGCACACTTGTTCACCATCATGACCCCAACCTGTAAACAGGAGGAGGTAACTGTATCAAGCATTTTTTTTACTATCAAGCACTAAGAATAGTCGAGCGTTGCTGTCCTACCGACAGCTCTTGTTTGATAATATAGTTAGTTATTCTTGTACATGTATATGAATCGTGACTTTGAAGTGCCAACCTCCTCTTATACCATTTAAAGAGAAAATTACAAAAAAAAGCCAAAAGAAATGGGAAAACAATCGAAAATGAAATATATGCCAGTCTTATGACATGTTTTAATTGTCATAAAAAGCAATTTTACTTTTGGATTTAACTCACTACAATGTTAGAGCATGCGCAGTACCTCTATATGCCTGGCAGAAGTCATGATCACCGAGTTGAAATTTTTTTATTTTTTTTTCCGGCGAATCTTTCATTTTTCATTCATGATCTTACTGAAATTGGTATGAACAGATGAATTAGTCGTCGTAATAAGCATTTCGGCGGGTAAAAAGGCGAGCGTGATCATTCAGGCACCCGTCCGGAATGTACCGAAATACAGTATATAGTGTGGTGCTTCAACGCTGTAAATAGTTTTAGTTTTAACCCTTTCACTGCCATAGGGACGGCTTAAGCCGTCCCTGTTATTTTCGGCGTATTTACCATATGGACGGCTTTAGCCGTTTCTATAATAATAATACATGTAGTAATAATAGTAAATTAATAAAAATAATAATAAAAATAATAATAAATATAAAGAAAATTATACCATCGACAATAATCATTATTATACTCACATATTTAGAAACATATATAACATATATAACTATTATAATACATATAACAAATAATAATAATTATATTAATTAATAATATAGTAATTTCTTAGAAAATCCTCTGGCAAATAGGTGAACAATAAAACAATAACCTCTGGCAGCGAAAGGGTTAATTTCCATATCAAATATTTTATATCTGTACAAACTTAAAGGTACATGCAACACCAGGCTCACACGACACTCGACAGGTGACGCCGTCAGTTACCACAGCGACTCCAGCTACTTCTGGAACAGTACATGCTGTGAGAAAATGGACTTCTGAACACGTCGGCAAATGGATCGAAAAATACGACCTTAAAGGGTACATTTAAATGTTATTGTTTTTTAATCTGGAAAAGAGGTGTTCCCTCGGAATTTTAAACATTTTTATCTAAGCTCTATTGCGAAACATGTTTTTGCCACTTTCGAGTCCGATTCATGGAACCAACCAGTAATAGTGTCATATGGAGAAACATAGTCGTGACCCGAATAGGGCTCGAACCCATGATCCCTGGGTTGAGAGGCAGATACTGTGACCACTAGACCGCCGCTTCCCTTGTCAGCAGTGAAACAACAATGTTATATGGAGATTGCAAACTCGGTTTAATAAAGTCTGTCTTTGAAAGATAATGTAGGTGTGGTAAATCTCTCAGGCCCCCTTAGCACCGGCTTTGGCAGTTTTTCAATCTTCAACTCTAACGTGCTGGAATATGTAACTAACTAATCTCGCGAACTGAGAAACGTGTTTGCTAATACTCGGAAATTTCATAAATTATTTCCAACTTAACAAGAAATCAAATACAATTTAAAGCTATTAACTACATTGTAATAACACTCATACACAAGCTGGTCATTATATCAGGCTGTAACGTTTTATTTTCTCTTTATCTTTTATCATATCAGGCTGTAACGTTTTATTTTCTCTTTATCTTTTATCGTATCAGGCTGTAACGTTTTATTTTCTCTTTATCTTTTATCGTATCAGGCTGTAACGTTTTATTTTCTCTTTATCTTTTATCATATCAGGCTGTAACGTTTTATTTTCTCTTTATCTTTTATCGTATCAGGCTGTAACGTTTTATTTTCTCTTTATCTTTTATCATATCAGGCTGTAACGTTTTATTTTCTCTTTATCTTTTATCATATCAGGCTGTAACGTTTTATTTTCTCTTTATCTTTTATCGTATCAGGCTGTAACGTTTTATTTTCTCTTTATCTTTTATCATATCAGGCTGTAACGTTTTATTTTCTCTTTATCTTTTATCATATCAGGCTGTAACGTTTTATTTTCTCTTTATCTTTTATCATATCAGGCTGTAACGTTTTATTTTCTCTTTATCTTTTATCATATCAGGCTGTAACGTTTTATTTTCTCTTTATCTTTTATCATATCAGGCTGTAACGTTTTATTTTCTCTTTATCTTTTATCATATCAGACTGTAACGTTTTATTTTCTCTTTATCTTTTATCATATCAGGCTGTAATATTTTATTTTCTCTTTATCTTTAATCATATCAGGATGTAACGTTTTATTTTCTCTTTATCTTTTATCATATCATGGTGTAATATTTTATTTTCTCTTTATCTTGTTTCTTGTATATTTTTAGCCTGTTATATTTCATATTCTCTATCTTTTATCTTATCAGGCTGTACTTTTATTTTTTCTTAATCTTTCATATTTTATCTTATCAGACTGTAAAGTTTAATTTTCTCGTTATCTTTTAGGACTGGTCTAGAAAACATGACTGGCAGTGAAATAGCATATCTGGCCAAGATACAGACAGATGCTCCAGAATTCTTCCACAAATTTCTTTATGATACAATTAAAGCTAAAACTGTTTCTGCTATTGCCAAAATTGGATGGGCGTTACATGACTTGTCAACGTGACATCGGAAAAAAATCATGTGATTCATCGTGCTTTGTTGAATAATTCTTTAAATTTTGATAAATCGTTAGTATTTAGTTATTTTTTTTGATTATTACTCTGCAGACTGACCAAAATTGGATGGGTCACATGACTTGTTAACGTGAAATCGGAATGAAAATCATGTGATAAATCGTGCTTTGTTGAATAATTCTTTATTATTTTATAAATCGTTCATATTTGTTTACTGTTAATGTTCATATCTAATTGTCTATGTAGATAGACTGGTGAAGAAATGCATGCTTTATTCTAGTGCAGACGACACCAACGTTTTTTCACAATAAATGGTAGTCGTCAGACGATTGTATGAAAAGCTTGAAGTTTAAATTGAACGCTTCGTGATAAAGTTGTAAATATAAAATAAAGGAAGGTATAACGTTATATCTTATTCAAGTTGAAATGAATTCTTCAGTTATTTTTAATTAATTTGTTCCTCTATGGTTGATCACATAATCAGGTTAACTTGTCCTTTGGTTTACTTACTTCGATTTTCAATATATTTATCCAATTTCTTAGCATAAACTTACTTATTTAAGCTCGATTTCGAAACAAGTTCTTGCAAATTATCAATCACTTTTGATTCCGCTTCCTGGAACCTACCAGTACTGGTATCATTTGAAGAAACATGGTCGTGACTGACTAGGGTTCGAACCCATGTTCCGTGGGTTGAGAGGCAGACACCTTAACCACTAGGCCATCGCTCCCCATCCAATCTCTTGCATACTGACTTGCATTCCATCCGCCCCTATAGTTGGCTCAGAGAGGAGAGTACATGTAGCTTCATAACATTCAAAATGACGTCACTGGCACCGGCGTAAATTTCTAAAACTTTTTGCTTACAACCAGAATAAGATCAATAAATCTATGTGGTTGTAAAATGCAATCAACAAATGAGCCGCGTCACGACAAAACCAACATAAAAGGTTTGCGACCAGCATGGATCCAGACCAGCCTGCGCTTCCGCGCAGTCTGATCAGGATCCATGCTGTTCGCTGTCAGTTTCTTTTGTTGTTATAGGGTTTGTAAGCGGACAGCATGCGCAGGCTGGTCTTGATCCATGCTGGTCGCAAACCCATTATGTTGGTTTTGTCGTGACGCGGCTCAAATGTATCTGTAGAATCAAAATCACTTTTAAGCAGCTCCGTGTTTTTTTACATTTTCGAAATGCCCAAATGCATAACGATAGTAGTGCATCAAAACACCAAATATTCGGTTCCGGTGGAAACACTTATTCTTAACATGCCAGTTAATAAGCACTGCTTTGTGGACCATCGGCTTTAAAGAAACTCCATTTGGGTCCAAAAGTATAAAGACAAAAAAATCTTACTAAGATCAAATCGAGAACTCTAAAAGAGAAAATATATGCAAAATATAATTGTAAATAATTCAATTGAAAATCATAGTTTGTGCAATTCTGAACCCAATTTGAGATCAAACGCTTACACTCTCATTCTTTGGTAATATCTACTTGTTCTTGAAAATCCATTCGAGCAAATGATCTTAAGTTTTGCACACAAGTTATTTGGTCCAGACCTCTATGAGATGGAATATTTATATCAAAAAAGCTATTGTTGGTCCCATCATGTCAAGAAAACCGCAGTTGAGTCCATTAAAAGGTTTCATTTGGAAGCCCATTAGTATTGTAAGTGGTAGTTCGAAAGTGCGATCTCTGGATTAATCAAACAGCGCATTAGCAATGGCCCACAAAATCGCTCTTCATTGATTGTTGATACTTTAATTAGATTAAATAGACCCATAGAGAACATGGCGCCCAGTCGGACAAAGCTGGTGATCTTCGTGATATAACTCGTCGTAGCGTAATTCTCCGACACGGTCAACATTTTGCTACATTTATATATATTGAACGGGCCCTGGATAGTTATTTTGTTCTGAATCAGTTTTTTCACAATCATTCTGTGAAAGATCAACAATGAAAAACTAAATTGTAGAAAGAGAACGGTAGGCATGTTGCTTCGCATTTGCAACGGATTCTAGATTATGCTTTAAACTGTAGTCCTTTTTTTCGACTTGGAACTGGTGCCAGAATTGACAATTGAAGAAAAATGTAAGATTTATGTCATTCAAAATAAAAATACGAACATATTTAGGTAGAGTTTTGCTTTCCGTACTCCCGGTTGATGTAAACCTAACTTTTAATCATGGCGTAGACCAGATAACGCCAGAAAACGAAAAAGCTTGCAACTGAAGCCCGCTCCAATACAAGCAACTTACAAGGTTATGCAAAGTGTTTGATAAAACGGCTTATAAACTGACGATATTGTTCCTTAAAGCAATAACACTTGTATCGCAATAGTGGACGTCAAACCACGTAGATTTAGTCCTGTCGATGAATAATATCTTGGTTTCGTTTTGAAGATGTTTAAAGTATTGCTCATCTTATCCTACAGTTGAGTTCACACCAAACTTCTCACCCTTGTGCACTTCTATGTGTGTGTTTTTAGTTTTATTTATACTGGGCGCCTGTTTACCATATGTCCCAGACTAGTCGGCCTCTATCACAATTGCTGGTAATGTAGAGCCTGCAACGGAGGACTTACTCGCCTGCAACGTCGTCGATGTCGTAGAGCCGCGACGGAGGTCTTTTCAAGCTGTCGATCGTCGTAGACCTTCTCTAGGACCAAATTCCTCGCTTCATGAACAAATGACAATAGAGGAAAGGCACCTCTTCCGGGAGCAGCAGCTCTCTTTAGGGCCACACCCTTCGTCGTTGGTAAGGTCACACCAGCTAAGTGACCTAACTAGTTCTCCCATCTGGTGTGACCTATGCCTTCCAAGCGACGTGCACGCCACGAAGGGAAGTCGGAAGAGTGCACTTCTAGTGCACTAGAGCTGAATTAGAAGTTAACACCGTGTGCACTTCTAGTGCACTAGACCATATGACCAGACTGGCCAGGGAAGGTGACACCTAAATGGTTTATTGGATAATTGCATATCAAGTGACAGGGGGGGGGGGGCATCCATTGTAAAGCTGCTGTAAGAAAAAAAAACTTTGGGAATATATGGCTACTTGTATCGCAATAGTGCACGTCAAATCAAGTAGATTTAGTCCTGTCGGAAAAAAATATGTTGGTTTTGTTTTGAAGATGTTTAAAGTATTGCTCATCTTATCCTACAATGTACGTAGTAAAATGTGTTTTATTCTATTTCACAATGGCAAAATTGATAAGCAAATATATGTGCTCTCAGTGAGAGAAAGAGTTAAAATAAAAAAAAAAACTTTTGTATGCTATGGAAAGGGTTACACTTTAACGCGAGTGCTGTAAAGCTAAAGGTATTTTTTCAGTTTATTTTTGTAAAGAGTTACTGACAAACACTAACACTCGTGAATGTGACGAATAGGTTCTTCTGTCCTCAAAAGAGTTCTGTCCTCAAAAGAGAGACTTTTAAAAGGTATATATTTTCTTTTGGAATTGTTGTATAATAAATTTTTATAGTTTGATAAACGAAATCACAATTTGAATTTGGATCTTTGCCGTGTAAATCTGATAGTATTGTTACTTAGTTGCATTACTTATGATTCTCTCTTTATCAAAAAGACCCAAAATAGCCATGAATAAGAACGAGAATGGACGCCATGTGGAGTAAACAAAGTAGAAAATAGTAAACAGATAAATGATTTTCCAAACCAATAGCCACCGATCACAGTCAAATTTCTTAAAAACAAAACATTCAAAAAGACGGATATAACAGTGATTATCAATAATTATATAAATATTTACATTAACATCTGTAATAGCAACATCGGCAAGATCTATGACTAGGGTCCATATGACACTGATGCGTCCATTGAATAATTGATAGCTAACATAAGCTTAGTAAAATTACGATTACATTTGAAGAGTATATTCAATCTTTATCCTTCAACTGTCAAATGACTTTATTTACATATCAGATAATTCACTTATTTAGTATATGCGTTATGTTTATCATGTTTTAAATGTTAATGTGTGGTCTTTTTTTAAATATTAAAATGCTACAAAAAGCCTGTTGGGGACATCTGCAGGTCATGCCGCGTGCAATTATCCATGCATTTACAGCCAATGACCACATCGATAAGAAATATTCCCATATAGCCCTATCGCTTTTATTCAGTTGAAAGAAACATTATTGTTAAAAAGGTTCTACTCGATTTAAATGTTTTCAAACCATAAATATTCCTTTCCCTTCCTCTCTTTACAATGTATATTGGTGAGCTCTCTGATAAAGCTGAGTTGACTGATATAATTAACTAAATTTGTCAGATATGCAGTTTATCAATAGAAATAAATGCAAATATAAAATAGATAGTGTTTAATAATGTTCTTAATTGAACGAAGTTATATCCAGTTCACAAAAAACGGTTACCGTGGGTATGAAAACAGGATGTAAAAATATTTTTATCAACGAGTGCAACTGTGTTAAAAAGCTGAATCTATCATACTAAAACATTGCTACACGTTCTTTATATATATATGGTTATACGTATAAATAGCTCTTTTTTTACTTAAAATTGTCGCGTTGAGGCGTAACCCCTTTCACAGCATACAATGTAACGCGTCACTTTTTGACACTATAGTGTCATCATTTTCACATTAAGGTGCGTAATTAAATAAAAACAACAATCCCAAATCGATATAGATATTACGAAATATCGTGAAAAGATTTCACTCCGAGTGTAAACTGATTCTGTTTCTAGCACGGGTGTAAACTGGTTCTGTTTCTGACACGGCTGTTTCGCTTTTAATCTCGTATTTTTAACACTTTAAAGAAATATAACGAGATAAAGGTGAGATGTAGATATGGTGCTAACACCTTGAATTCTGGCAATCCTTAATATTATTAAAAGTTTTATCAAATAACAGTGAATTATGAAACAGGAGATACAAGACTTTGTTGTTTTTCGTTCTCTTTATTTAACACAATATGTAACTTACATATTACATTATTGTATGTACATACATTTTGTTGTATTGTATGTAGTACAGCACAACATGTTTTTTACATTATGATTATAAACTTTTTTTGTGGAACTGCAATATATAGAGGGTATTAAATGGGTGTTGGTTCAATACTGAATTTATTAAACGAGTTGAATAATATACATTATGCGAGACTTGGTTTCTATTTTGGAATTCAACGAATTCAATAATGAACCTACTCTCTTTATCGTATATCCAAAATAAAGACTGTATTAAGTGCAAAAGAATCATTTTTCATTATCGCGCTTACAGTATAGCGCTAACATTTATAGCGTCCTAACAATATGTTTGTGGTATGACGTCACGTCAAAATATATGCAGGGGCCGTGCAATACCAACTGGCACGAGTATGTGTTAAATTGTGAAATCCAACAAATTATTTCTATACGGTGAATTGAAATAGCACATTTTCATCAGAAGAGCCTCAAATATCATTGAATATGTCTAAGATATTTAGAATATTACATGTATAATATTGAAAGAAACGTTCATTTAATAGCCTCGATTACACAATACCAAATAAGAAATACAAAATAAACTTAAAGTGATATTGTACAGCCTTACATCACATTATCTACAATATACATGTATGTATCTTATTTATACTTTGTTATAATTTACATCTCTTAGTCTAGTTCAAAGCTTCATCTGGTCACAAGATAAGTCCCATCTTGCTTGGATATTACCGTAACATCTAACAACGAAAGTGCGCCTTTTTTCCACATGCAATGGTCCTCTATTTTGTTGATCAGAATATCTCGATGTTATGCGGTGTGACAATGTCTTCTATCAAGCGAGGATACTTACTTTATCTCTACTAATATTGTAAAGTAGAAGGACGTTCCTTTTTACAAGGACATAATTTAAGCAACATTCCAAAGGTAGCTTTTTTAAATACATCGAAGCGTCTGGTGTACAAGATCGGATCTATAACCGGAAGAAGGTACAATGCGGTGGCAACCAGTGCTCGAATTGCACGTGTTTCCGGTCGGTCATTGTCGCTGCATGTGCTACCACAAGCAAGACCTGAAAAACAATAAATCTTAAAGTACACTTTTTGGTACACATATTTTTCCATTGAAATATAGTTACATTCCAAAATAATATCATATTTTTTCAGACTTTGTTCATAATTTGATTGGCCAAATAAGCCTTACGTAACAAATACCTCATATCTCACACATTGCCTACTTCTGCGTTACTTTTTATGTGCGTTGGCATACGTGCAATGGGGCCAATATTCTGTGATAATAGTGATAATTTAACTCAGATTTTGATAATTTTCTTATTTTTATGTAAGAACCAATTCCTTACCAAGTGCATTCCATATCAGGTATGGCATACAACAGCCTAAGTATGCCGCCATAAAAACACCGACAGTCCTGCATGCTGAGTTAAACTCCCTCCTCCGAACCTCACGTCGTGTATAATAGGCTGTATTGTCCACTTCAATCTTCTTGGTCTTCTCTTTCTCTGCCTCTGAATAGACAATGATAATAATAATAATAAAAAAACTTTCAATCCTTGTCCCATTTATTTCCTATCGACATACAGTGTATCAGTTTTTTTTCGCGAGAGTCTAATTTTGCTATATGCGCGTGCAATGAATATCGCTAAAAATAGATTCGCTAAATATTCCTTCGATATAACAAAATGAGTTGGCAAGTTTCTGAGAAAACAATAAATCTCTGACAAATAGAATGGCCTCTCTTTGTCAGCAGAAAAACGCAAAAAAAGAAACATGTACAGCAAAGTCTTTAAAATTAGATTCGCTAAAATATGGTTTATGCCAGAATCGCGAAATTTTCCATGAGCGAAAATAACCTTATGTACGGTAGTTCAGCCTGTCTTTGGTCTGGATATTCTTCAAGTTGGTTGTCTGCATACAAAATGAAAATTTAATGTCTGTGTTGCTACCGCTTCCGTGGTCGAGGGGTTAGAGTCGATAACTTTTAATCCAATTACCGTACCTCTCTGGCGTGGGTTCGATCCCCGGGAGATGCCTTGGTAGTTTAGCGCGGAGGAAGGTTTCGTTTGTTTGTTTGTTTTGGGTTATACGTCACATCGACACATTATAGGTCATATCGCGACGTTACAGCTTTACTGGTGGAGGAAGACCTCATGTGCCCTTCCGTACATTATTTCGGGCACGAACGGGCACCTGAATAGAACCACCGACGTTCCGTAAGCTAACTGATTAGGCGGAGGATATAGTCTAGTACTGGTGTATCTCTCCAGGAACGATGGTTAGGAAACTACCCGCCTATATGACTGAAATACTGTTTGGAAAGGCGTAAAATGAAACAAACAAACAGTCTGTGTTGTTGTGATTGGTTATATGGCAAAACGTTGTTGACCATACCATAAATATTTTTTTACCATTACATAGTCTGCATATAAGTTAAATGCAAGTGTACTTAACCGAAACAATAGAAAAAGTTGAGAAAATAATGCAATCAACTATTCAGGTATCTATTACCCCGTCTTTCGGCATTTGCTTGTCTCAGTTCTTCAACGATATCTCCAATATCACCAACAAAAGCGCTGTTCACTTCACCGTGTGTTTTTGACTGATTTGTCTCAATCACGTGACCTTCAACATCAGACACGATATCCATTTTAGAAACTATAAATAAAAGATGTCATAAAGAAGTTTATGAACTTTGTTTAAGATTGAAGCTAAAGAATAAAAACGTAACTAAAATTAATAAGTTGTGACCAAATCATAATGATTTTGGTATGCACTGACTGCACAATCGCAACTTTTCGGCCCTTTCTGTCTGTCTTTGGATTAATGAAAATAGCCGAGAACGTTCCGATTGCTGGTTGCATTGGTTGAATCCATGACACAAACGGACTTTAGGTTAAAGTACACTTTTGGTCATGTTGCTATTGATTAACGAAGAAGGTAGTTATTGATAAAGGAAGAAGACGGGATAAAAGACCAAAATTTGAAACGCTGTTTCATAGTTAAGCTTTATTTTTAATCATAACTTAAACTAGAATAACATTGTATTTTCAAGTCAAGTATAAATGCTTATTTTCTGAATACTTTTCCCTAACGAAAGGCATAATGTGAGTGTTGACCTAATGGTTAATGATAAATTAAGGTGTCTATCTCTCTCTCTACATAGGGATCATTGGCTCAAGCCCTACTCGGGTCACGACCATGTTTCTCCGTATGACACCAGTACTTTCAGGAAGCGGACTCGAAAGTGATTCATATAATTTGTAATAACTTGTTTCGCAATCGAGCTTATATAACTATGTTTAAACTAAAGGCACACCCGAATGGCGCTTACATTCTATGTGGTTTACTCAAAACATACCTAGAGTGGTACTGATAGTGGAAACCTCCTGGTCGTTTTTTTCAGAGCCTGAATCGCCAACTTTGTTTTGTTTTCTCTTTTTGCTGTCGTCTGGCATCGTAGGTGTCCTTGGCTCGTACGTTTCTTCACTGATAGCATGCGACCTAAAATGTATAGCGTAGAATAAAGAATTATTTTGGCTAGTTATCACTTTTTTCTACCTCATAATTATATTCTTTTCTAACACATCCCGCACTTTCCCGCGCTTATCCCAATGAATATAGAAGGAAAGAAAATGTAAATATGCAATGACATCATGGCAGTCGATCTATATTCAGACATGTGGCGTATTAATTATAAGGTACGAATAGTTTCAAGTTTCAATTTATTTGCAATCACCAATGCATTTGCCTTTGGCAATTTACAAGCACACAAAAAAAACTGATAGCAAATACTATGAAACAGTTATAACAAAGACACTAATGAAGTACAACATAATGAAATCACAACAACACCAACAACACAAACAAACATACTTTAGAACGGATTTAACTCAATACAGGATTGGAGCAGTACCATTAGATGCTTGCAGAAATCATGATCACAAAATAGACAAATATCGGGTTTTTTTCGCCGATGTTTACATTTTCATTCATTATCATACATATATCGGTGTGAAATGATGAATAACACCTAAAGTTAAAAGTTCATTCTGTTGGGTTTTAGCATTTTATCATTCAAGCGCCTTGTTTGGTATATACCGGAATACGGTATTTTTTGTAGTGCTCCAATCCGTTTTTTAGTCTCAATCCTTTAGAACTTACTTGTAAACTTGATAAAGTAGTATCATGCTCACTACAATCATGATAGCTACAAGGGTGGTGAGAACAATGACGGCCTCGTACTGATAGACGGCTAGATGTTTACCGTACAGGTTTCCTATAGAGCAGAACGGTAACTCAAACTTAGCCTCGTTCCAGTACAGAAAGGGCCCTATCGCAATTATTATACCTGGAAATGTAACGAATATTAGTATTTATAAACTTCGTTCTTACGAGACATGTTTTGAAACAAAAATTAACTTTAACATTTCAGTGTGTACGCAGTTGAACGTGTGCGTGTTCGTGTTGTTATGATATCTTTATAAGGCCTTCTTTTTTTCTGGGTTATTTTAAATTATTCTTCTTTGTATTATTCAGTTGTGCTTTTTTTCAATATTAATAAAATTAAAATATGAACTTACAACTCGTCTACAAATTTAATTTCCAAGATGTGTGTGTCCGGGCATTTTACTGTAGCATTTAAAAACGTTGCACATACATGTTCATATGTGTGAAGCAATTTACTGCATTTATCAAATGAGTTACCAGAAGCAAAATGTAGTATATTTTCAGTATCGATCTTTGTAAAAGTATTTCCATTTAAAAAGCGAAATCACAATTATACTTTATCTAAAACTTGATCAAGAATTTCTTTATTGTTGGACAATATACCTATGAAAAATGTCCAAATACACCCGATCTTAGAGAATATCTTCATTTTTTTGTTATCACTGAAAGGATTTTTGATTGTCCATACAAGGTCTATAATCAGAAGAATGATACATATAGCTGACCATTCGTAGGCGACCACACCCAGCACCAACATTAATGTCAAACATACCCCAAATACTTTGAACACATACACGTCCCTAAATGAAGAAAACATACAAAAATAATTGAAATTAAGTAATAATCATGAAGATAATAATCATCAAACAATAATCATAATAATGCCTCATGTAAAAAACAAACATTAATATAAGATTTCAAGATTTAATGTTCAAAACACCAGTTGGTCACAGTCCAATATGGCCGACACAACTCAAGTTGTGCGTATTTCCAATCATTCTTGTGCAAAATTAAAACCACCATATAAAAATTTATGTGATATGTAAAGGCGACATATTTATTTTGTTTCTCGTACTCTGATTAATTTCATTATTTAAAATTCTGCTGATATGTTATGCTGTGTATAATACAAGAACAGAATTTCTATTGAAATTATCCTTTTCTACACACATACACCTTATTCACGATAATTTTGTTTAACATGTTTATTTAACAAAATTCACTGTGGCATTTTTGACCTTACACTTTAGGAGAAATATTTTATCACGTCAGTTCCTATTAATTCATAATTGTAGTTTATTATACCTGTTATGCGCAACTTTATGGTGAAACAAATTATCAAGTGGTCGGACAACTTATTGAACCGATACAAGATCTTGATTTAGCTATTATTTTTGTATTTTCTCTAACTGTATGTAAAATATGTGTACAAAGTAACACTTACATTATCAGACGATGTGTATCACTAAGGTTTTTTTTTTAATGAAAGGTTGAAGGTTTCATCGATCACTTTGCAGTTACTTGATAAAATTTCTGGGGTTATGGCGTCAGTAGCATTTAATTGGCTCCTTTCATCGAATAAAATCTTCAGAAGCGATAATAAGAATACACTTAAAGAATAAATTGGTGATATGTTTTGCCCTAAGCCATCAGTAATGCTATCGTATTCAGTGCTTTCAGCGCTTTGATCTCATTTGTAGCGTTTACGTATCATTTTCTTTCGTATCGGCATAACTTTAATACGTATTATATTGATTTCAAAAATATAAAATGGGATCTTCTATGTTTAATTACACGCATTATGATCCAAAACAACTTGTCTGAAACAGTTTAGATTGAAAATTTTGTTAATACGATTCACAAAAAGTCCCTTGACTGGCCACCTTGAAATTTGGCGAAAAGTATCAAAATCTGACGTTGATTCTTGATATACCTTAACTAACAGAAAAACACTTACTTGAATGCTATATTGATACCGACAAAGAGACAATTGATGGCAAAGAACAGGTCTCCAAGCGTGATGAACATGTAGTACAACATTCGATAGTCTTTCTTGATCAACTTCCGCTTAAAAGTAAGCACTAGGATAAAAATGTTGAAGACAATGCCTAAAATAAAATAAATAAAAGTCATCCAGTCAATACGTACTGGTCGCAGTTTTACGTACAAGTCAATGGTAACCACAACAACCATTTCAAGGAAAATAACAGGACCCTTATCAACAAATCACTGGTAAAATCCCATCTATGCCATGACATGCCAAACGGAAAATCCCCACTTAACGCCCGCTCGTGCAACTCAAGTTGTGTATAGTCCTAATCAGTCTGGTGCAAAATTCAAACCACAGAAATGACCAGGCTGTGCGGGACAGACGGAAAGTAAAAGCTTGGGTAATTGCACTACTTCCCCCGCTCTTTCCCGCTAGTGAGGTTGGGCTTGTTCGTTTTATTTAGGTAAACGTTAAAAACCCACAATCATGGTATCATGGTTAGAACTAATTAGCATCTCTTATTTTTTCATATTAATTTTACTGCAACAAAAAAATCATTTCTATTATATCTTTGGGCTTGTTATTAAAGATACTATACATTTGTTTGATGAATTTATTTTCATTGTAAACATCAAAGTAAGATATATTCACAGAATTTAAGGATAAAAAATGCGCCACAAGTTTGCAGTGTTTAAACACTGCCACTACACATTACTGTACTCCTTAAATAGTGGTAAAATTAGATTTTTAAAAAAAAAATAAAAAAAGAACAATTTACGAAAGATATTTAAATCATTTAAATTCAAAATGATGAAAGTATGAATATGAGATTTCTTTTTTTTTATTTTCTCTCTGAACCATATCAAAGGAAAGGTAAACATCATAACTATAGAATTACAGGCATTAAAGAGACCACATCCATTCAGTCCACTTACATTGACCGTTGACGTCATTCTGAAATTTATGTATTTGGCCGTCGCCGCCGTCCCAAAAATAGTAAGTCAAGATGGAATACATTACTGGTTTGAACAAAATAATCACTTCTAATGAGAATGGAAATAACCTTTGACGTTAAACAGAAACAGAGAGGTATACCTGTTATCCCTAGAATCGAGGTAATGGCTACTGTTATTATTTCAGACACCGGCATTCCCTCAGCTTGTGTTTCCGGTAAGCAGTCCGTAACATTCTCCACGTAGTCCGTACCGTCATACACGTCAGTGACGTTCTCTGCCATTGTATATTGCCTGCGTCAGAAATTATTTAAATAGTATCTAACGCTTAATGACAATATAATAATAAGTTATGATAAAAATGGATTACTTTATGATATATTTTTATAAAAGTGTATATATTACAATGTGGCCATACCACGTGACTTTTCGAGTACGGAACACGCCGATTTTTCACCCGTTTCAGGTATGTTTTTTATTCATAACTTATTTATTACTCAACCGATTTTGATCAGATAAGGCGCAGAGTACCCGTAATTATATCAGTTATCCACGGTATATCAAAATTCTGAAAACCCCTGAATGGTTTTTGAGAACATTCGAGTACAATTTTCTTTTCATAGCCTGGGCCGAGGGGAACGGTACACACTCATTTGGCATAACAGGCGATTTCTAGCAAGTCATATGTTTTTTGACACTATTTCATAGAAAAATACATGTTAAATCTGATATATTTACTATTTCCAATGTATCGAGTGAATGCAGTGATGTTTTAGCATATTTTCATCAAGTGATGTTGAAATGATACGGAACACACTGTTATTTCAAAAGATACGGTACACACACAATTTCTGTCTAAAATAAAATGTATAAAAAATTAATTTAAATTATAATGTGAGTGATTTTTTTTCAGTTATACATTTTATTAATTTAAACGAGAACCCTGGGACCTGTTTTGCAAAGTATCAGTATGCCTACAGTTTGATGTAAACAGGATTATTTTTAAAAAAAAGGAACATTTTGAGAGTACGTTGCGCAAAATTCGATTTTATATGTTGAGCAATTAATATTTGGCTATAAAATGTTAAAATTTTAGGTAGGGATACGGAAGACATTCAAAATTTTGTTTTGTTTTTGATTTTCATTTGAAACAATTAGGTATATTCTTTTGGATTATAAAACGAATTGTGAAATTCATGGACATCTGTTATGTGCGATTATTGTTTCGTTCGAATATACAAATGACTGTCTAAACGTAATATGAATATATAAACAAACAAGAAGTTAGGAGTAAGTTGGAAATATATGTTCCTTGCAAAATGTTGTTTAAATAATCGAATTTAGAGAAAAAACGCTGGTTTTGATGTAAGTGGATTTTTTTAAATCACGGAAAGTTTAAAGTTTTTTTTCGGCCACATGATATTTGGTATGAATCATCTGCCAGGGTCCCAAACTAACTGCATGTATCTAAATTATCAAATTATCTACATATGGACAAATATATTTCGCAGTTTTACGTGCAATCAAAATTAATAATTTGATAATTTGAAGAACCCATATGGGAACAAGGCCTGTTATATATCGTAACGTAGTTTATACAAGGTAACCTTGTTACATATACATGTAAGGATATACATGTTAGGAAATTCGGTAAAATTATGCCTATCTTGGACTTTCATTTCAAGATGCATTTAACACTTGAGTTCATGGATATGTGTGCTTGCGTGTTTGTGTTAAAAATAAAATGATGTTTTAATAATACCCATTTTGTCAATCAAATGCTATGGATTTTGTAGACTGCGTTCTGTTTTATATACTACATGAAGTAGTTCGAGACCACAAGTGACTTCGATGTTTCGATTTTTTATGTGAGAAAGTTTTCATACTACCGTAAAGAATGCCGGTCGTTTTACTCAGGTGCCCGTTTGTTCCTTTATTTATACCCAAAGGGGCACTTGTAAAACACGAAAGTCGCCACATGATAATGTCAGTTTTATGAGCCGTGAAACCAAACCAAAAATGACCTAATTACATGCATTAAAAGTTATTTTTAAAGCTTCATACCTGTAAACATTAAAAATTTAAGCAATGGCGACTACATTTTTATTTGTTTGGGTCGTCAGACCAAACAAATAATGGTAGCGAAATTTCAGGCTCTGATATGCTTATTTGCAAAATAAGAAAGTAGTCTGAACCCCTGGAAGAGGTAACTTACCTTTATATGTACTCTAACGCTGAAAAAATAAGGGGGGATCACTGCCTTCTGTGATTTGATTTAATTAAACATGACCATGATATTGCAAAATTGTACCTAATGACTTGCTTATTATTAACAAAATATAAATATATATAAATTGTTATCAAGTAATTATACTTTTCAGCGATTTAGGTCATGACCTTGTTTTATGTTTTCAGGATGAAGCAAAAAGACATATCTTACTTCACTTAAACTAAAAGAAATAAAAAAAAAAACAATAAACAACAATGGACACAGCATTATATAACAACATTTTCTTTCTATAGAGCGCAACTACCTGATTCTGTGAAGATCGAAGTGTTTAACATACCCTAGGTGATTTTAAATAGGACAATTACATGGAGGTTGTAAATGTTAAGCGTGATCTCTTGAAATATAGTGCAAAAATACATATAAACATTAAAAGTAAGCATTATGATACATTGCAAAACAGGTTCCTGGGTTCTCGTTTAAAGTAATAAAATGTATAACTATGAAAAAAATCACTCACATTATAATTGAAATTAAATTTTAATATATTTTATTTTAGAATTATTACAAAGACAGAAATTGTGTGTGTACCGTATCTTTTGAAATAACAGTGTGTTCCGTACCATTTCAACATAACTTTATGAAAATATGCTAAAACATCACTGCATTCACTCGATACATTGGAAATAGTAAATATATCAGATTTAACATGTATTTTTCTATGAAATAGTGTCAAAAAACATATGACTTGCTAGAAATTGCTTGTTATGACAAATGAGTGTGTACCGTTCCCCTCGGCCCAGGCCATGAAAAGAAAACTGTACTCGAATGTTCTCAAAAACCATTCAGGGGTTTTCAGAATTTTATATACCGTAAATAGCTGATATAATTACGGGTACTCTGCGCCTTATCTGATCAAAATCGGTTGAGTAATAAATAAGTTGTGAATAAAAAACATACCTGAATCGGGTGAAAAATCGGCGTGTTCCGTACCCGAAAAGTCACGTGGTATGGCCACATTGTATTATCCTTTTAATGACTAACTGATCAACACTAGTCTTCTAGCTAATATAAACAAATCTTCTAAAAGCAATTTGTTAATGATGTTTCTATCTTTTAAACAAATCTATCCCTTTTTAAGATGTCTTCTGTAAGTTTCAAAGACTACAGAGCAGAAGCGCTCAAATCAGGTATTTATATATAAGACTGTTGTTACTGAATTGTCGACAAACACTAACGCCACCTAGTGTCAGTAATAACACTGACGAACCCATACGTGATTTGGAGTGTTCATGTCAATGTCACGTGATATGATTCGTCATTGAAATACACCTCTGGGTATGACGTTGTCGAGTTTCTGATTTCTGCCACCATAAAGCAATACGTAATTCAAAGTTTCAAGTGAAAAATGGATACCAGACTTTTTTGACAATTTCGAAAACCAATGAAAATGGAACAAGCTTAAATGACAATCGAGCTCAAAGTTAACTTATTTATGAATCTTGCATATCTCGTGGTGGATGGAAACCATACAATACCTTTCCAATTACCTTGTACCGCTATGAAAATATTTGAAAATTTATATAAAATAAACATTTAAACCCTAACATTTTTATTTCATCATCATTTCTCATTGACACTGGATCTCATTTTCAGAATAATAAGTTCTTTAAAGAAAGTAATGTGTGTAGAACATTTATAATATAGCCTTGCCTTAAACAATTTGCAAAAGTAAAGATGAATTTTTAAATATAAGTAACCTCAACTCATTTTTCTTTTATTACAATAAGAATTGTCGCTATTTCAACTATTATAATCATATATGAGCCGCGTCACGACAAAACCAACATAACGGGTTTGCGACCAGCATGAATCCAGACCAGCCTGCGCATCAGGATCCATGCTGTTCGCTATCAGATTCTCTACTTGTTATAGAGTATGTAAGCGAACAGCATGGATCCTGATCAGACTGCGCGGATGCGCAGGCTGGTCTTGATACATGCTGGTCGCAAACGCACTATGTTGGTTTTGTCGTGACGCGGCTCATATATTTTTGTTGCATTTGGTATAGAGCCGATGTATTTGTTGGCCCTAGAACTAGGTAATATTATTTCATGTTTTTAGCCAAGACATATGTACTAAGATTTGACAATTACATTTACATAGCTACCTTATCACATATAAAACAAGAGTATTCAAGTTGTTATCTTAAACTAACAGTATTAGGCCAAACAAATATTTCAAGATTTCCAAAACTCTCAAAGTTTTATCAAAGTTTTAATATATTGCATAACATATTATTAAACACTTCGATAAAATAAAACAAACTTACTGTGCTACGCTTAATTGAAGAGAAAGCTATGGAGGGAAACCTGATATGCAAAGTTTTTATATTAAATGGAGACACATGCAAAATCTTCATTTCTTCATTTTGAATTTTTCATATATTATTATGTAAATGTTATCGAAATGAATACACTAGGCAGTAAAAGGAACCAAACTTTTCTTATTATAAAGAATAAAATGGCGATTTCCTAACTTGACCCGCGTTGGTCAGGTAAGAGCGCAACAGTTGTCACAGTGAACTCTCGAAACGTTAAAGAACATGTCAAATTTAGACTTGCTCCAATCATACAATATCCACAATATCTGTTATTGTAACTTCCAGAGTTTGTTCAAGTCAAATGACTTGTTTTAAAACAACTCGGTGATTATGTCGTCGTCTAAATTTTGTTCAACATTATATAGATATATTTAAGCTTTAAACCCAAAATATATAGAATTGATACTGAAATTCATGCTGGAGCTTTAAAAAATGTCATTTTAGCGTGACTTGAATACATATTTAGATTATTTTAATATTTTTGTCATTAATTTGCCTGAGTATAAGAAGCTCAGAAAAACCAAGGACAAATTTAATATGCCGAACTATTTACACCAGGCAATCTAAGATAACAAACGATAAGATATACAGGCCTGGCATAAATCTAGAACATAACACATATATATGTGATCACTCAACATGTTTGGAATTTCTTTAATGGTCTGTATAAAAAATGATTTTGTATCTTATTATTTTGATTAACACTTCAAACATTTTAATTTGCTTTCTTGAAAGAGACTTATCTATTATATACTGATAGCTGAAATATTGAGAAATATGGATAAAATAAAATGAGCCGTGTCACGACAAAACCAACATAATGGGTTTGCGACCAGTACGGATCCAGACCAGCCTGCGCATCCGCGCAGTCTGATCAGGATCCATGCTGTTCGCTTTCAGTTTCTTTACTTGTTTTAGGGTCTGTAAGCGAACAGCATGGATCCTGATAAGATTGTGCGGATGTCGTGACACGGCTCAAATGCATATGTTTATTCTTTTATAACTGAAGACGTTGTGTTGCATGCATAGATGAAATGATGCATTGTTGAATAAGCTACTGCTTTCCTCCTATTGTCGTGGTATATTTAGATTTTTTTTTTGACAAGATTGCCTCTTGTTCATCTGTCGGTCCACCCTTAAGCAATCTTAAAAAAACTACTGATTTCCACAGGTCTATTGGTGTGGTATTTTTTTTTTTTTTTTTTGGACAAGATTGCCTTTCACCTATTAGTTCGTATATCTGTGAACACTAACGCATTTGACCCTGTATCTGACTGTAACTTTTTTTTTACTTTTCAGTTACTGTTGCCATATATGGCGGTGACGGACTCTGCATATTGTAACGGATGTAAGTATATAATGTTTTCTATAGCTTCAAAATAAGATTATTTTTTACTGTTAACAAAAGTATGTCGCATTCATATCTTATCCCATAAAAATCTTAAGTTACCCTTTTACATTATTATTCTTATTCTTATTATTATCTTTATTATTACTGTCATTTTTATAAAAATTATACCTCTAATTATAACTATTATTATTATTAATATTATAATTATTATTTTTATTTTATTATTATTATTATTATTATTTTTATTATTATTATTATTATTATTATTCTTATTATTATCTTTATTATTACTATCATTATTATAAAAAATATAGATCTAATTATAATTATTATTATTAGTAGTAGTATTATTATTATTTTTATTTATCATTATTTTCATTGTTATTATTATTATTTTTTTTTTTTATTATTATTATTATTATCATTATTATTATTATTATTATTATTATTATTATTATTATTATTATTATTATTATTATCATCATCATTTTCAGCATCCTATGGAACAGAATTTATTTTCGGCCTTTTGGATTTACCGTTTTACGTACAGAACAATCAGACAGCACTGAATCCACACATGAGTGTAATGGTTACCCCTGAGAAATATTCAACGTATTATTACGTCACTCTTCAAAGTACAAACTCCGCTAGCAAAACGCCCACTATCGTAAGAACGCAGTACTATGCATACAGACAAGGTGAGGAATTGAAGTTTAATTCCACCTTTATCAACAGGTACCAAGATATTTCAACAGGTGGTGTGATCAACATTACTTCAGATGAGCCAGTTTCGCTAATGGTCATTTATAAATTCACTGACGGCGATAAAACAGATATGATAACGTATCCTGTCTTACCGACGAGCGTCTTGTCAACTGATTACGTCATACCGTCATATCCAGCGTCTTCCGATTACCACGGGAAAAATCAGTTTATGGTAGTCGGTCTTCACGATTCAACGAGCATTAGATTTGAAGGATATGAGACAGGCTCGATGGTATATGATGTGGATGACAACGATATTTTCATGTATGAGCGGAGAGTTGATATTAGTAGTACTTCCGCTGTGAGCAATCATCCGGTAGCCATTTTTTCGTGGATCACTGCCGGGGATTATTCGGGCGCTCCGAACAAAGACTATGTCGGGCGATCCTTAGCGATGCAAGTACCACCATTGGATGAGAGTGCCGTCCATTTTGTCATTCCGCCGTTGACTGGTGATTCGATTCATCGGTACAATGTACGTATATATGCGTCCGCTCGGAATGCTCAAGTGGAGATCCACTCGACTTCACAAAGTACGCAGTACGTGCATGTGTACAATAAAATTTACTACGAATATACGGCTATATTCAGTTCCGACATATTGGAGATATTGTCTGACAATCCGATAGTTGTTGTTCAGATTGCCTTAAATACATACAGCATGCCACTGTTTATGACGTCAGTACCAGCAGTTTCACAATTTATGACGTCATACAAGGTGAACTTTCCTTACATATCCTCGTATAGTTCCCAGCGGTCAGTTGTTGTGACAATCCCATACAAGGAAGCATCAGGAGTATTAATTAACGGGGATCCAATCATTCATGACACTAGCTCGGTACATATTTGCTTTCTTTATGCTAGGCTCTTTGTGTCGACTCTACGGAGTAGTGACGATATATAGGGATCACTTCTCCGTCGTCTGTCTGTATGTCCGTCCGTCACATAACTTGTCCGGACCGATAATATGATCAATATTGTGTCTAGTTGTGCATCTCCTCAACATTTTTCGATTTAATGATTATTGTCAGAGTTAAAACCATTAATGAGCTTGATTTTTAAAATTTGTCCAAACTATTCCCGTTGTACTACAAATGTAATTTTAATGATGCTTTACTGGATTGACCGGTAATTTTACAGCCGAGTTATGGGCCTTGAATAAAAAAATGTGTTTTGCCCTGTTAATGATTTTTGGTCTCCTGCTACACAGTAGCTGCAACTATGAGGCGACACATGTCATCACTGATGGCCCTTGTTTATGATATGACACTTATTAAACATTTTTTAATTTGTCAGAAAATTACTGACGAAATAAACATCCATTAAATGATATTTCATCTTTTTTATACGAAAAAAAAAATTGAAAAGTTTATAAAAATTGATAGTTCACCGCTCGAAAACTAAGCTTAAAAACATAATCCTTCAGTTTCGTATTTATAAAAGGGAAGGAAATCGGTTTGCTTAAATGTAAAATATGTAATAAAATCTCTTTTTTATGTGAATATTTGTACAAAATCTTTTGACCTGTTATAACCAAAGAGTACCAAGTGCAAGTCTTTTTGAAGTATCGCGTACTCTGTTTTATTGTTTTACAGCTTAAAAAATCTCCGCTCGGTCACTATGCCATTATCATACATAAAACAAGCCGTTCTACTTTGACTGTGGACCATGCAGGAGTTGAACAATTCGGCCTCATTGCTCTCCGGCAGTGGCAAGCGTCTCGTGGCGCGGTTGAGGCACATGGTTTCGTTCCTGGAATACAGTTTGAGGAATTAAGTAAGTTATTTGCATTTTCTTAACTGTACATATTATGAATTCTTCATAATAAATATACCTTAGACCTACTTTTTATCCCATGAACAAAATGAATGATTTTACCTTTACTCTACAATCAAATTATAATAACAATATTCAGTTATGCTATGTTCTCACCGCCGATCAGATCAACTCGATCGTCCCGATCACATAAATTCCCCGATGAAGCCCGACCAAGCTGGATTAAATGCACATTCACGACTCCTACACGACCTCCTCAAGTCGACCCTACACGATGTTTTACGACTTCTTCTCGACGACAACCCGACCAACATCCCGACTTCTTCTCGATCACCCAGACCTATACGCGAGTCATACACGATCTCAACTAGACTAACTGGACCTCTGCTCGATCGTTGCCAGATTTCCACCCGACCAGATCGGATAATGCTCGAGTAGAAGTCGAGATGATCGTGTACAGATCGGGTAAGAGATGTATACCCGACCAAACTAGATCGTTACACGATTTATTCTCGATCAACTAGATCTTCTACTCGATCACTATAGGATCAATTCTCGACCGCTTATCTACTCGATCGCTACTCGAATTTTTTTGACATGTCAAAAAAATTCGGGTAGGAAGCCCGAGCCATGCCGACCAAGGTAGACCGCTCCGACCACCCCCGATCACGCATGCAGACCGAACTAGACCGGTACCCGATCACTTGATCGTGCTTGATCGAGTTGATCTGATCGGCGGTGAGAACACAGCATAATAACAAGTTTACGTTTGACAAAAGCACTTAACCCAAATTATTTCTTTTAAATCATATTTTCAACGGCACGGCACGTCTGGCTTGACTTCATTGGCTGATTTTCAAAAACATGAAAGAATAGGCTGAGTTGTATGTACTTACATATGCGTGAGTGCGTGCGTGGATAATTTCGGAAAGCACGAAATGTAACGTCACAAATATCATCTTTAATATTGTTTGCTTTTAGACTGTGGCTCAGTGCATACAAGTCAAATTGTAGGTACGTATCATCTAGTTTTCATCCGCAAAAATCGGGTTTTTAATCTCTTAGAAATTCTTTTCAAGAAAAAATCGGTTAATCACATTAATAAGATGTTGATTATTTGAAATATGCAGCGTAACAATGCCTCCGGGTTCATGCCATTCTTCATGAAAATTTTAAAAATGTGTTCTAAAGTAAAATAGTCTGAACACTAGAAATTAATTACACTGACAATCCACGTAAATTACCAAAAAGAGACCAAAGGTGCAAAAAATAACCTTTGCTGTGTTAGTCACGCAGTAGAAATATGGTTATCAATACTGTAAAATCGGTCATTAATCGGTTTTAACTTGAAAATTATAACTTGAACCTTTTTACTTTTCTTAAAATATTTGTATATTTTCAGTGTGATTTTCTTGAAATATTTTGACTCATCTGGAGGCATGCGTCTTGAAAGCTTTAACACCGCATTACAGTCAATAACAAATTAATTTATGAATTTATTACAGTTTTATATTTTCATAGAGATTTACTGTTTGGATAATTTATAATCTTAACGACTTGATTTAATTGATACTAATTTTATAAAAAAAAATGATAAGTATATAACATGACAACCGACTGATAATTGACAGAAAACTGTGTACATGTATGCACCTATAACTATGGTAATTACATGATGTCCTTTTGTTTATTTTCAGGCTAAAAGGGACAGAAGCAAAACTATTACATACTTAAACATTTTAAACGGGAGGAAATCTGATTCTTTTTTAAATTTGTAAACAATTCCTTATGAAAATATAAATAAATAATGAATTCAACTTTTGATATTCAATATGCTCTTATCGGGTAAAAAGCTAAACCCGCTTACGTCACTTCCGGAGCTTACGTCACTTCTGTTATTATGAGCGTTCCCTCTAGACGGAGACAGGCATATCTGATAAATGTCGAGAACTTAAAAAAGATAGGGGGAGGTAAATACGTCTCAGTTTTATGCAAAAAAGTGGACAAAAATTTTCCATCGGTAGTATTTTATTATGAAATTAAGTCTGTTTTTTCTTATATTTCTTTGACGATTAATTTGAAATGTGGTTGACGTTCGGATCCATTTTTAATAATCGATTTGTCCCACTTTCTTTTACAAAATGCAGGAAATTTTACGTAACTAGGGAAAAGAAGCTCACCAAATATTATCAGAAGTCAATTTTCAAATTGTGACAGTTTGTTATTTAAAAGAGAAGTTTTTAAAGAAAAAAAAAATATTATGGCACATTATGCTTCAGAAACCAATAAATGTTTACCTTTTTAGAAAGGGCAAACATGAGTGTTATTATATTTAAATATTGGTACTAGAGCATGCTAGATGTTTGTTACCGGAAGAAAGTAGTAATTAATGTGAAATTATTCATCATGAAAGTAGCAAAATGTAAACAAAGTAGTATTTTTACTTCCATACAAAATACCAAATCACTATTAAACGGCTTTATTTTCCAACAGAAACAGAAGGAAAATATAGTTCAAGTTATAAGCCAAAGAGTTATTTTTTGAAATCTATAAAAGTACACCAAAAATAAAGACTTTTAAGAAATAGAAATAAAAGCTTTTAAAAGACATAATGGGCCTTTAAATTGATTTAATCAATATTACGAAAGTTAACATGAATGAATTGATAATAAGGAATTTACGCTCAGAAAAAAAACATGCTCAAAATCAGATAGCAATGCATTTTTAATTTATAACACTTTGTCACATTATTATAGCCATTTTAAGGAGAAAAGAGTCCATTTCAATACTGGTGTGCGTGGTTTTAATACTGAAGTGCATGAAACTTCAATAAGTCATTTTTTAAAGATTTTTCATCCAAAGCCAAATGTTGAACTAGATCTACTTTGTTCGTTTTGTTTTTCAAATAAAATATGAATTGATGGAAGGTGAAATGATCGGTCTGTTTTATGTCCCTTTGTTATTTAAGTACGGACAACTTTAAAAGAAACATTTCTGTCCAAAGTCATATCTTTGTATATAAGAATACAGAGAATACAGCAAAGTTGCTCTTTTTAATATAATCCAACATTTTGTCTAAGTATAGTTAAGATATATAGTCTTGTTCAAAAATATCAATAACTATATCCTATATGGAAGTCTAATGTTTTAGATTGTAGGATCTGTGTATAGTTTAAAAAAATAAAATTATGCTAGATCTTTAATTAATATAAACATGTTAATCATACAATGACATAGTCAACGGAACGTCTGTGGTTCTACTCAGGTACAGGTTTGTGACTGAAATAATTCGATGGCATAGTGCTATAAGGGGATAAGTGAAAAATGACAGTTTTGAGATAATCAAGAAAAACTGTCTGCTGCTTTTATTTGTTATCATTTTTAAAAATGACTTTGCATGCTTGTAAACGAGTAATGTTAGAAGCATTACAATCATTTTTACCTATTGTGTGGTCGTTTGTTAGTTCAAAAATGATTTAATAATTACTTAACACCTTATAACATTTGCTGAAATGACAAGTTGCATTTCGGTAAAAGGCGTTATCTGCCACTTCACTCCTTTTAGAATAAACAATGTAACCATATCATAACCATATCATAAGTCAACATACAGTGACAACTGCCACTTACCACCTGACTTTCTATTACTTTTGAAATCAAATGATCAAAGAATTTTTATAAGTCTCAGTATTTAACAATATTTCGGTTGTTTTCTAACATACATGTATAATTTTATGCCGACATGCAACTTTCAACTTCTCCACTTAAAATTATTGAAAAAGTGAAAAATGATAACAAACTAGTTCAAAGGTATTTTTAAATCCTATTTTGGCATAGCTGAAGGAAAAATAATGCACAATGACACCAAGTTTTAAAATTAAATTTATTTCATTTCAAAACCATGAAAACCTTTAACATAAATTTGTGACATGTGCTTATATTAGCATCATGTATTGACATTAAAACAAGTAATTCATTACCTTCATGAACAAGAACAATTAAAAAGAAACAGGATAACAAATTGTAATCAATTAATTGTCCACAATCTCAAGTTTGAAACACAATTCATGTTATAGTTCATATTTATAATAATGTTATTCATGATGTATTAAAAACAACTTAGAAGTGTATTTATATAAGTGTTTATGCTGATAAATGAAAGTATTTCATTATGTTTGCATGATTTCGTAGTTCATGCTGTGTTCATTATTACAATGCCAATGGACCGTTTCCTAACAATTAAATCATTTTGAAAAAAAAATCAATTTTTTATACTGAGTTATAGTTCAACATTCATCTGATTCATGGTCTTCTCTGTGGGGTAGACTACCATAAAATGAATGGTATCTTGGCGGTTTTATTTGCCTTTGGCACAAACTCAACAAATCGTCATATTTTTTTTTCGATAGACATATCTGACTATCATATGCATTCTTTAATGCATAGCCCTCAATTGTTCTCATTTTTCTTCTCAAATTAGGCCGTGCAATTTCAATGAATTTGAATTCAGTATTAACTTCATACTTGTAGTAAATTCTGTTTGGCTCAGATTTACGGTATTCAAATACGTGTACCTTTGTCCACTGAAGTGTTGAACCATCTGCTGCCTTGCTTCTATTAGCCACAATATGATCAGCCAAATCCTTAAAATCTTTATATATCAGATGTAGCCACTTCAATTACTTTATATCTTGGCTCACTGGCTTTGCTATTCGACACAGCTGACATCCAATCCGTAGGACCAAACATATCATGCTTTTTCGTAGCTTTTTCGATAGTGGCATGTACAGAGTCTCCCTCCATTTGCGAATGTCCACGTTCAAAAAAATTGTGAGTGATTGTGTTAATAGGCATATTCTGTACACAATATAAACACATACTGGAGAAAGGAAGATTTCTGTTCTGTCCAGAACAGCTGTCGGAGTAGTATATATCAAATGATCAACTGCTCCAAGACTTTCATTGAATTTGTATATACATGAAGAGATATCATTGCTTCCTCGCTTAGCAACTGATTCATACCACATGTAACATGATGCATGCTTTTGAGACTATGTCAAATACAGTAAAATTATATGTAGCTAACTTCCGGCTGTAGTAAACTTCACCTATTTCTGTTTGGGTGAAATCAAAAACTTTTTGAAGATCAAAAATTTATTACACGTGTATTTGTATCTTCCAAGGCCTTTTCTTTGTCATTTTTGTTTCTGTTGTCGAATTTGATCTTTTCTTTGTTGATGTTCAAGGTATTCACTCTCTCTTTCTTTCTTTTTGCATCATCAAGACTTTTATACACTTCACAAAAGGTGCATAAGTCTTTTTTGGGGTGATGAAAACCAAGATGAATTCCTTATTGAATATAGAGTTATACAGCCAGAGCTTCTCAGGAATTGTGTTGCTTTTCTCTCACACTCTTCCACATACATTCTATACATTTTATTTACTTACAAGCCCTTTTCGAGATATTGCCTCTCGGTATCCCTTCGGCAGTAATGTGAATTTCTACTCTCTGAAATTTGTCTATGTGTTTCCGTATTCCATCTCTGGCTGCTTTGGAAACTTCAAATCTTTTTATGCCGACCCCTCTATCTGTAGTGTCATATATCTTGTCTCTATTCATCGTGTACTCGATCACCTTTGGTCCAACATCTAAAAATATTCATGAAGCTACTTTTACAAATTTGAATCAAATCATCACTATCATCATTGAGCGGGAAGAAAATATTCATAAGTTAATTTCCTCCTAGATTTCATCATTAGTTGTTGTTCGCCCCGTTTTTTACTTATAACTTTTATATGATGTGATATTAAGTTTCGTTGAGTCTCATATGACAAGTTCCATTTAATGGTTGAATATTTCCTCTCTCCTTTCTTTTTTTTTATTTTACTTGTGCATCTGTATTTGCATTTACAACTGATTGCCTTTGATGCCTTCATCGGAACTGTAACCTCTTTCTCATTATAATAACATTGTCCATGCTGCCGCCTTCTTTTT
Source organism: Ruditapes philippinarum (assembly GCF_026571515.1). NCBI lineage: Eukaryota > Metazoa > Mollusca > Bivalvia > Venerida > Veneridae > Ruditapes > Ruditapes philippinarum. Next base: position 260,435 of record NW_026857441.1, on the reverse strand, counting down.
TGTAATTTCACGTTTTGCCATTTTATCAGGTTCTCTGGTGCGTTTCCTAGAGTTGCTCTTTTCAATATTCAGGAGTTTTGGCATATGAATGTACACATGGTTCCTCAAGGTTTTGTATGTGCATAATTTTTTTATTTGATTATTATTTTCTTTGGGTGAATTTTTCATATTCAGAATCATCAAGTACTTGTTACTTGGCACATATTCAGATCCAGAATCATTTTATTTTATTTTTTCGGAACCTTTGACTTTCTGTTTCTAAAGTAATTCAATAACTAGATAAAAATATTATTATCCAGACTTATTTCCACTTCACTTCCTATTTGAATCATTTAAACTTATATCAATAGGATCCGAAGGTACCCAAATCAACTGGTGCATACAAATCATTGTCTAGTTCATCTTTAAGAGAGGAATTGTTGCATAAAATATTACCAATTTTCATCGGCAATGAAAAAATCTGAAAACACTATCTTCTTCATTATCATTTGTAACATAAAACCTGTGTATAAGCATTCATCTAATTAATATCTTCAAGTGGTAAGTCGGTTCGATTGTTTTATCAGAAAAATTGCTTTCATTTTTGCATTACTCGCTTCTCTTCTAATAAGTTCATTGATAGGAACATATCGTCTGAATCTGAATTTTCAAAATGTATCTCCATTTTCTGTTTAACATGAACTACTGGTATTCTTTTTAAAGATCAGCTTTCTGTTCATTATTCTTTGTTCACAAACAACTGCGAGTATACTCTCAAGATGAAAAAAATATGGTTTTGCGATCATTTTTTTAAGTAAAGATTCTTCTGACATTGTTTTGATGACATTGATTAAAGCGGGTCGAGGGACTTCTCATACATTTCATTCACCTGCAACTCTTTTGGCTCTAGTTGTAAAAGACGTGACCTTGCATATCTTGCTTCTGGTAGGTCCATTTCTAAAAAAGAGAAATAAGTTAGATATCAATTATTGACACAACTTTGAAAGAATGTTATCCATTTTCCTTTTAATATCAAATAAAACTGGGGAATAGATTGAAAGTTTTAATCTTTTAAAGTGACAGAATATTCTCCAATACAAAATGATCATACAAATGTCACGGCTTTTAGGAAACCCCAATATGTTACTTTTACCTGCTAATGTGTTATCCCAATAAATAAATTTATCGAGTTCATAACACTTTTCAATGAAATCAATTTTTAGACAAATACACACATCAAAAGCTTCCCACTATAATTACGAATATAATGTGACAAAATACCCTGCTATATAAATTTGTTTATCTGCAAAAAAAGTCGATGCTGCAACCAAAAAGTCATCCATGTAAAAACTGTTTCTTCTTTTCAAAAATAATGCGCCTTGAAATTAACTTTAATAATCTAGAATCCAAATAATTTTATCTTAGCTACGTTTATTTTTCTAGAGTTTTACCAAAACATAAACAATATAAAATTATTAGCTTTCCATGTTATTCTGGAAACAAGAAATGAAATGATAAAATACTTTAAATGATTTAGAAATGCGGTGTTATGATATTTAAACGGTTAGCTTTTATAGAGATTTAACAAAATTTTCAATTATACAAAGACGTATCTACCACTTATCCCCTTTTAGCCATAGAACACAATGCTGAATACCCTAATTGATTAAAAGGTGATATGTGGTAAGATATCACCATTTTGCCTTTTAATATTTTTCTATTTTTACTTATCACCTTTTTTTCAAAAGCCTCATTGTGGTTTATGTGACGTATGTACAATGACGGGAACACTAGATAGCTGCACATGCGCCCAAGTCTGTAGTATTCAAATATGTTATCATGCAAGAAGGTGTTAAGTAACACTTATCCCCTTATAGCACTATGCCATCGAATTACACTGTGTTGTTGCGACGTAAAATCCAACCAAACGTCAAAAAACCCATGCAATTAGCATTTCCGAATGATCAGACTATTATATTTACATCATATTAATTCCTGGTATAATTAAATTCAATGAATTTGATCATTCTAACAGAAGTGTGCATGCTTTACTATACATCAATCCTAATAGTGCATACTTCGCTAACGTACTTAAAATAAATGACGAAAAATAACATGACATGATGTTCATAATAATATGTTAATGTCATTTCTATATCAAAAGGTCCCTATTATTGACAAATGACATTTTTCATGATGCAAAAATATTCTTATGTCATGTTTTATATCTAAGGTCCATTTAATGCCGATTGGGTCATTTTTTATTATCAAAAGCCCCTTATTTTCATTACCTGAAAACTGCAGAAATTATAAAACTTCTTTCATATTAAAAGTAAAAACCCCAAAATTCATTTTTAAATATTCTGAAGCCCCCAAAGTTTGCCCCCCTAAATTTAAAGTAAATTTGTTTTATAAAAGGGGAAAATCAATTCAACCCCTTGCTTGTTTATTTTTCAAAAATTTAAAACTAATGTCCGCGACACCCATTTCATAAATTATTTTTTGGAAATTCGGGAATATATTAATATTAGCACGAGCGGGTTAAAAACCTAAAAACAGTCCACCCTTTTTAAAAATTTTATCACACATGGATTCTAGAATTCTATATCACCCCTGTAAAAAATTTCGGAAAACTCTCAAAAAACCAGGACGGGGTAAATTCTCCCTGTATAATGCAAAACAAACACACCTTTTCACTTTCCTATTAAAAATTTTATTAAAACAACTAACTGTGCTTGGGCTAATAAGCCTATGAAATATGATAAATTGTTTTTGATGTGTTATGCTCAGTCAAATTATAAAATTGTCTTAAGTTTACTGTTTCAGCAAGTTTTAAACTAATTTACCAATATCAGATGAATACTGTTTTTTGATAACCAGATGTTTGTTTTATTCTTAAAGACACATTAGCCTGAGAAAACCATTTTTTCTTCTCTAGAAAGGGCTAGCATGAATTTAATAATGTTTTAAATAGTGGCTTTTGAGAATAAAAGATGCGTTTCACCTGAAAAGTATGATTAATAAGAGAATAATTTGTCATAAAAATTAGCAAAAATGTAATCCAAAGTAGTATTTTGATTTCCATTATAAAATAACCTTATTCGAACTATACCTGTACTATTGGGGGTTAAAGTGCGTGACATTGATTTGTTGGCTTGTTGGTGTTGGTAGTAGTAGTGTTTGTGTTGGAGGGTGTAAACTGTTGTAGTGGTTGGGCTGAAAAAAAATGGAGAAGAAGTAGAAAAATTTGAACTATAAATTGTAGCTAAAAGTGAAAAGGAAATCAAAAGCCTGAGTTAATAAATTACTATACATTTCGAATTATAACGACCCGTTATAATTTACAAACGGCAATTCGGAAACACAAACCGAAAAAAAAAAAATGATTTAAGATTCTGGATAAAGGGAAGCGTTAACCACAAAAAAATACATTTCAAATTACAGATTTCGTTGATTGATTTTAAACCTGAGAATTATGAAAAAGGAAACATGCCTCAACCAACCCCCCCCCCCCCCCCCCTCAAACACACACACAACACAGCTATGACTGGAGCGGTACTCATTTCCAAACACAAAAACAGTTTTTGGAATCAATGACCCCAAAGGGACCGAAAAAAAAAACGGGGGACGATAGTGCTTGATAAAGAAATCCTTTATGGGTTGTATATTTTAAAATTTAATTAAAAACATTTTGATAAGTTTCTAAACGAAACAATAAGTTCTAAGAAGATCTTGGTCGGGAAAAACCCTAAACCAACAGGGGTTTAAAAGTTTCAGTGTTAAAATTATAAAATGTTTTGGGCCTTTTTTGAATATAAAAAATGTTTAAACCTGAACCCTTTTGCCAAAGAAATTGTAATTTTTTTTCTAAAACCGGGGTTTAAATATTTTTTTAATTACAATATTAGATCGGGAATTTTTCCCTTGTTCGAATTTTTTGGAAAATAACAAAATCCCCATGCTTTTTGAAAAGAATAAAAGGGCGACCATCATTCCGGAAAATTTATGATCCAAACTTACAAAAATGAGTATACTAATTTTTAGAATTACCCTTTTAATACTTCATTTTTAACAAATAAGAAGTTACTGAATCAGTATAATACCCAGAGAGACATTATAAAAGGAGGGAATAGTATGTATTACCTTAATTTACAAGATCGACATGAGTTGTCTCGGCTTGCCTGAACTAAAAATTTGTGCCGGTTTCATGTCAATATCAGTTTTGATAATTTAAAGTCACATTATGCCTCTTTGGGCAAAAAATGAGCATGAGGGTTATTTTTTTTTATAAAAAATTTGATTAGAAGATTTTAGAGGCTTGGGCATGAAAACAGTTGGCACCCTGAATGTGAAAATTTTCATATAAAGAGCTAAATGTGAATAAAAAAATATTTTGAGTTGCTTTTGGAAAAACTTATACCAGGGCCCAAAATTTAAATAGGAAATTTAAAGCATAATGAGAGCTTAGTGATAGCGCAAACAAACATTTAATCAAAAATTTAAATTTAATTTTAAAAATTTGGGAAAAAAGGGTAAAAACAAACATTTAATTTGAACTTTTCCCAAATTTACAAATCACGAGATGATGTCCCTTGCGGGAAATTTAGGAAAAAAAACAACAACTCCGCACCAAAGGGGAAATTTCTATATTTATAAAACCAGGTGAGCTTTGGGTTTTAAAACCGATTAAAACCCCAAGTGCCCCCAAATTTAACCCCCTTCGTTTTGGGAACTAGGGTCACCAATGGGAAGGTCAACTTTAGAAACCCTTTTCAATCCCCAAATTTATCGGCGTGGTTTAAAAATTTGTAAAAGCGAGGGGTTTTCAAATTTTTTTTGCGGGAAAAAGCAATACGGGGAGGAATTTTCATTATTTCGAGAACAAAACATGGTGTTTTTTCCCCAAAAAACCGGCATTTTCTACTTTGCCCAAAAAAAATTTTTTTGTACATCTGGTGTAATGTTGATCGTTAATGTTAAGATCCGTTTTAAAAACTATTAAAATTATTGGGGGTTCTATGCTCTAAGAATTTTTAGATTTACCTTTATTGTGCATTTTCATTTAACTTTTTATCAAATTCTTAAAAGAGGTATGACACTTTAAAATATGTCCATCTAGATTTTTACATATCACTGGATAAAAACTGACCAACTGAAACGCCATGTGTAAATTCAATTTGAAGCAATATAAATAAAATCATCTCAGAGACAGTAGAATTGGCTTTTAATTTAAAAACTTTACCTTTCCTTTTTTTTCCTTTTTTTTTCTTTTTTTTTTTTGGAGGGAGGAGGGGGGGGGGTCTCCCAAATCCTTACACTAACCAGAGATTGTCTTGTCTGAGCCTAAATTAGAAAACTTATCTTGACGAAAATGCCCGAGGTTATATGATAGTTATATTACATTAAATTTCTTAACTCGACATTTGACCCTAAGATAAGATAAGGCGCATATTTATAAGTGTATGAATTTTTTCTACGTGTTTTAAAAGTAAAATTTTTTTGTAAAATGTTAAAATTTTATTTAAAAATGATGCAAATGGAAAAGCTCTTTTCCCGTAAGTTTTTTTCATTTGGGCAAGCATTTTTTGATTTATATTACATGTATTCATCTACATTAAAAAATTTATATGTTTGGTGAAAAATGACTCACAAAAGGGGAAAATGTTTTTAAAAAGAAAAAAGCCCAGGGGCCCGCGATACCCCCCTGAATCTGTTAAATTATCAAATGAAATCGGTTTAGTTTACTTAAAATTTTCCCCGGGTTTTCTTTTTGAGTCGCCGGTAAAAAACCCTCTTTTTTGTATTTACCTACTAGATATAAATATATAAACACGGGCCCTAGTTGCCTTCAAATTCACAAGATACCCCCCCCCGGGATTTTTTAAAAAATTAAAAATTTAAAACCCAAAATTTGCACTATTGGTTAAAATGATATATCAAGATATTCACCGGCCCTGTATAATTTTAGATTGACACCAGTCTTAACTATCTGGCTATGATGATAATAAAGAAACATCGGTCTAGATGATTTTCTTTAACTCATTTTGTATCCAAAATACAAATCTGCACAGTACAATGTCTCAAACCAAAAAGCAAACAGTCTGTTTTGTTTTTTATCTTTTTGAATAGTTATGAAGTTACTTTGTTTTGTATTCTGCTGGCGATTTCAGACTATAAAAACCATATCCTGGACCAAACAAGGGTACTTCTTTATTGCAAAAATCTCCGTCATATGAAAATGCATCGTCATTCTAACAATGATACATTGATGATATAATTATAATTGTATTAATAATTAATTTCAGTTGACTCTCATATGGATTGTCAATGGAGAACCAACATGTATGGAATGTTAAAGGTAAAGCAATAAATTTTAGGGCAGATTCCGCATTGATTTTTTCAAGACTTTCAGAAAAAAGTTTTCCCTTTTTCTAACTTAAAATTTTTAGTTTTCACCTAAAAAAAGGGGGTTTTTTTACAAAAATGAAGTTAAACCCACAAAATTTTTAAAATCAAATATCCCAGTCACAAAATATGCTAAGGGCTTTTTAAAATTTTATTTTGCTTAAAAAAAAAATGCAGTGTTTTATTCCTAAATAAGGTTTAAAAATTTAATAAGGGCCCATTTTTCCATCCCATCTTCCCCGCACCTTTCAACCAAACGGGTTTGGGCCCGTTTCAAAGGGGAAAAATCCGTCCAAAAATTTTGTGATCATTACAATTAAATTTTAAAATTTCCCAGCTTTTTAGTTGGTTTTCCCCCGGGGTAATATCAAAATGTTTCCTAAAACCAATGAAAATTTTTAGATTATTGTGTCAAGCAAAAATATACTATATAGTCGATCCAGGTTATAAGTTGCTTCCAATTCAAAGATCCCTATAAACCATGCGGTTTTTACTTTCCGTATTTGCCTCAAATATATTATACAGTGTCACGTGACTTAGGGTACTATCCATCAACATGAAGAATAGACAATTTGATCTCTGTAAAAACTGGCCGTTTTTCTATATATCGTGGAAACTGAAATATAAACATTTGCGTATTCTTTAATGCATATATTATATCTTATTTTTTACCATATTAGAAACGGGATTTTAACTTTTTCAAGAATCATTTTCATGAGTTTGTCGATCCATTTAATGTAAATTTGACAGACAGGGGAAACAGGTGGTAAGGTAAAAAAATGGGAAAAGACAAATACCCACCCCATTGTTTTTTTTTTTACTTATGGTCTATCAATACTTCAAGGACAATTATACCACAGCTTACTTGACAAAAAGCTAACAACTTATTTGTTGGCCTGAACAGAAAATAGACAGTGGCTTTTACTATATAAGGATCTAAACTTCTACTGCAAGATCCTGATATGTAAAATTAAATAAATGGCACAGTTGTATGTGCTTTAACAACGTGCCAATCTGCTGTTCCAACTATCCAGCCAAGATTTGACCAAAAACTGTAAGGAATTTAAGATAGATATTTAAAGAATAAAAAATTAAAACGAAACCTCGAAAATGGCTGAACAAAATAATTTTTCCAATGCATATAGAATGACAAGATTTATGCCATAAATACATAGATTGAGAGAGATTGATCAAAAGGTTAGTTTCTATTGAAAGAAAATGGTCTACAAATATTAGGTAAACAGCACTGAATATTTTCAAAAGATTTTTTTCCATTTAATGTAAAATTAGTTTTATCTAATCCGATATTTTACATTTTATCATAAAATGTATTTTATTTTGATAAAAAAAATGCCGAGAAAATTTTTATGAAAAAATCTCCTTTAAAATAAGAAAACAAATTTGATGATGGATTTAATGATTTGAGATCATTTAGCCACGTCATTGGACAAAGCCAACATACTTATTTGCGACCAGCAAAGGATTCAGGACCAACTTGCGCATCCGCAGTCTGATCAGGATCTATGCTGTTCGCTTACAAACCCTATAACAAGTAGAGAAACTGATAGCGAACAGCATGGATCCTGATCAGACTGCGCGGATGCGCAGGCTGGTCTGGTTCCATGCCTGGTCGCAAAACGCAGCTATGTTGTTTTTTCGTGACGCGGCTCATATGTTTAAAGGAAGTCAATAAATATCATTTACCAACACTTTCAGCTTCATATGGCACTGACTTTATATTCAGCATAGCTGATTTACCATACTACAGAATATACCCATCCGAGGATCCAGATATAAGTTTACATATAAACAAGCAAAAGATCAACTTATTTCGACATGACCCTACCATCTCTTGCAACTGCCAGTAAGACGCCAATCTATTTCACTACAAGATACCGACTGTACCATACTGGTGTATATAGTCTTAACTCGACATTCATAAACAGGTACAGCGACGTTAATTCAAGAAGTTCCATCAGAATACATGCCGATTATCCGATCTCAGTATCGGTAGTGTATTCTTACAATAAAAACTCACCCTCTTATGATTTAAATAACCACATATTGCCGGTTAACATCCTTTCAACCTCCTATGTGATACCGTCCTATTCAAGCAATAGCCAAAATCAACTCCTTGTTGTTGCACTTAATGAATCGACGACAATACATATCAAACATTATGGAATATCTAAATACGAGAGCCTGCACGCAAATGAAACATTTATTTATCAATCATCGTCCGATATAAGTGGTGCATCAATCACAAGCAACCGCCCTGTTGCAGTGTTTTCATCCATGCCATCAGGATACAATTATCATTCAAGCACATACAAATCACGTAATCTTTTAATGCAAGTGCCACCAATTACTCAAGGAAGCTTTCATTTTATCGTTCCGGCCTTGCCTTCGTTGGTCAAAAATTACAAGGTTCGTATATACTCTACGCACACCGGTGCTTTGGTTGATATTCACTCCTCGTCAGAAAGTGTGAGACATATGCATGTCTATGAAAACATATACTATGAATATAGTACAAAAGGCTCGAGTGCACTAGAAATATTTTCCGATAGCCCAATTATGGTCGTACAGATTGCAGAGAACTCTTATGGTGCAGCGATGTTTATGACCAACATTCCGGCCGTGTCACAGTATATGACGTCATACTTAACATTCTCTACTCATTCCCATTACGTTGTCATAGTGAGGTACGAAGAAGCCCTGGGCTTGTTAGTTGACGGATCGCCACTACTACACAATCCAGAAGTGGTAGTTTTACTTTTTACTCTACCAAAATAATAAAAATTTATACATGAACCTAATTAAATTTGTCACTATGACGTATTTCATTTTTTCTTTTACCTAAGATATCTTATCTTATCAGGTAAATAATTTTGCTGACAATCTACTCGTTTGGAATGTAACTATTTAACTGGTTATAAAGCATTATTTAACTGATTACTACATACGTGTAATATCATTACCTTAATAATAATAAAATGATACCGTAGAAAATTATGATTTGACATCAGTTATCATTACTTTTGCAATTATAGGTTGCACACAGTACACCGATGGGAAATTTCACGTTATTCACGATACCGAGTACATCATCAAATGACGTCGTGTCACATATAAGCAATGAACCATTTGGTTTGTTTGTCTTCAACCAAGGAAGCATAACTAGCTATTCAGCAGGCATGAACTTCGATATAGGTTTGTCAATACTAGTTTCTTACAATGAAGATTTATTTTTCAAATATTGAGATATCGCTTTGCTGTTTCGACTAAGCCATATTGACATATTGCCAATGACAGTTGGCCTATTTTGTAATTGTATAAATAATCATCTGTTTTTCTTGTAGCAATAATTTCTTCTATTAATTTTACAATATTTGGCTTTCTTTAACCAAATTTATCTAATAATATTTTTTTGTAAAACAAATATTTCAGTTTAAACATGAAAACGACTGTTTTACTTTTATGATACAATCAGGCCAGTATCAAAACTGGCAATGTTTGTTAGAATATAGATTATTTTTCACATTCATTCAAAACATGATTATCAAACTTTGAACATGAAAAGTTAGACACACGGACATAAATTTCGATATGATTTCTTTTTCATAAGATAAAAGCTTGTTTAGATAAAGGCGTAAAATGAACTTTTACATACATTTCAAGTGGTTAGACTATCACATTTTTTATCCATTTTTTTCAAACCCATTTAGTCGCGTCTAATGATCTTATGATCACGCTGAGATAAACAGTTTTGACGCCTCAACCTTCAGTCATACGTGGATATAGTACATGTATAACAAAATAGAGAAAATAAGAATCCCTTAAGAAAGCCCAACACGGCAAAATTGAAAATGTTGCTGGCTCGGTTTGATTGAGCCTGTTCATGGACGGTACTGGAAAGTGCAAGTTACCGTCCACGCCCACTAGCACCGTCCTAATTTAATATGAACTGGTTAAATTTTGAATCTTGAACCATGTTGATGTGTTCATATGGCGATTACCATTGAACTTTCAATGTGACACGTTAAACATACCATTAGGTTAACATCAGCGACTTTTCTTTTAGCATTCCTTGATGTGATATGTAGAAGGTCACGTTACATGGTGGTGAAAAGTTGTAAAAAAAAAAATGTTGAGAATATTTTTGATATTTAAAGTAATTTTGCGATTCAAATTGAGCAATTCAGTTTTGTAATTAAGAGATACTATGATTTGTGCTGCTGTAGGCGGATATACGAGGGTTGTCCCAAAAGTCCGTGACAAATTTTATAGCCGGTTCGTTTTTAATGCCAATAGAAAATAATTCACACATATAACCGTTAAGTTTATTATTTAACATTACAACAAATCATTTACAAAATATTTACCCTAGTTACTTAGAAATTTTCAGTAATAACGACATTGGTTTGAGTTGCCGGCGCACGTCAAATAATTTACATTTTGTTATGAATAGGCTGAAATTAATTACGTATATTAAAAATATCTGATGATGTGTCTGCACATTGTCACGTTGACTTCCTCTGCTGCTATGTTTAAATCATCTCTGAAAATTTTAGTTAAATAACTTAAAAAACGAAAAAGATACGAATAAATGAAAATATCTAATATAAAATAGGAAAGTTAAAATGGCGACGTTCGAAGAATTTGCGGCGCAGTGAACAGGTCGTTCAGGTTTCATGACTATTTCGAGATGACACATGGAACGATTTTCAACAAACATACCAGATATAACAGTTTAGCAACATATCTGAGCATTTGTGTACAAAAGGCATGAACGGAACCAGAGTTTTGCGCTACAAAATGCGAAAATAAGGAAAACACGGATAGGAAGACCGATCTTCGTTGCCTATTTCCTACAGCTAAAAACAGGAGTAACGAGACCGGAAGTTCGCGTATAGCAAAAATTAATGTATGCCATCCAAACATTCAACAGACATTAACAACCACATGATTTAAGTCAGAAATTGACGATTTATGGGTACCATTATTGCGTTGAAAGCCATTGAGAGTATTTGAGAAAGGCGCCTTATATAGATTTAACGCCGTCTTTGATGATGGACGTGCGCCGCGATCCAGTTAGTTGCCATGGTGTTTATGGCATATTTTTGATATTTGTTGATATTTATCGATGAAAATTTGTGAAAATGTTTAACTTATATGGGTTTATAACATATCAAAATATCAAATTCGTACCTGTTTTATTTAGCTTTTAATTAATCTTGTCACAGAATATTGGGACAACCCTCGTAATTAATAAATTTGGAGTAATATGGTGAGAAAATAGTAAAATCACTAGTTTTCGTGCGAAACCCTTTGTTCTTTTGTTCGTCGAATTGTGATAATGGCGGCCAATGTTGACACACAAAATATGTTTAGCCAACTTGCAAACGATCTAGAAGATGGAGATGTTATTGAAACGGACGATTGCGAAGGTTTTTGTACAGTTGATAGATATGGAAAGAGGAAGAGGGGCCCTAGTGACGCTAATTTACCTGATGAAACAAACAATACAATTATGAAATATATGGAAAGTAAGATGACTTTATTGTTTAGTGAAATTAAATCATTGAAAACAAATCAAGATAATAGTAAAGCCAAAATTGAAACTATTCTGCGAACTACCAACAACCAGATTGAACGAATGGCTAAATTACAGATCAGTATATTGATTCTTTGAAAATCCTTACTTACAAACAGATAGATCTAGAGGCTCGTTCCCGTCGTAACAATCTAATATTCACCGGGTTTTGCTCTGGAAGTCGTGATAGTTGTTCTGATATAGTCTGTAGATTCCTGGAAGAGCAACTCGAATTAGACACATCTACGATGCTCCCAATTGAACGTTCGCATTGGTTAGGCACACCACAGGGTCGTTATGTTCGTCGATCTATTATTGTATGTTTTGGAAGCTATGCTGATGATCAGTATGTTATGAACAATGTTTACAAATGTAAAAATTCACCACACGCGATTCACAGAGACTTCCCATTAGAAATTGTTGAATCCCGTAAACGATTATGGAAAAGTTAAAAAGACGCTTTGAAAACCCCTCAAACTCGTGCTTCCATTGTATATCCGGCAAAGCTGATTGTGAATGGTCAAGTGGTGGCTGATGAGTTCCTACAGTGGAATGATATAGTGCACATGAAACGGAACCTGTCTTTTGAACACATACGTCCAAGAAATAACGTTGTTGTAAATAATTTTCCAGTACATGATACGTATAGTGACTCTTCTCAAAGTGTACGTACTGGTGAAAATATTTCAACATCCGATCCCAGTACAATACAATCTTTACACACAACGCATGCACATACATACGCTGATGCTGTAACAAAGTCCAATGCTCATGTTTTGGGTCCTCTGCCCTCCTCGCAAACTGCAGTACAACCAAAAGCTGTAAAGCCTGTCAATTTGTCTGCAACACAGAATGTTTCAGGAAATGGACCTGTGATAGCCTCAACTTCAAATCCAGATACTCTCTCCAGGAATGTTAATCCACATGTACGTCCATTTACACAACAGTCCATATATGTTTCAAATGCACCAGTGAACACTCCTGGGCGTACTAACACATCTTCGGTTGCTACAGGCAACGCACGGGAGTCACGACAAAGTAGTAAAACAAATAACACACTACGTAGTACAAATAGATCTACTTCACGCCATCAGCGTGACTTTCGTGCAAACCGTGATTCAACTAGTGACACACATTCTACCAGCGAATCGTCGCAAACTCCACAGGGCCGTGTTTCGAGTTAGGATAACGGGTAGAAGACTTTTTTAAATGTTACACTATTAAATATACAGGGATTGATCACTAAAAACTGTAACAAACTTAAATCTACAGAATTAAAAAGCGTTTTTGACAAATCTGATATAGTGTGTTTGACTGAAACTTGGGGAAATAATCTACTTGACTTTAAATTTAATGGTTTTGAATGTTTTTTCGTAAATAGAGTTGAAATAAAAACTAATACAAAACGTTCCTCTGGTGATGTAGCAATCTTTAAAGATAAGTTCGTTGATGAGTATACTTTGGTCTGTACATCATGTGATGATATAATTTGGGTACAGATAAATGGTAAAATATTACAGTTAGACAGTAATCTATATATAGGTGTATGCTACGTGCTGCCTGAGGGAACAAGCAGGCAAAATATGGTGGAAGTTGAATTCAAGATTAGAAGAGTCATCTAGAGCATTATATTATAAAAATATCTCAGCTTTTAGTTTCCACCCTTATCTTAATTTTATAAAAACTAAAAATGTGCGACATGCACTTACTAGATTACGTTTGTCTTCTCATAGACTTGAAATAGAAACTGGTAGATGGTCTAGACATAGAGTTGATATAAATAATAGATTGTGTAGACACTGTTATGTGCTTGAAGATGAATATCATTTTGTATTATGTTGCTCTAAATATAATGTTCTGAGAAAAAGATTAATACCACAATATTATGTAATTAAACCCAGTATGTTCAAATTCATAGGATTGTTGAAATGCCAAAATGAACATGTTATATTTAATTTAGGACTATATATTTATAAAGCATTCAAAATCAGAAATGAAGCTTTGTATCAAAATTAATCGTATGTCTTCTCCCAATACATAGAGGATATTTGTTTGTTTGTGTGTAAGATGAAATTTTATTTCATCGAGTGAGCTTTAAAAACAGTATTCTCACGAGTGGCGTAGCCACGAGTGAGAATACTGTTTTTAAAGTTCACGAGATGAAATAAAATTACATCTTACACAACAAACAGACAAATTTTCTTTTTATTTTATGCTTAAAAACAAGTTAAAACGAAATTTCCATAATTTTAACGTTAATATGAAAATCTGTTTCCCCCATTGAGAGCCCCATTTAGACGGAATTTCTCATTTAAAACAAGAAGTCTTGAGCTGAAAAATAAGTCCGCCAATCAAGGTTAAATGACGGTGATATTTATTCATTTTATTAAAAAAATATGAATGATCGCTTGTTTTAATAATAAAAACAAACAATTCTTGCAGGAGAAAGTTCCAACCATCCATCCATATTTCTGTTACTTACTGCGAATTTATATTAGACCTGGCTTTCTAAAATGTAAACAGCAGCCATTTTTTAAAGTTGTGTATTTCATGGGAGGAAAATAATTGTGTAAGATTCAGAAGGATATAATTTGGATTTGTTAGTCATACACCTTTTTAAAAGAAAGAAAACTTATTTGAGGATTGTAACAGACAAAAAATAAGTGTTGACAGAAGTGAAAACATTCAGAAAAGGAGCTAGGAAAATGGAAAACTTGGAAGCTTGCTGAAGGAACGCTGGGATGTTTTACTTATTTTACGAGTGATGGCTGTCAATGCTTTTCAATTTTTCATAAAGCATACGGCAGTTATTGCTCGTAGGATACTTGAATATGCCCAAATGTCATCAAGAGCCCGTTTTGCATGGGGAAGGAATGTATTTTCAGACTGTAAAAACGAATCAAAAAAAAAATTAGAGACGAAATTTGGTGATTGGAATTTGAAGGAATAGAAGTAAGTTTTCTCTCTGTGTTACTTTTGACAATTAAGTTATTTATCTATTTCAGCTTTGCCATTTCTTTTAACAGCCTGACATTGTCAGAATTGTCCGTAAAAATAAAACTGAGGTACCACATGGGGGAAATCTTAAAAAAGTAGTTTCGTCATTGAAAAAAGTGAAATTATATTTGATAATTTTCACTGTGAAATTATCAAATATAATTTTCACGGATAAATCAGTAATCCACTGAAAAGCATAAAATAAATTACGATATATACAGACATACATTTTGCAGTAGTTTTCAAGTCCCTGTGTGTTTATCCTCTTTTCTTTAAAAATGTATAGTCCTTTGCAAATAAGTATATCTTTTAAAATGTATAGTCTGTTTCAAGGCTTATTTGTGTTTGAGTATGTTAATTTTGTATGCAATATATAGTTAACAATTGATGTCATGTGACCTATGTAATTGTATATATTGTAAATATGTTGCCTCATGGACCAGTCTGGTCTACTGGCTTTGTGAAATAAAGATAATATGTAGATTTTAATACGATTTATTGATAGCTGACATTTAATTCACTGCTTACAACTCATATATTTATAAAACCAGATTGCGTTCAACCGACGTCAGCAAGTCAGATCATAGGTAAGATACTTTCTTTTACTCAGGTCTTACTTTCCGAGTCAATCTGAAAATTGTAGCAATTATTTTTCCGAGCCAATTTAAAAAAACTGTAGCAATTATTTTCAATGTATTGTCGTATATTTGAACGATCAAGTACTAATTAAAAATATAATAACTCGTTATAAACTAATAATAATTGATACAATTGTTATGCCAATGTCCCCTTGTGTGAAACATGTTTTCATTATTTTAAAACTAAACAATAACTTCAGTATCATGTAAAACAAAGAAAACTTACAGAAGAAAATTACTGAAAGTGTCAAGTCAACAATGCCATCGACTAGACTCAGTACGGTTCAAAATTGCAAGAAGACTTTATAGGAGATAGCAAAATAAAATTATGCAGAGTTTCCAAAACTCATTTTACATTGGAGGAGATAACCCCTTTAAAAATGGTATACTACTATGTGGAAGAGTGGGAATCATAACAGTATATTGTATATTATTCATGCATGTTGTATTGGTCTTCCAAGATAAAAATCAACATTATTCGAAGTTCTATGATGATGCGCACATGAATTGTAGCAACAGTCACAAGTTTCTCCAACATTGTAAAAGTTCCCTTGAAATAAAAGAGATACAAACGCTGAGATGTTGAATATGAATTGTTTTTTTAGAAGTTTTCCTACTTGCCTTTGCATTGACAAGTAAATAAGCATTTTATTATTATATATTTAAAAAGCTGCAATGTTATAATGAATATTTTACTTTGCTTTGAAGGGTTACAACCTTTTGTTATAGTGACAGAAGCACTTTTTACAAGCATTACATTAAATTATAGTGACCAATTAATTGATCCATAATCTTTACATACAATTCACCTTTTTGTTCTACAGGTTAATAAATGCGGGACTTGGCTGTTAGCACATTCGAAAAAAGATAGTTTAACCTTTCCTTTTATGTAAAATAAATCTTGTGAAATAGAATTTAGAAATATCACTTTGTTGTTCTTCCCTTTTGATACATATAAATACAAAAATAATAGTTTCCCGTGATTATATGAATCCATTCAGAAACATGCTAGTCTTTTTTTATTTTTCGAAGGAAAAGTGCAGGGAGATTGTAGACTATTTAAGTTCCAGAAAAGACAACATGTTTTATCACTCTCTAGATGTGGCGCATTAATATCAAGAAATTCGATCTCATCTTTCCCGAATTGTTAAAGTAGCGCATCCGAATCTTTCCAGCAATGTTGATCAATTGAATCTTACGTGTGAAAAAAATCAAGTATGTTTGCGCAAGTGTGTTGTGTGACTTATTTTTAATAAAAGTATTAATATTAAGAAAGTCGTTTTGAACAGAACAGAAAAAATATCTAAATTCATAAAGTTATCACTAATTTTTTTGTTCACATTCTAGATTTGGTTTTCATAATCCCTGACAACGTACATTTTGTATTTTGAGACAAATTCATGTTCTCTTGTTTAAAGTTTAGAACTGTTTGGTAATAATTGTTCAATTGTGAATGACTGTGAATTTCTATACTTTACATAAACTGCTGATATATATCTGGACAAAAAGTTTTTGTCTGAAAATTTTTCTGTCTGTCATTTTTTGTCTAGTTTATCACCTTGTAATGACTTGAGTGGTTTTTAAAAAACTACATTCATGTGTGGCACATAGATGCCATGTGTCGCATACAAAACATAGGTTTGAAGCTCAAAGGTCTAAATCACACCAAGCAAGGAAATATTTTATGAAAGTTCATTAACGGTCGTGTCGAGTAATCACTTTTGTCATTCATGGATGGATTATATTAGATATAACGTCACCCTGACACTGTTGAGGCGACATGCCGACTTTCCAACTATACTGGTGGAGGGTGACCCGAGATGCCGCTACTAGCATTATTAGTATTTAGACATTCATAAGCTGGCCCGTAAGTAGAATCACCAACTTTCGTACTCTTACTTGGCTGAAGTTAAAACTACAGACCACATTATGATGGCTGACATTTGGCACATTTTTGTATGTTAGTGTTTTTGCGAAAAAAAGGCAAAACTTTTAAGCTACTTTCTTCACTTGGCGATTAAACAACGAAAAGACGCCACACGGAAAAAGGTCAACAAAAAGCATTTCATTTTTTCACTTTGTTTTCTACGGTTTGTTTAGTATCTTTGCATGACGTGGCAAAAGATGAACATGCAAAAACATACCAAATTCTGGAAACAAAGTGATCCCTCGGAAGCATTAATCACAACAAAATAACATAAGAATTGCAGACTCGGTTTGATTGAGTCTGTACATGAGGGATAATGAATAAGTGCAACATCCCTCACGCCCCCTAGCACCGGCTTGAGCGGTACTCAATTCTCAACACTTTATAGTGTTGGCATCAATGATCCCGAAGGACCAGAAAATATAACAACACTGAAGTGAAGTACGGGGCAACTTTTTACGGCTGCCACACGGCACTTGACACCTGCTGTTGTGAAGTACAAAATTCTGGAAACAAAGTGATCCCTCGGAAGCATTAATCACAACAAAATAACATAAGAATTGCAGACTCGGTTTGATTGAGTCTGTACATGAGGGATAATGAATAAGTGCAACATCCCTCACGCCCCTAGCACCGGCTTGAGCGGTACTCAATTCTCAACACTTTATAGTGTTGGCATCAATGATCCCGAAGGACCAGAAAATATAACAACACTGAAGTGAAGTACGGGGCAACTTTTTACGGCTGCCACACGGCACTTGACACCTGCTGTTGTGAAGTACAAAATTCTGGAAACAAAGTGATCCCTCGGAAGCATTAATCACAACAAAATAACATAAGATTCAAATTGGTGTGTTTTATGTGGCGACCTTTCGTCTCAAAGCTACAACACATTCACTTCATTTTTTCCTCGCATATATGAGTTTTCACCGACCATGCAAAAGCGATGCTATACGATATTTAAATGTTTCGTATAATTGTACTTTTCGCTCTTAAAAATAAACAGCAAAATAAGTCATTTTTTGTTGACGGTCACGACCAAGTGCCCGTCAATATCTGTGCTTAATTTTAAAAAAGGAAGGTCTGTTTCTTAAAATATCGAATTTTTTGTTAATGTAACACCAATGGGTTAATTGGCATAAGCATATAATAGCTGAGAAACATCAAGACAAACCAACACATCATGCGATTAGTGTGAAATAATCATTAAACTACAGAAATAAAAAAAAATCCCCAAAACTCATAATAACTTCACAATTGCTTGTTACAAATAAGTAGGGATATTTTTATATCTCTAATGGATTATTTTTCTTAATGAATTCCGGGAGTAACACATTGAATGTGATTCCATAAATGGTGTCTGACATTTATCCGCATGAACTACAACTTAATAAAACGAACTCTTGAAATTTTTGTACATCATTTTTGGATCTTCATATTACTATCAACAACAATTCTATTCACACGAAAATTTATGATAAAAGAGATGACTTTGACTTTTGTATAGTTAATTATCCACATTTGGATGGAGACGTACCCCATGCAACATCTTACGGGGTTTATGTTTCTCAGTTAATTAGATTCGCTAGAGCTTGTAGCAACGTAAAGGATTTCAACGAGCGGAATATTTTTATTACCAGCAAGCTTCTAAAACAGGGCTACCGCTATCATAAATTACGGAAATATTTTACTAAATTTTACAATCGTAACTTTGATTTAATTTCTAAATTCAATAGTGATTTAAAAACTCTTCTGCGACAAGGGATTAGCCAGCCTGGTTTTTATGGCAATGTGGTTTACAAACTTCGTAAGATTTTGGGTCATGGTAATTTTTCTGCTGTTTTTACTAAAATCATTAAACGTGTTATTAAAAGAGGTTATGACCCTACTATTTTAAGACATACTGCATGTTTAGTGTTCAACCCTTTTACAGTTGGACACTACGCTTTCCTCTTTTGATTGCATCTGACGGACCAAGTGGGAGACTCTATGATGGATAGTTCGTAAAGCCCTTTGGGACTGAATTGTCTTAATGTTCGTCTTCTGCCTTGCTTCGTCGGGCCCTTGTAGGTGATTTTCTTGTTGCTCTGTCTTCCTTTAGGACATTGAGTACTTTTGTTATGGTCATTGGGTTTACTTTTATATGTTTCTACATGATCATTTTAGTGTTTTACTTATTTAACCTTTTGTAACCATGACAACTGTTAGAATTTCACTTGGCGGGGATTCATTTTATTTACACTGTCTCGTTTATAGGAACATGGTGGGGCTAAGAGCGAGGTTTGGTGCACCATTAACCGGTTTAAACTCCCCAGCAGTCATTATTATGCTGCTGACCGTTCCAAGGCGGCGCCCCACTGTGTTCCTCAGATGTATGTCTATGTTGTTTCATACTGTTTTGGTGACACTTTTGCTTGTGTCCCTTGTTGTTTTCTCGTCTACGGTAAGTATCTTCCCCATTGCCTCTAGTTTTTATTTCTTTGATTACCCCCCCCCCTCCTTCCCCCCCCCTTCCCCCGGTCCCCTTCCCCTTTGTGGGCCTATTATTATTTTCTTTGAATTCCTAATCAGTTACAAATTATTTATCATTTAATGATTAACGTGTCGTTGCCCTGTCATTTTTATGTTTGGGGTCCGCCTGGGCTCCTTGCCATTAGTTCTTGTTGCTGGGTCATATGGGGGTTGCGTTCATTGAACGCCGCCTTTCCTTGTTGATCTTGTTTATCATATTCCATAAAAACGATTAAGTCAAGACATTGGTTAGTCATGATTTCTCTATGTAACCATACCTTTATGTTTAAATAATATATCTAAATTAATAGTTACTTCTTCAACACTGATATTAATCATATTGGCATTTGTACATTATATATTTAATTAATATTACCTTATTTTAACTTAAATATTCAATATTACCATTATACTAATTACTTGTAAATATACTCATAATTATGTTTATTATATATATTTATATCTCACTCTTTGTTAAATTAAAAATCTGATGGTATTTTGAACTGAAGGCCTGATATTACGAATAAACACATTGCCATTGTCATTGTCATTGATGGACTTTATCTAATAGTCGGATATCGAAATAGTTATACTTGAGAAAAAAAATCATAGAGAGACTATTCCTGGTCCGATATTGCTTTCCACCAACAATGCAAAGTCACATTGGCCATTGCCAATCAATAAGCACTTGACATGACGGGACAATGGAAATATTTTTTCTAGATAAATGCTTCAATTGATGTACGACTAAAACAATGACTTGTGTGCAATATTTTAGATCATCCGCTTACTTCATTTTCCAAAATATTATTCTAGTTATGAAAAATGCCCATAATATATAATAATATGACTAAATTATGATTTTGATGATTTACTTATTTTCTTAATATATTCCTAATAATCCTGCGTATATCTTTTTGGTTTAAACATATTTGTTTTTATCAGGTTACAATACCTCTTCGCGTAGACGTTGTTAACCATTTTGTAAAGATGACTGCGGAGCGCTTACGTCTGATACATAAAGGCTAAAGTTAATGCTCAAATTTAGGGCTTTTTGTTCATGTTTATTCATACATGTTTATTAAAATTAATTAGTGTTAAAATCGGGATATACTATATAAATGTCCAAAGCATTATGTTAAACCAATACGAGTGTGTCAGCACTACCTTTATGTAAAGAAGACTCTTAGTGTCGGATTCCTTGCACAATATGTGGTAAGCTTTCCAGAACGGCATTGACATAAGCGTCCTGTCACAGAATAAACTGGATACTTGTACGGACGAATGGGTTATTCCTTGTCGTTACGCCTCCGCTTTAACTTCAATAACCACAACACAGACATTCGTCAAGGTAGCTTTCTTAAGGTATGCTGTGGTAATGCACCATTCTTTTGCAGCCATTTTTTGCCTTGGTTAAACCTCGCTTGTGAATGCAGGTTTGATATATACCACTCAACATTTGCTAAACACAATAAGTTAATTTTTATATTATGACAAGTATAAAACAGATTTCTTTCGACATATATCTGTCACTTTGATATGGCTAATGCTAACATAAGGCAGCATTTGAGAAAACAGAGTTATTGAGGACTGTAGGGATGATGCAGCAGAGGACCACCTTCCGCAAGGTTGGTGTGGTGCTTGGTTTACACTAGACCGTCATCACCAGAGCCTGGGAGAGATACCAGCTACATGATACATCCGCCAGGAGGCATGCTAGAGGTCGGCAAAGGGTCACAACACAAGCTCAGCATCGGTTTTTAGTCGTTCAGGGCACATCGTACAAGGTTTTCGACATCAACTTGCAAAACATCAACTTACTAAATGAGCTTGTAAATGCGGGGGTCCATGTTTCCATGCAGACGGTACGTAGAAGGCTGTACGAAGGTAATGTGCGGTCGAGAAGACCTTGCATACGTATCCCTTTAATTCGTCGACATGGCCAGGCCGTTTTGAATGGACTATGTAACATATATGATGGACCATTCAACACTGGAAACACATTCTGATCACTGATGAGTACAGGTTCAGCCTATACTTCACAGATAGGCGTGTTAGAGTGTGGAGAAGACGAGGTGAACGGTTTAAGGCTGCACATATTGCTGATCATGACCGGTACGGAGGTGGGACAGTTATGGAGTTGGGAAAAATCAGCTGGGATAGACTAACCAACCTGGTTGTGGTAAATAGAGGCACATTGACAGGTCAGCTATACATATACATCTTATACAATATGCTAGAGCAGTTGCGGATAAGTTCATTCTAATGGATGATAATGCTCGTCCCCATAGAGTCTAAGTTTTAAGTCTAAAACTGTACACAAAAAATCTGAAATCTTCAAAGAGGAGGTCATCCTCTTCTCTAGCACAAATTCAGTGTAAAACTCATCTATAGGGTTTAATTTGTCCTTCAGCTTAATTGTTGACAAAACAGTTAATCAACATTCACACCAATCGCACGGCGTTAATTAAATAATTAAATTATCCCAATAAACATTCACACTCAAACGTTGAGTAGTATACATCATGTATATACATTGTTTTTGGGGAAATATAAAGAAAATCCAGCATGATTTGTCGTTACTAAAAAAAGAAACATCCGGGTATAAAGATTGTTTGGGTTAGTCCCTACGTACATATTTGTGTGCTATGCAAAATGGGAGGCATTAATTCTAAAATTCCAGTAATAAAGGAAAAGGTAATTATATTAATTATTAGTTATAAAATGATATAACACATTTCGCAAAAATACAGACAAAATTGAACTTCATGATTAATGCTTTTATCAATATTTGTCTTTTTACGTATAATTGTTAAGATTTTTTCCCCCAAAAAGCGTATGCCATAGTATTGTCATTGCATAAATATATATATACATAAATAATTTTTAATCGTCTCCAGTGATGTTTTAAGAGAAGAAAATAAACTAAACACATTGTTTAAAAAAATCCTAAAATCCTGAACAATATAATAGCGTTCATCTATGCTTGTATTCATCCAGCTTAGATTGTTATTATTGGCTTATATCATAATGAATTGAAACTGAAATTGTGATTTTTTATTTTATTATTATTATAATTATTATTATTATTATTATTATTATTATTATTATTATCATTATTATTATTATAAGTAACAGTAGTTGTAGTTGATGTCGTATTAGTAGTATTTATTGATGCATGTATTTATTTTTACGCTGAAGGTAATTTTATGGGTTATTCGCTCTCTTTTCAGTACTTCCTGAATTAAGACTTTTGTCATACTTAACCGACACTAATTTCGAAATGTCTTCAAATTGTCTGATAAAAGGTAGAAATAAAATAGGAAAATAAGCGAGTCTTAAATGTTTTGAAACAAACCACAATCATACCAAACGTTTATCAAGAGTTCAGAGGTTTACGCAATAATTATGTCACAATAGAAATCTTAATTCTATTTTATAATATTTTATTGAATTTGAAAATGAACAGCGTACTTTAAATTTGCTGTAACCACTGAACGGTTAAAGGCCTCGCCCATTCTTTCATTTGAAAGACTTTAGATTTATGGTTGAAAAGATACCTTTTCTAAGACCTACTTTAGTATGCTTAAGGCGTAAAATCATTAATAAAATCTATTGATAATAAAAGAATGAATTTTAAAGATGTTAAAAGCAAAGCCTCTTTAATTTTGACAAAATGATACACCTTAAATATCGCGATACTTGTTTACCTGAAACATTTGAGCTTTGGTGTGTGTTTTATCGACATAAAGATCTTTCTTTTGATTATATCTTGTGCAAATGAAAAGGGCAACATGTTAAAACAAGGAAATAAACACCACGCTGAATACAATAGAAACAATTGCCTTTTGAACATTTGAATTATTTTAAACATTGTACGTATTACATCGCATGTAATGTTTTATTTCATTCAGTACTTTATTTAAGATTGAATGAATTCCCTGTCCTTAGCGACCTTTCAAAAATATAAACTTTAAAGCATATCAACTTTCATAACTTGTAAAAATTAAATTGCATTTTATTTTATTTTAATCATTGTAGGAAACATGCAAGTTTGCAGGATTTTGTTCAGACGTAAGTATAATTTTTAATTTACTGGGCTGATTTGTGTTTGATTAACACGGTGATCGAACATGCACTTTCTCAAACAAAACCCTTACACAGTCAAATTGTAAATCAGAATTTCGGGACAATCCGACTCTATCAGTTATAGATAGATAGATAGATTTATTTCGGCAAAGGAAGCATATACATAGTTGACAATATAACATAGGATAAAATAATAAATTATTAAATACTACATCACATACGAGTAAAACTATGACATGCTCACCAAAACCAAGGATAACACAAAAAAGGGCAAAAAAGCTCTTATTTCCATTGTGGTCCTTTGTATTGGCGGCATGACATAGAGAGGCAAACCTTAATATAATCATGTTTAAAAATACTAATAAATCATAAAAATGTATATCACAGTCAAATCTTGAGTTAATGATACTCCTGTTTACAGCTAGGATTTAAAACACATTACTAAAATTGTAATAAGATAAATGGCAGACAATTTAAAATCCTGAGCCGAAATATGTAAAAACATGTTTAAAAAAAAAATAAAAAAAATTTAAATACTGTTCATAAGATGACTTTTGATGGCAACCTTAAAACTTTGTAACCTGTTGATCTCCGTTAACTTTACAGGTAAATCATTCCATAATTTAATACCAGAGAAAGCAAATGATTTAGAACCCTGGCCTTTGACCTTAGGTAGACAATATCCACTCTTTTGACTAAGTCTTGTACTATAATTATGAATGGAATCTTGTGAAATAAAGTGTTCAGACATGTAATCCGGAGATAGGCCATTTTTTATCTTAAAAACATGACACAACATTATCTGTTCAACTCTTTTGTGGACCGGTAACCAGTTGAGGGACTTAAAGTGGGATGGATCAATGTGGGCTCTAGAGTCCAAGTCAAGTACAAATCTCATTATTTTGTTTTGACAAGTTTGTAACTTATTTCTTAAAGACTGTGTCAAGCTATTATACCAAACAGAGCATGCGTAATCATAGTGACACTGAATAAGAGACATAACCAGAAGTTTCTTGGTATGCTGAGTAAGAAACTCTTTCTTGCGGTAAAGAAATTTTAACCGAGAGTTGGCCTTCTTAAGAACAGACTCGGCCATGGCGCAAAATGACAGATTTTGGTCTATAGTAATCCCAAGATACTTGATAGATGAAGTTGATTCAATGGATGTACCAGAACAGGTTATATGCAGGTTAGATTGTGACCTAAGTTTTTGCCTGGACCCAAATAAAATTGACTCGGTTTTACCCAGATGCAATGACAACTTATTGTCCACTAACCATTGGCTGACCAATTCCATATCATCTGTCAATGCCTTTTCAACAACAGATAAACTTTTACCAGATACAAGGATACCAGAATCATCAGCATACAAAAGCAAATTATTTTTGACCACAGCTGACATATCATTTACATGAATTAAAAAGAGAAGGGGTCCAAGGATTGAGCCCTGAGGAACACCACATGTTATTTTGGAATTGAGAGAATAAGTACCAGAGACATCTACAAGCTGCTGTCTATCTGATAAATATGATTTGAACCAATTTAGGACGTCAATACTAAGACCTGATGCCTGCAGTTTCATTAAAAGAATGGAATGGTCGACTGTGTCAAACGCTTTCTGCAAATCCAGCAGCACCATACCAACAAAATTACCTTTATCATTTTCATACCTGATAAAGTCTGTAAGGTGAATCAGACAAGTATCAGTAGAGAAGCCACTCCTGAAACCTGATTGAAATTTATACAGCAGATCTTTATCCTTAAAATAAGCTTCAACCTGGTCATAAACCACCTTTTCAAGGATTTTAGATACAACATTTAAAATGGACACAGGCCGGTAATTACCAACAGACAATTTGTCGTTCTTTTTATAGAGGGGAACAACTCTTGCAGATTTAAGGTCATCAGGGACTTGACCTTGGATAAGGGATAAGTTTATGATATGAGCTAATGGACTAGCAATAACTGGGGATCCATCTCTGATAAAACGTGAGGGTATACCATCTAAGCCAGTAGCTTTTTTGACACCTAATGAAGTTAAGTATTTAAGAACTTTACTTTCAGAAACAATGGAAAAAGAAAAAACTGTTTGCAAAAACACACTTGTTTGCATAAAAAGTATTAACAAAATTCGTACCAAATTTATGCATACTTTCTGGCAACTTTTTAACAAGTTTACATGCAACTGTTGTATAAAATTTGTTAAATGATTCAGCAATAAGTTTCTTTTCAAAACACACATTATTATCAATATTTAAACAAATATTTGAACTGGTTGAAGATGAACCCTTCTTGGAAGGCAAACCAAGATTTTTAACAGTTTTCCATAAAGAGGTTGAGTCATTTTTGTTCTCATCCAGTGTATTAGTAAAATATTCCTTTTTTGCTTTGGCAACAAGATACTGAACTTTGTTCTTGAGAGTCTTAAATGAGTCATAATTATCACAGTTTTTATCACATTTATATTTATTAAAAGCTTTATCCCTTTCATTTATTACACTACGAATGTCTGAGTCAATCCATGGTTCTGTTCTCTGTTTAATTCTGGTCTGTTTCACAGGTGCTATATTGTCTATCACAGATAAAAGTAACTGTTTAAATATATTCAAGGCATCATTTACATTATCACTTAGCAAAACAGGAGACCAGTCAGTATCTAGAAGACTAGCTTAAAAATCATCTTTGTTATAATTTTTCAAAGATCTTAAAGTGACATTATTATGAAAACAAATAGGAATTTTACTGACTTTTCTTGTACAAAATATTAAGCTATGATCACTAAATGAAGAATGAATTACACCTGACTGAGTAATTTTATCATTATCAGACACCAATATCAAGTCAATAATAGTTGCACTTGTAATACTAACTCTAGTAGGTTCTGAGATCAATTGTTTGTAATGAAACATATAAATAAATGACTTAAAACATTGCAAAAGAGGATAAGACTTAACTTTAGACACATCTGTATTAAAATCTCCTAAAATTATAGATTCACATTGTAAAAAGTCACTACTTGACGAGCATAAAGAGTCTAAAATTGTATAAAAGTTTAGTTACACAGGAGGTCTATAAATAACACCACATAAGATAGGTTTTGATTTTGGTAAAAGTATATCAATCCATGTAGCTTCTAATTCTTCATTCTTGAGATAATCACGTGTGTTGTCAGTTGTCGCATTTGACCGACTTCAACTGCCTCTTAGATGTATTCACATATCAGACGTGTTGGTTCGATATAGTAAGCTTTAGTGTTGAGATAACTTGCAAATAGGGATAGGGCACCATATTTGTTTCATAAATTTGTTTCAATTATGATTTTCTTTCATCATTCAAAGTTCTCTTCCCTGTTTAAATTATCATTCTTTTCCCTTTGAAAAGATACAATTACAATACTGTAGAAAAAGTATTCCATGGGGTACTCTTGAAGGGATAAAATGTCCTTATTTCTGAATCACTGACACCATTGATAGTAATTCATAAAGTAATTGTCCTAGGAGCAGCAGAATTATATTGGTCGATACCTTTTAAGAAGAGTTTAATACATGTAGATATTTTATTTCATCTATATTCAATAAAAATGTTTAGCCCGTAAATCGACTTGTCAATTTCACTGGCAGTATTAATTGCACCGTCAATACTGGCGGTTGCCGTATCACTGTCCGAGTCATCACTAGATGTATCATGAATGTTTATAATAATTTATTCCATGTCATGATGGTCTCTGTACCAGTCATGTGCCTTGCTTTTCTCTATCAACCTTTCAACATGGTCACAAGCTCGATGCCATCTCTATGAGATGATTTCACCAAAAGCTGCGTCTGCGAAATTTAATAAGTCATCAATTCTAAAAAATATTTTAAAATACCATATCACTGCATAACAACGCACACCTGTAACATTTTTTATATTATTTATTGTTTTAAGATACAATTTTTTAAATATTTAAATATTTTTCAACATTTCCAGACAGTTAGCATTACATTCTATTTCAATTTATTTTATTGATATTATTTATTCTATAGCTAACGCACCTGTATGTCATATTTCATACACGGACAATGGACTTAAGCTGGGGCCAAATCAGTTCAATTGGCTAGAAGTTCGGCCATTCAAATAACTCTTGTTTGTGTAGGAGGTGTCTAACCATGTTTCATTAACAAATATAAATTGGAAGCCTCTTTCTTCTAAGTGTCCTTTCCTCTCATAAATTGCCATCCTTTGTGCAACAGCATTGCACTTTTTTGTAATAATTTTTATGTTGACAGTCGTCTTTTTCAAGCTGTAGCCAATATCGCGTAGCGTTCTTTTGAAAAGTTCCCGACTGTTAGGATACTGGATATCTTTTATCAGTACATCGTGTACACGGGCTGTTCGAAAAGAATTGCTTATTGTCCTCTATCTCGTGATCCACACGGGACACGATAAAAACCAATACATACCTGTATATGGTAATTCAATACCTACACAACGATGTATAAATTACACGTTAGACTACGTGAAAGACATACAATTTGCCATTTAAATACACGCAGTCATTGACCACTGTAGTAAAAATGGTTGGTAGAAGCGTCGACAAAAAAAATGAAATACGGGCTTACATTAAAGCTCGCTCAAAACTGGGTTGCTCTTTGAAGCAGTTGATGACTGAACTCTCTCCTGCTTATGGGTCTTCTTATGTGTCTTATGACACAGTAAGGTGATGGAAAAAGTAAGTTGAGTCTGGTATAGAGTGCATCAAAAATGCACCAAAATCAGGTAGGCCAAAATCTGCATCTCGTAACGAAATCGTTTCCAAAATAAAGGAGATGCCAGATTTACAGTTCGTGATATTGCACGAAAGGAAGGCATAACGGTTCAATTTATTTTGAAGAAACATTTGAAAGTCAGACAGATTTCTGCTAGATGGGTGCCAAATCTGCTGACCAATGAGCAAAAGAGGCAACGGGTTAAGGTGGCCAAAAAGCTGCTTCAAATGTTTCCAAAATATGTCAAAAAACAGTTTGCCAATGTTGTCACAGGTGATCAAACTTGGGTCCATTATTTTGAGCCCGTCAGAAAGGTTAGCAACAAAATCTGGGCCACTAAACACAACAAACGCCTAATAATTGCCAAACGGTCTCTGAGTGCAAAGAAGGTTCTGTATGCAATTTTCTTTTCTGGTGAAGGAGTCGCAATAAAAGTGCCAGTGAAAAAGGGCAAACGTATTACTGGGAAGTACTACAAAGACGTAGTACTTAAGAAACTAAAAAAGTATTATAAGACACGACGCCCTGTCACTGGTTTTAAGCATATCCGTTTTCTACATGACAATACCCCCCTCATACCTCCGTAAAAGTTTCGGCGTTTTTGAAAAAAGCAAAAGTAACTGTTTTGCTTCACCCCCCCCCCCCGTATTCTCCAGATGTTGCCCAATGTGATTTCTTTTTGTTTTTTCAAAAATTGAAATCCTTCCTTGCTGGGCGAATATACAAGTCCAGTCAGGCCTTCATCTGTACTTTATTACTATGCCCAAATCAGCGTACCGTGACGCCTTCAAGAAGTGGATATATCGGCTGAAACTTTCGGTTCTAGCCACGGGGAGTACTTCAAGGTCATGAAATGAACATTTTGAGCTAAATTGAATTTGAAGTATCCAGATAGAAATGGGCAATACATTTCGAACATCCCTCGTAGTTTCTGAATTGTTGGATACGAAAATCTTAAAAATCTTGCACCTTGTTTCGGATACAAAGTGATCCTTCGGAAGCATTAATCACAACAAAATAACATAAGAATTGCAGACTCGGTTTTTATTGAGTCTGTACATGAGTGATAATGAATAAGTGCAACATCACTCACGCCCCCTAGCACCGGCTTGAGCGATACTCAATTCTCAACACTTTATAGTGTTGGCATCAATGATCCCGAAGGACCAGAAAATATAACAACACTGAAGTGAAGTACGGGGCAACTTTTTACGGCTGCCACACGGCACTTGACACCTGCTGTTGTGAAGTACAAAATTCTGGATACAAAGTGATCCTTCTGAAGCATTAATCACAACAAAATAACACAAGACTTGCAGACTCGGTTTGATTGAGTCTGTATATGAGTGATAATGAATAAGTGCAACATCACTCACGCCCCCCTAGCACCGGCTTGAGCGGTACTCAATTCTCAACCATTGAACTGGTTTGTACTGACCGCGGCATGAAGGGCGTCAGTACCCCTCTTTCTTTTAAATCATTCCTGTATTTTAACACATTTTTCTTGCTGATTCCAAAGATTTTTGCCGTTTCTTTGTTGAAGGTGTGTCTTTTTGGTTTATCGATATGTTTCCGTAAATATTTAGACATATGGACAATATTGTTGAATAGTTCAGTTTTGTTTTTGTTTGTTTGTCTGATTCGTATGCTTATGTGACAATATACACTAAAATAAAGGCATATGAGATATACACTGTTATGATATTTTGTATATCAAGAATTATTTACCTTTTATATTTTTAGAGAATTTATAATGAAGGATTTGAATGACACTTGTACATGTATACATTATGATATTTATAGCCAGTGTATGATCTTATTGTACGAGGTCTGTCCCAATAAGCCATGGGCAAATGCGTTTAGATACAAAATACTCAACAAACTTCTTAGAAACTTGAACACAACAACCATAAAGACAAAATCTTGAAGAAAATCAAATTAAATTTAGCTTGACTCATAAATGACCATGTCCTTGAAGGTCTAATGATTGTAATTCCACAGTTTAATATATATTTTGTTGTGAAATTAATGAATTGATTATTATTGTAATTTGGGAACACCAAACCTTAGTCAAACAAAACATCAAAGAAGATATTTTTAAACTTATTTTTGATTTACACTAAAGGTTAAAATAGAGAATTTTGCTGCAACTGGCCATAACTGTATTCCTTATTTTTTAATTAGATTTTAAACTTAGACAATTATGTAAATAAATTTTGATCTTTATGTGACCTACACCGTCAATGTCAAATTATTGAAATTTACTTTTAAATTAATTTTGACTTTGCTATTTATGAACAAATATATTTTGTACGTTAGAACACATATGAATGAGCCGTTATGTTCAATTTTATTTTATTTTATTATGGCTTTGACCGCCAATGAAAGTTATTGATATTGTTACATCTTTATTTTGTTCTTTGGTAACAAATTTGAATCAAACTAAGCAAAAGAAGGCGCATGACAAAATCGACATTGAGTTATTTTGATCTGACGTTGAGCTTTAATTGACATTTACCTACAAGACCTTAGTTATATATATAATGATTTGTTGAATTCACAAACGAAAGCAAACTTAAGACAAAACTTATGATGATATTTATGTTACATTGACCTTTGAACTACCTAGTCGGGACGTCCAATGACAAATATGAAACTTGAGTAATATTTTGTAAAACATATTTTCTACGAGCTTTCTTTACTACAATAGTCTTTCTCCTACAACAAGTTTGACTTAAGATATTAGAAAAAAAGTCGAACTTGACCGTCTTGGCGAGAGCTTTTTTTCAACATAGTGCAGAGCATACAGAACGGCATGCAAAGCGTCGCGACTGATTAGTTCAGTGGCAGTTTAACTTAAAACTGATATCTTATAAACATTTTCTTCAAACAATATAAGTTTGCTGACAATTTCCTTTTCATCCTTTCAGAGCATTTATAAAACAAAAAGACCAAATGTAAGTATTTACAAAATAAGTTTACAATTTTTTCAGAACATCATACATTAAGGAAACATTCTTGCTAGAAAACAATTGATCTCATTATTTACCGTACTAATTGTATTGCGAACAAATGACACTTTTGCTAATGTGTGTTGCACTAAGTTTAAAGAGCTCTATGTGTCGGGGCATTACAGGCCGAAAATATTAACTGTCGCACGATGTACCATGTAAAAATGTGAAAGGATTCAAATGAAGAAAAGGGAAACAACCAGAATAGGTAAATAATCAGAAAAGGATTAAATACAAAGGTGGCGAAATTACCCCCTATCCCAAGTGATCTCTGTTAAAATAAGTTTACGTTTAGACTTTTTGGTCCCAGTAGAGTTCCTTCAATGGGATGACTACTTTGATTCTTTTCTAAAATTCTGCAGAATCAGAAGTAAACCATTTCTATTTTATATTTTAAAAATTGGTTATTATCAATAATTGTCACAATTAATTTCAATTTTTATTGTTGTTTTCTTCTTCTAGAAAACTTGCCAGCTTGGTGCATATTTTCAAGAAGTAAGTTCACTTAAATTAGGCATATATTTTAAATCTTAAATTTTGATTTGTTTGTAAAACTAGTTCGTTTTGGTTCGAAATTTTGGAAATGTCTTCTTTTTCAAAAGACACATCAATCATATGTTTAAAATGCAGCAACAGTTACATCTGCACTTTTGTTTTGTTTTATTTTAGAGCCATTATGACGAATACTGGCAGAATGTAAGTATCATATGGATATAAAAAAGCAAGTTTTATTTGTTATATCAAAACACTAAAATTTGAAAAAAGGATTATAAATGTGCAACTTACGACTTTGAAATAGGTTTGTGAAGCATTTAAGGATAGTGTCAAGCAGTTGTACTGTCCGGTTGTGGGTTTGTACCTTTTTTCGGATGTCAAGCGTAGCTAAACCAAAATTATTAAATTAGGTCCGTTTTTCAGCTCAGAAATCTTATATTACCTTTTTCGTTTAGATTGGTTGTTCCAAATATATAATAAACATTTACTTAGAGTTTGTCACATTATTAGGTAGTAATTTGTAATTTTAACGTATTCACCATTAAGGACAGCGATGGGAAATATGGAACGAGGTCTTGTTTTATTCAGGTCATATTTCAAAGAAACATGAGATATCAGCGTGAAGCATCATTGGCAGACATATTATGTTATATTATATCAACACAATGCCGTGAACTTAAAACGGCATTCTAGAGAGCTGCATAGGTATTTTATTTAAGTTTGATGCTGACAATTCATAAAAAAGTATTTTTGCAAATCTTAAAACAACTAATTTCGGACTTTTCACTTTTTTATCCTTTCAGAACATTTATGGTGTAGGAAAGCCAGATGTGAGTATTTTCATAATTAGTCTGCTACTTCTTAGGGAAACATACATTTTCGGAATCTTTTATCAAGCAAAGATTTGTCCTTTTTATTTATCACGTAATTTTTGATTCTCTTGGTGACATGCTACATGTTACAAGAGGTCATATAAATTTAGTTCATGCAAAATATAATCTATACAAGATCAACCTATGTTCTTCAAAGCTTAACCTTGAACGGACTTGAAATACCTTTTCAAGATTCTTATTCCACATATAATTAAATACAATAGCCAGTCACAAGAGCAAAACGTTTCTCAATTTAAGTAATAAACTGGTGGTTTCCTAACTTGACCCACGTGGGAGTTCACAATAGTTGTCACAGAGAATTCTGAAAACGTGAAAGGACATGTCAAATGAATGACTTAGATTTGTTGCTATCATTTAATATCCACAATGTTATTGTAACTTCCTGGGTTTGTTCGTGTCACTTTACATGTTTTAAGTTCATTCTGTCAGCGAGTAAATTTCGTTCAACATGTATAGATATATTAATATTTTAAACAAAAAATATATAGAATGTAAAATGAAATTATGCTGGGACTTTAAAAAATTGATTTTAGCGTGATTTGAATACATAAGATCATCTTAATAAGTTTGCATTTTATTTACCTGAGTATCCCTTAAAAGGGTTTTGACATCAGAACTGCGGCCACTGTTAAGCCATACGTGATCGTAAGGGACCACTAAATTACTTGGTTCTATGCAGGTGAGATTGCTTTAATTTTGCAACAGCCGAGGTTAGCTAAATCATCTTTTATGTTTCGATGACACATTACATAAAATGTTACGATGTCCGGTAATAGACTGTAATACCAAGCAAAACTAAACAAAATTTTCTTATGACAGATAACAAAACACTTAATAATCTGTCAAATCTTTTGATTCCAGTTTGTTTCTTTAGATACAGAAGTGACAATCTTAATTAAGAAAATAAAGTGTGTGAAATTCAAACCGCTACACTAGTTTAGTTTGTTTAATCTTTTAAGAATTAAAAATATGTACACACCATTTAGTTGATCAAAAGTAGAATTAAAGTACATTATTACCTTTGTTTTAATACCACAAGTCTTAAAGGAATACATTTTATCTCTTTTGTTACACCCCACTTTTATGCTAAACATATATGTTACCCAAGTCATATCGGTCGTAATACTTTGTCTTAATCTTTGAAATAAATTTCAAGTTGTTAGTCTTAGTATGTTTGGGTTGGATTCTGTTGATTTATCTTCATTTGTTAAATTAGTGACATGTATATTACTGGTAGGAGTATGAAAGATTTGTGGTTTAATGCTATAGGTATACCTTTAAACTAGTACATCCTCCTGGTGAAGTTATCTGTGCAGTGCAGTGTGTTGCCTTTGTGATTGTTTGTTTCACTAAAGTCTACTGGAATTTTCCAAACGTTCCAAGGTCAAAGTAACTATTATAAATAAAATAGTTTTTACATTATTGCTCATACAGTCGTTATTTTTAAAATGATGTAATTCATGTTTATAACGGACATCCATAGGGAGATCATCTTCCTTTGGATTTGATAATTGCATTATGTCTCAGTTTCTTTCTTTGAAAATGCATATTTTGGTTTATAACTTTTAAATAAAGGTTTCAGAGTGTGTCAGATGGTGCTGAATTTGAATATAATTGTATTTCATGTAAAAAGGTAAACAAAGTAATATTTTGACTTTTATTCAAACTACTTAAGTACTATAACTGTACTGTTTCGAATCAAGTAACTAATGAGTACGTTTTTAAAAAAAGCCTTTATTTATAACAAAACTACTTTCCTCGGACAAAATGGGTTTTGGGCAACATTTTAAGCCTGGTCATTTGGTAAAGGTAACAATCACCAATGACAAAAACAGATTTTACATTTTTACAGGCGTTAACTTTGTCTTCAAATTTTGAAATGGATTTAGCTGTCATTTAGGCTTATGTCACCATGATAAAAATAGAATTTTAGACGTTCGCACATTCAGTGTGTATTTATTGACAGGTATCTTCATATTTGGTAGGAAGATTACTTAGTTTAACATGAACTGGATTGAGTGGGAGATCAGTTGGCAAAGGGTGCCAATATTCCTGTTTACTTATACATCCTTTATTTTTTTTATTTATTATTTATTTATTTATTTTTTTTTGCTTGATTTTTTTCATATCTAGTAGAAAGATATGTTTTATTTTGAACGATCCAGTGTTGGGAGTCACAAAGTTAAGTTCACATGTGTATCAGGGTCTTCGTTAAGCATTTCACTTAGGCACATTTCAAGTATCGCCCGTAGAAGCATATGAACTCTCCCTTTATTTACGCCGACAAAGGCTTTCGTTTTCAATATGTAGCTAAAGTATGAAATGGTAAAAATTCATCCTTATAATAGTTTTTTAACCTTAATTTTAGTCACAAATATTTAAACAAACCAAAGACGATTAAACCAGATTGCCTTATAATACAAATAGTTTAAACACCATTCAAAAGACATAAAAAGTGTACTTCAAGGACAATCATTTTTTAAGGTTCTGATTCCTTGTAAGTTACAATAAAAAGGCCGGTCAGGCTGTTATTCTTAGATGTAGAAATTGACATCATAAAGTGACACATTCATACATTTAAGTAGGAGACGATGCTCTATTTTGTATAACTTGCAGTGAATATGTTTCTTCAAAAACAAGTGGTATATCAAGACCTTCACAGAGGACATTGAAATATTCATTGCAAGCTATACAAAAGGAATTCAAAAGACAAAAGTGTGGCCCTTGAATAGTTATGCAGTATGCATAATAGAGCAAAAAATCGTTTCCGCGCTATTTCTGAGCAACTAATGGCTTGAATTCAACGAAACTTTATGTGAAAGTTTAATACCAAGAGGAGATGCGCATATCGCTGCCTTGTTCCGGTCAGACACTTTAACTCAGAGTAATCACCCTTTATTAGTTATGCAGTATGCATATAGAGAAAAATTCGTTTCGCACTACTTCTCTGCAACTTCTGGCTAGAATTCAACGAGACTTTACGGGAACCTTTAATACCAAGAGGAAATGCGCATATCATTGGCTTGTTTAGGTCAGACATTTTAATTCAGAGTTATGACCATTGATTACTTATGCAGTATGCATATAGAGCAATAATTCTTCTCTGGAATTCAATTAA
The DNA here is from genome assembly GCF_026571515.1 of Ruditapes philippinarum. Classification (NCBI taxonomy): domain Eukaryota; kingdom Metazoa; phylum Mollusca; class Bivalvia; order Venerida; family Veneridae; genus Ruditapes; species Ruditapes philippinarum. The sequence continues at coordinate 224,028 of NW_026857441.1, read as the reverse complement.
ACTGTATAGGAACAATAAATATCAAGAGGAGATATGCTGAATTTGTTGCTTTGTTCAAACCTGACCCTTCATTATAGAGTTATGACCCTCGATTAGTTATGTAATATACATATAGAGCAATATTGTTTTTTCTTGCAACTGCTGTATTGATTTCAAAAAAGAAAACTTTATGGGAACCAACGATACAAGAAGGCAATTTACATCTCATTGGCATGTCCAGATATAACTATTTAACACGATGTGACGACTTTGTTATTGCCTTGAATATTTATATACATGTACAAAGAATAAAGAATATCACTGTATACGCAATGTTAAGTATCTATAAATAAAGCCTTATGTCTTCAGTTGTTGTTTGAGTAATAACCAGTACTTGGCGGGGGATATAAATTTAACAAATCTGCTTGTTCAATATGTATTTGTCTAAAAGCTTTATTTCTATTCAAATGATAGTAGTTGAAAATGATTTTCAAAAGCAGCTGCACCTACAAACATCTTTTGAAACGTTTGAATGTTGATAAAATGTTCATGCTCTTCTTTAATATTTGAATTTTTAAAAAAGGTTTTTTAAAACGAAAGCAGAATCGGAAAACCTTTTTGAAGTTGGTTAATAACTAGCTTATTGGGAAATTTAAGTCCGCAAAGGAAAATATTGTCAATATTTTTAAAGATATGTTTGAGTCTATTTTAAGATTTCTCTGAACTATATAAAATTTATAGCTATTTTACAATGCTCCGTGTACCAATCTTCTTTTACTTTAAGTTGTGAAAAATATTGTGACTTACACCATGATATGCTAATTTGGTTTTCTATAATAACCTTGCATTGTTGTAGATATGTTTTACTATTGCACTGTTTGGTTATTGTAAATTTGTTTAATCAGTGTACTTTATACCGTTCCTCTGACCGGTTCATTTTATGGCTTTAAGGATTTCGGGCTCTGGAATAACTTCTGGTGGACAGAATATTGATTTACTTATATATTGTAACCTTTGTCTTTTATTTGTTTATTCAATTTAAACTAAAGGGTTTTAATAATATCACACAATAACACAGGACTATATATCTTTGCAAAAAGAAAGAAAATATTATTCAACACTACGCTTTCGTTTGAATAGATTTCTTGAATGAATATTATTTTGAAATGACAACTTAAAGAATTTATTTGTTAACAATATCAAATTTTGTTTATTGTTGTAGCATAGTACAGTTAAGATAAGTAATTTATGTACATACATTTAATGCCATACCTTGTTTACATTAGGATGTCTGGGTGAAAAGGAAACCTGATAAAGTTACTCCAAAGACCTCACCAATCGTTATCAAGGAAACAGTGATATGGAAAGAAGGATGTGGACGAACCAAAAAAAGAATTGGTAAATATGGCTTTTAAATTATAAGAAATTTACTTTAGATGTACGTTAATTGAACAAAATGAATGAAATGTATAAAATAAAGATGATCGAACGAGCACGGGATCCGTTCTGCAATAATTGTCAAACAGTAAAGGGGATGTCTTTGTTTATGTAAACCTTTCTGTCTGCAAATATAGGCTAGATTGGAGGAAGATATAAACTTTCATTCTTTATATTGTATATATTCTGTATATTGTTGTCATTTGCGTTTGCAGAACTTACCGCTTATTAGGAAACGTATACTTGCCCTTATTTAAAACAAAATCACATTTCTTGTTGATATATCAAATTTTATTAAGCTTTCGCGCGCGTCAAAACTCATTGACGTTTTGGTTTTCATGGGAGTCGGCATTTTTACGAACGCCATGGCGGGCTGGCGGTTTTCATTTTTGTTCAAAGCATTTCTTTTACATCTGAAAGGATTTTAATTAATCTTTGAAATGTTCCCCTCTTCTAGAAGTAGTATTACACACATGAGCCAGGTTAAAGGTCAAGGTCACACTCAGGGGATTTCAAAAGAGCTTGTCCGGAGCAAATTTTATATATGCACTGAGGTATTTCAATATAGCATGTCACAAATCTTAACCATTGCAAGGTAGAGAGTCGGACGCTAGATTCGGGTCCATAAAACCATATTTTAGGTCACAAATAGTGGTCAAAGTTCAAAAAATATATATATGAAGATGTTAATAAGGACAATTTATTCATTTTTCAATGAAGGATGATATACAAATGGTCATTACGGCTGTAACATGTAAATTAGGTTAATATTTTTAAGTCAAGGTCAGAAGAGATGATAAAATATCTAGATTTTGTCAGCATATGTCCTTCATTTCATTGGGAATTTTTTTAAATACTATATACAAATGTTCACCACCATAAGTAATTGTGCTCCATGCGTGATCTCATTTGGAGGTAATTGAAAAACACTTATCGGGGTCAAAACTTCAACATGCATAAGATAAATGTAATATAACTTGGCGCTAATGTTCGATATGGTAAGACGATGTGTCGCGCGCAAAATTCACCACCATGAGACGTGTTGTTTCATGCATGATCCAGGTCTTTTGGTCAAAGGTCAATTTAATATTTAGAGGTCATTGCTGATCCTAAAGAAACGTATACGCTTATTGGGGGATTTTGAAAAAAACTTCGCACAAATGTTCACCATTGCCAAGGGGGTGTCGCGCGCAAAATTTAGGTCCCTGCAATCAAAGTATGAAAGACGTTGATATTGAGCCAACATATGGGCACAATTAGTAACTATAAAATTGACAACATAGGTCAAATATATACCTGAAAGGACACATGTATGCAAAATTTTAACAAAGTTTTCCGTTCGGTTTACGAGTTATGGAGATTTTTACAAATTGTGGGTTGCGTTCATCGCACGCCGCTTTTCCTTGTTGATCTTGTTAATAATATTTTCTACATATATTAAGGGATTTAAGAATCACTTTGCACAGATTTTCAACATTGTGAGGCTCAGTGTTGTGCGTAAAATTTAGGCCTTTGTAACCAAGGTCTTGGGCACACATAGACGATATATGTTAAGGGACCATCTTCCTGGCCACCATTTCTCCACATAAATTTTTATGACAGGCGTATTTTGTGACAATGCCATCCTTGTTGTATTTATTTTTATTTTATTTTCGACAAACATAAATAAAACAGAAATGGAATATCTATAAGATTATTAACTTATTCATTATTTGAGTTTGTCCTTTTGGAAGTAAAAATTTGACCTATTGTACATTCATTATGCTATTCCTGTTGCTGTCCAGAAATGATGGTCACATATTTTTCATTTCTTATTGCTTGTTTTCATACTTGGTCATTGCAATTATTTGGACAAGATCTTCAAAAAATCAATTTGACCATTCCCTTAACAAACTAATGACCTTAATTTTTGGGTAAAATTACTGAATTTTTATTTTTCATTTTAACTATAGCAAGCTTAAACTTCATAATTTATAAATAAGTTTTGGAATGTTGTGCTCAAAGGTCAAGGTTACTTTATGCCAAAACGGTTTTTAACCAATACCTCGACAACCTATAAACAGGCCCTTGGTTCTCTACTTCTATAGGAGCACTGGTTTTGGGCATTTCGACGAAGGCGATCCCATACGGTTTCGATTTATACTTAGACAAAACAACATGTAACCACTTAGACAAAACAACATGTTACCAAAACATTCAATGCTCATTAAGTAATGTAGGAAAATGGCCAAACAAGTATTTGAAAAGAATGGGGTAGGGTAATATTATATACATATTTAAACATTTTGCGCAGAAACAATAATTTTGCTTTTGTGATTTGTAAGCTGATAAGTATAAACATGTTTTTGTATTTGTCCTACATAATCGCTTGATTAACTATTAGTTATATTATGCTGGAGTATGTTTTAATTTCGGATTATTTGAAACACTACTTGAAGTGGCCAAATAAAAAATTTGATAGAATTTTATTCGAAAATATGTTTGTGTTTTTCACGATTTTTTTTATTTTATACTATAAATGATATATCGCCAACGTTTCTGGTAAAGCTTACCTGAGCACAAACTGCATGAATGTGAGCTGTACCGTTTGCATAATGCCTGTTGCCCGTAGTAGTCTGTCTTGCGTCGTTATTTACTTATTTAAAAAAAAAATCAACTTTTCCTAATCCGTAGTTGGGATTTGATCAAACTGCTTAGATATATTATTGAATGACCTTCATAATAAGAACAAGCTATCACTACGGGTGATTTTTAACGGCCGCCTACACAATAAAATGATATTTTCTGCTCGAAATATATTTTTTATCATGTTTCTTCGATGTACCAATAATTATAACAATTAAATGCTTTATTCAAAGAAATGTATATCTCTTTTATTTGTATAAGTTATATACGTTATATACATAAAGAAACAGAAAGAAACAGTAAGATAAATATGTTGAAGCAAGTAGCCATATTTGCATTAAATTGAGTGTATAATATATAATAATCATTTGTCTCATTTAGGAGTCACTTGAAGGTATTTCATAATTCAAAAACCATTTATTTAGTCTATGTAAAGCAACGGCAGTGTCCTTGACTTAAAACCTAGAGGTTCCGACAGCAGTCCCAAGCTATGTCTCTTCATAACCAGGCTGTAAATTAAGCTTTATAACAATATCTTATTTCTACTTATGATTCGGCCAGAAATCAGTTTTTGTAACAGTGATATATACCTTGATTCTAGGAGGTCCAAAAGAAACACCAAGCTTCATATATATAGCTTCACACCAAGTTTGATTACATATTGCTAACTCTAGTAATCATCTTGGAACAATTTTTCAAATCATAGTAACAGTTACCCTGACATTGATTTATTGGGTCAAAAAATCAAAACCTAGATCTTTTTATAAGTTTGCTACATGCTTAGTTTGATTAAAATATATTATTTCTAATGGAAGTTTGTCAGGAAACTATTTTCGAACTTAAGCAACAGCGATATTGACTTTGATATTGGGGACAAAAGACATCCCAACATGGGCTTACACATTAGTTTGCAGAATGCCTCTTTATGTTGGTACAATATCCAAAACCCAGTTATCGTCTGGAGACCATTATGCTGACCAAGTATGGGATTTTCTATGTATTATTTGCCTTCTCCTTGTATATATCGAAGGTGTTATTTTTCAGCATTTTAAATTTTGCCTTTTTGAATGCTATGAGGATAAGTGTTTATGTCACTGTTATTAAAATGGTTTCAGAACGATACCTAGAGTTAGGAATGAGATATTTTCATAACTCTTGGGAAATTGCAGGTTTATAGGGAGACCGAACATGGGATTGTTGTTCGACCTTTTAGATTTAAAGTGAAGGTCAATGTCACTGAAAATTATCAATTGATTGTCATTATATTTTTTAGATAAATGTTATGTGATCATAGTTTTAATTCAAAGTTGACTATTCTTTTTCTACATGTTCATCTATCTTTTTCAATCTATCTCTTTTTTAAACAAAGGTATATTTCATAATTGATTTTACGCTTCTTTCAAGGTAATAGTTATTGGAACACAGATGAAAACTTCGTTAAATATTCGTCGAAATCAAATTCTTTCAGAAAATAAATATTTTTAGGTTAAGGTGGCCGTTGGGGTATGAATCACATTTGTGACATCATTGTTTTTGTTCTAGAAATATTTGAAAAAGCATTTTGGTAATATACAATCTATTATTCTTCGTCTTAGAACTTTTTAGTTATTGTTCGTTCTTTGATTTGTATTTAACCGTGAGTGTGGGAAAATGATTGATCTTCTTTTATTTTTTCTTACCTTTTTGGCGGGAAATATTTTCGGTGAATGACTTCTTTAATTTTATCTCGCAGGTATGCTACCAGCGATACCGCATGAAACTAATACTGATTATGATTGTGAGGATGAGAATCATTACAACATGGTAAACGAAAATGAAATGGTTGGACTTGAAGACGAAAACAAAACTGTTAAAGATAAGGTACTGGTTCGTTTGCTGAAACTTCATTTTTGTTACATTTTGTAGGCGTCTCAAACTCATTTTAAATACAACATACAATGATATGATAAATGATTGGTATGAGCAATATGGTAGGTGTCTATACTTAAATAAACACGCTCCAATTTTATTGTTTTAAGTTGAACTCTCCATTAGTTTCCCCCGTCGCTTTTTCGTTTTGGGCACATGTATTTTTTACTTTTCATCGAATGGACAAACGTGTCACATTGAATGTTTCATGATAAGCGCCGCATGAACACATCTGCGGATGTTTCAAAATTCCAATCTTCACCATTTTCATGTTAAAATGTCTTATCACGTGAGTTTAATCGATGTAAGATCCATTTAAATAACTAGAAATGTGTCATCATGCCACAAATGCCCCCGCATGCAGCCAAAATTTCAGTTTTAATGTTTAGTTCCAAATTTGTTTGCACAAATTATTTTTTCATTTTAAGTTCAAAGCCCTTAAAACTTTTCAATGTTAATAACACAAACCATTTTTATACAATTTTCAAGGTACTGAAATTGTTCAGTCTTAACCTTTTGTAAAATGCATATTGAATATTTCTAGCCAAAATAATAGCTACATACATTTCCTCAAAAGTATGATTGCTGAAACTGAAAATTCAAAATTTTTCCAACATTCAGGAAAGATAAGTTTGTCCAAAATCATTGAACCACGACCAAATTCAAACTAGAACTGCTTTTTCCTAAGATGAATTTGAGTTGAATTTGTACAATCAATGGGGAGATAATGAACGGAAACTCAAAATTTCTGATTTTTTTCCAAGTTCAAGAGGGATAACTCTGTCAGCTATCATCAAACCATGACCAAATTTAAATTTGACCAATGCATTCTTATGACATATCCATATCTTTAACTTGAGTTGAATAATTATGTACAACTGTCGGGAGATAATGCATGGGAACTGAACATTTCCTTTTTTTCAAAGTTTAAGGGGCATAACTCTGCCAAAAATGATTGAACCATGTCAAAATTCAAACTTGACTTACCAATTTCTTTGACGTATCCATGTCAAGTTTGAGTTGAATGTGTAATATCCTAGAGGAGATAATGAACGGAAACTGAAAATTTAATATTATTTTCAAAGTAAAAGGGGCATAACTCTGCCAAAAATCATTAAACCATGACCAAATTCGAACTTGACCTCAATTTTCTCATGACATATATATATGTCAAGTTTGAGTTGAATGTAATGTACCGTTGGGGAGATAATGAACGGAAACTGAAAATTTCATATTATTTTCAAAGTAAAAGGGGCATTACTCTGCCAAAAGTCATCGAACCATAACCAAATTCGAAGTTGACCTGTATTTTCTCATGACATATCCATATGTCAAATTTGAGTTGAATGTGTGCAACTGTTCTTAAGATAATGAACGGAAACTGATGATAACGGAATGACGGAATGACGGAACTGGATAACACTTGGACATTGGTAAACATTTCTATTAAGTTGTATTAGAATCCAATCATGCTTGTAGGAGATATGCTCTTGACAAAATTTCTTTATTTTATCATTTTAAGTGGCATTGGCCTTACATATACATGTATTAACATTAATTACATGCTTCACACCTGTAGTTATGATAAAGAACGTTTGTGTTTATGACCATTTGTGTTTCAATCCCTCAATAAATGATGACTAAATGGTCCGAATACCCATTTTCATATTTTTATCTTAACTTTGGCCCCAATATGAGACTTAGGCCACAGGGACCTTAATGACGCCAACCCCAGGCGGGAACTATAATAAACAGGCGTATTAAAATGATTGTACAGAGTTGTTTTACCTTTTGCAAACAGGTAAAAACCATAATTTTGGTAACATTTTGATTACAATTATGCTTTCATTATTCATATATTATTTTCGTTATTCTTGTTTTTGCTATTTAAGGAGTTACGACGGATGAATAGTGCATCAGACAAGACAATTTATAAACTGTCGAAAGACGAAATGAATAGTACATGTTTAGAATATAGTGAAATGGTGAAAACCTTCCATAGGTTGATTGTTCGAAACGTGCATGTTGAAGACGTCTTGCCATCTTTACAATTTCTTGGTATGTTTCTTGTCATGTTCCTAATTGCAACCATATTTAAAATAAACAAGTTTTCTAAATTCAAATTTGATAAAAGCCTTTAAGATAATCATTTATAAATTGACAATTCCTGGATAATTTCGTTTTTTTTTTCTTTACCAGATAATCACGACGATATATATCAAGAAAGAAGAAAATCCCCTAAAAATGCTGTGGAGGCCCTATTGTACCAGTTGGAGAAAAGTGACGAACCCGGAAAATGGCAAAAATTTATTGATGCATTAAGGACTGCCGGCACGTATTTTTGATTTTTTCTTGAATAACTAAATAATTATCAAAATTTTACTGTTCTATATTCAAGACTTATAATTTCCTATACCGTCAACTAACAGACGCATTCAAAGAAAGGCACGTAGCATAACACCACACTCAATGACAAGGGAATTTAAACAGGAAAGTGATTTGATTAAAATATATCTGAACAAGAGCCATGTCAACATGGCCATCCCCCGCCGAACGGGTTTGCTCATTGGAAGAATGTATATGTAGTAGAGCAGAATAATTCAATTTTAAGAGGTTTTTTGGTAATGAAAACTAATGGCTGAAGTGAATACAGATATGAAACCTATGTGAATACTGATGGCTGAAAATAACAAATGCCAATAACTGAAAAATAGTACAGGGTAGGTTATCATTCTTGTGTGCTGCACCCCTCCTCAGTAAAATCTATCCACCTATGAAGTTTCAAGTTGATACCTCAAATACTTTTTGAGATAAGCTCCGGACAAAATAGTTTGAAAAAGAACAAAGGGCAATAACTCAAAAAAAATATATAGGGAAGAATTATCATTTTTGCGCACAGCATTCCTCCTCAATAAGATCTATCCACCAATGACGTTTCATGTTGACATCTCAAACACTTTTGAGTTATGCTCCACTCTGGTGAAAAATTAAGTATGAAAATAACAAAGGGCAATAACTCAAAAATTATGAAAGGTAGAGTAATCATTATTGTGCAATGCACATCTCCTGAGTGAGATATATACACACCTATGAAGTTTCATGTTGATATCTGAAAGGCTTTTTAAGTTATGCTCTGGACAAAAATTAATTTTGAAAAATAACAAAGGGCAATAACTCAAAAATTATGTAGGATAGAGTTATCATTCTTGTGCACTGCACTCCTCCTCAATGAGATCCATACACCTATGAAGTTTCAAGTTGATACCTCAAATACTTTGGAGATATGCTCCCGACAAAATAGTATGAAAAAGAACAAAGGGCAATAACTCAAAAATTATACAGCGAAGAGTTATCATACTTGTGCACAGCATTCTTCCTCAATAAGATTTATCCACCTATGACATTTCATGTTGAAATCTCAAATACTTTTGAGTTATGCTCCACTCAGGTGAAAAAATTAAGTATGAAAAGTAACAAAGGGCAATAACTAAAAAAATATATAGGGAAGAGTTATCATTTTTGCGCACAACATTCCTCCTCAATAAGAGCTATCCACCTATGACAATTCATGTTGACATCGCAAACACTTTTGAGAAATGCCCCGCTCGAGTGACAATTAAGTATGAAAAATAACAAAGGGCAATAACTCAAAAATTATGAAAGGTAGAGTTATCATTCTTGTGCACTGCACATTTCCTGAGTGAGATCTATGCACCTATGAAGTTTCAAGTTGATACCTCAAATACTTTTGGAGATATGCTCCCGACAAAATAGTATGAAAAAGAACAAAGGGCAATAACTCAAAAATTATACAGCAAAGAGTTATCATACTTGCGCACAGCATTCCTCCTCAATAAGATCTATCCACCAATGACTTGCATGTTGAAATCTCAAATACTTTTGAGTGATGCTCCACTCAGGTGAAAAATTAAGTTTGAAAAATAACAAAGGGCAATAACTAAAACATTATGCAGGGTAGAGTTATCTTTCTTGTGCACTGCACTCCTCCTCAATGAGGTCTATCCATATGCTCCGGACAAAAATGTTGGACGGAAGGACGGACGGACGGAAGGACGAAAAGGCGGCGGGGGATTAAAGGAGGTGATCCCTTTGAAGCACCTAAAACAAAACGATAGTATGAAACTTTCCAAATCGGTTTGATTGAGTCTGTACAATTATGAAAATAAAAATCAAAGAAACATCTTTCAAGCGTGGCTTAAAGCGTTCAAGCGTTGCGTTCATTGAACGCCGCATTTCCTTGTTAATCTTGTTAATCATATTTTAAGCAGTATTAAATCTTCAAAATAGAGAAAAAACAAGAACCCCTAAAGAAAGCCCAACACGGTAAAATTGAAAATGTTGCAGGCACGATTTGAGCCTATTAATGTACGGTAGTGTTAACTGCAAACTACAGTCCAATCCCTCTAGCTCCAGCTAAAGTAGAATTCAACGTTTAATTGTAATGGTAAAATTTTGAATTTTAAAACGCAGATGTGTTCATAAAACGGTCAGCCTAGAACCTTCAATGTGACACAGAAGTTCAATTCTTTAATAAGTGGCGCATGGTCCCCAAGTAATAAAACATGGGCCGTAAACAAGTAAACAATAGGCGGGACTAACCAAATGGAATTTTGAACACGTACTGGGGGTATCAATGATTCCAAAGGACCAGAAAAATATAACTACGATGTACAACAGAAAAGTTGACTACTCAATGCCAAATTCTCCTGAGGATATTTCGATTGATCTTATATCTTTTAACCTATCCATTTAGTGTGGTCACATGCTATGATAATGCAATGAGCTATAATGTTACTATTTACATGTAATGAGGCAGTTTAAACGGTTCATCTTTTGCGATGTTGCTAATATCATCCCAAGCTTCTTAAAACGTAGCCATCGTTGGCAGTGGCAAAAATAAGGCTTTCATTCAAAGACTTTCATGGTATAATTCTTAGAGTTACTCCTTGTCAAATGGTGATAAAATGATGGTTTGATATGAAAAAAACTCTAAATAACTTGACATAATTTTATATAATATAGCATTAAATTGGCATGTTACATAAAGTAAGGGTTCGAGTCCCTGTCAGGCTGCCTGTGACATATAATTCTTAAAACCGATAGAAATTAGTCTCGGTTCGGTAAACAACTCTCAACAGAATCAGCCTAATCTAATATGGATTTTCAGTACCTCGGGTGAACATTTAAACAATTTATCTTTCTAAAAAAGACTTTAGGTGCCAACTTACGTGAATTTTTTATCAGACTAGAACTATCACTAAATGAGAATAATACCCCCGCAAGACTGCTACGGAAATGAGAAAATTACTTGTAACATAAAACCTTGCATAAGAATTGAAATACAGTTATGGTTGTTGGAAATTAAAGATAGTTGTGGTTCTTGTATGTTGCATTTCCTTTCAATGCGGTTGGCCATTGATGAATTTTTATTGAATTAATCTGTAATAAGCCCAGAAGAAGTTACGCTTCTTAAGCAGGAACAAAGTACAATAAATCTTTAAATACTGAATATGTAGTTATGTTTATTGTACACTGCACCTCCTGTCATTGCGCTTGACCATTGTATGAAATTGTATTGAATTTCAACTACTAGTTTTCAAGTTATGCACTGGACAAAATAGTAACAAAGGACGATAACTGTAATTAGTCCAAATAGAGTAATGTTTCTTGTGCACTGCACTTCATCTCACTGTCTATGACCATTTCATGAAGTTTCATTGAATCCCAACCTCAAATTTTCAAAATATGCACTACACAATAAAAAATTTCCAAGGGCAAAAACTCTTAAATGGGTCAAGAAAGATTTATGGTTTCTGTGCACTGCGCTTTCTCTCAATTTACTTGATCATTGTATGAAATTGTGTTGAATTTCAACTAGTTGTTTTCAAATTATGCTCTGGACAATAAAAAGCAATTGAAAAGTAACAAAAGGCAATAACTCTATAATATATCTTGACAGAGTTATGGTTCTTGTGCACTTCACCTCCTCTTATTGTGCTTAACCATTGTATGAAGTTGTTTTGAATACCAACCAGTATTTTTCAAGTTATGCTCCGGACAAGGAAAAGTATCAAAGACAGTTACTTTGTAATTTGTCAAAATGGTGTTTTTTGTGCACTGCACTTCCTCTTCATGTGCTTGATCATTGAAAGAAGTTGTATTGAATTCCAACCATTAGTCTTCAAGTTATGCTCCGGACAAAAAAAAAACATTGGAAAAGTAACAAAGTGCAATAAGTATGTAATTACTTTAGATATAGTTATGGTTCTTGTGCACAGCACTTCTTCTTATTGTGCTTGACCATTGTATGAAGTTGATTTGGATTCCAAGTAATAGTTTTCAAGTTATGCTTCAGACAAGGAAGAGTAACAAAGGCAAATTACTCTGTAATCAGTGAATACAGAGTTATGGCTCTTGTGCACTGCACTTTCTCTCAATGTGCTTGACCATTGTATGAAGCTGTACTAAATTCCAACCATTAGTCTTCAAGTTATGCTCCGAACAATGAAAATGCAACAGACCGCTGGACCGACCGACCGACTAACCAACCCACCGACCCACCACCGAGTGACTCCTATATACCCCCCCAAACATCGTTTCGGGGGTATACATATTCGGAAGTTCAAAAAGATTTCTGACCGTATTGAGTATACGCATTATCATTTTAGAATATTATTTAATATCATTATTTGTAAGTTATGTCTGTATATATTCTCTTTGACTATGTATTTTTGCAGGATACACGTATATAGTTGACAACATTCAGGGCTATAAGGTTATAAGTCATGAATACCAGAGAGAATATGTAGAAAAACTTATTCCAAAAATAGGCAAAATGATTTCTCCATGCAAAGTTCTTCCAAATCTTCTTCGTAAAGGACTTATTGCAAGATGCGACATGGAAGAAATTGAAAACAAGTCTGTAAACTGTAGTAGTTATGCAGGTGCAAGTGTTTTGCTTAAAAGATTACTGGAAAACGAAACACATCACAACTGGTATGTTCTTTTTATAGAGGCTTTACAAGAAGCAGGTATGAATGAGGTTGCCATGGACCTTCAAATCCCTGCTTTACTTCCAGACTCGGCACAAAACTATTCTGGTACTGGTAAGTTTACTATTGTCTCAACTGTTCTGGTAATGTGTATTTTAATAATGTTTAAGAATTGCATTTTTTCTGCATCTCTCAATTTCTGAAGTATCAATTGAAATAACAATTTTATTTCTATTGTTATTTTAACAGATACCGTGCATGAAAACCATCACACAGGCTTGATGAATAATTTAACAATAAATGAAAGTGAAGCAAAAGAAAACCAAGATGAATCAAAGAAAGAATATAATTGTCAGACTGACACTTCGGATAAGGTAAATCGACTTATGAGTACACAATATTGATAAAGTATGCATGAAACAGAGACAGCATTTGTAGCAAAGTTTTTTAAATGAGAAGATAATAATATGTAGCTGTATTTTATAACATTTAGGTGCCTTTACTTTATTCATTTATTCGTTTAAGCGAAGTGAACATAAAATATACTTGTAAATAAGGGGAAGTGAATCAATTTACCGACCATTTTCGCGCCTAACACAGTACAATAACTCGAAATCCAAGGGACTGGGCATTTTACTTCGAGAGAAACGGAATTCGAGTAACGTGGATCTGCCGCCATTACGTTGACATTCGTACATGTATATACATGTACCTGATTGAATGTGCAAAGAAGTAGGTTTGTTATTGTTGATAGCGGCAATGCTGCAACATTTAACATTTGAAATGACTGTAAATCACATACAAATACAAATAATAAATGAACAAAAATATATTATTCAAAATTTAATACATGTATATTAAAAGTGAAATATAAACACAAGCATTCGTAGCAATGACATAAATGCAAGTTTGTCAGTATCCATCAGTAATGCACATGCTTTTAATACACACTCATGATAATTTATTACAATAAAAGCACAATAACACATTTATTTCAACAACAATATATCTAATGTTTGAAGTAAATTGATCATCGGACGAAAACGAAAGTAGCAACTATCGTGAACCGGAAGTACATATTAATGTATGCAATATGACGGAAAATTAATTATAAAAATGTCATTTACGTTGAAAACACGCATCAATACCTAGGCTGGTACAATTAAATTAATTAAATCTTAATTTACTTATCTAACTGTTAAAACCAATTAAGTCCTGAATCCGATTAAAGCCACTTTCACGACGTGCTAATAATACATGATGACCGGCAATTAAAATAACCAAGAAACGTGTGAATAACCAGTGACATCATCTCAACTTGATGTCGCCGACCTTTGATCAGTCGGCTGTTTTCACACTTCGGCTAATTGAGATGAAAATATGTTGGACTTTAATTGACGGGACCAAATTTTCTTTTCGACTAAACAGGAGTCTCGGTAAGTCAAAATTTGACCTAAGCGGAGTTAAAATACAAAGATAAAGAAGGAAATTTGACGGGACTTTAGAAATTCTTCGACTAACGCGGAATTTTGAGTAAAGCGATTTTGACTTATTGAGAGTCAACTGTATTTAAATGCCGGTTGCTGATTTGCAAGAAAAGCAAGTTTCTTCTTTGTCGTGATTTACTTATAATTTCATTATTATCATTTTTGGGTCAGTGCATTTGTATTCACCGTTCAGCCCGCCAAAGTTACATTCAGTTTTGCAAAAGAACACTGATCTGAGAATTAAAAGGTAGAAAAGGGCAAGGAGTTGTTTAACGAGCTGTTTATCAAGGGCCGGAGTTAACAGTTTGCAGAATTCACATCTTCTAAGCAAATGCAGCTACACTGGTGACAATCTCAAAGTGTATATTTTTCAACACCATTATAAATATTAACTTTGAATATAAAAATAAAAATAATAAAAAGCTCAAGTATCCATTTCATTTTCAAACTGTTACAAACTGTAGTATTGGGCATATTTTTTGTTCTTGATTACACAATTTTTTGTGTCACAGTGACCTTGACCTCAATGAATGCTGGACTTCAATGAAATATGCATGCGTATGTAAGAATGCCATTGGCACTGGTACAGCAAATTAAAAAGTAGCATTCATATAAGTGTCCAATGATCAAATTCTAGCATTTTCATTTGTACATGCTCAGTATAGTCAGTACTGTTTCTCTTGTTGATTCATTTCTGCTAACATCGGTGCTCTCAGAATTAGATTCAGCAACATTTTAACTTCATTTTCTGTTAATACAATAAGATAAAATTCGTACTGAAAAGCATACATGAGGAATTGTCTTGATTGAATTTTATGAGTATGTCTTAGGCTGATTGTTATAAAGGTCCAATTATGCAATCACAACAAACAAGAGATGCTTCAAATAATACGCATGGTAAAGGGCGAAAAGGACACATGAAAACAGATGACAGTGAAAGTATAACAGCAGATAAAACTAGATGTTTAGAATACAGTGAGAAGGTTAGAATATTCAAGCCATTGATCGTGCAGAATCTGCTTGTCCATGACATATTACCTTCTTTACCATTTCTAGGTTTGTATTAATAAATGTGTCTTATTTTTTCAAATGTTTTATTTTATGTTTTATTTTCTGCAAAAGAAAGAAGAGTAAGGATGATCTCTCGAATGCATTTATTAAAGTAACATGAAAGTTGATGCCTCGGTTTGCTTTTTTCTTCACTTTAGCACTTGTGGTTAACTAATTTCATGTGAACGTGAATGGCCGATGTTTGTTTGTTAAGTGAGTATTTCCGGCAATTTCGCTTCGTGCACAATTGTTTCAAGTGAAAACTTGTTTGTATGAATGTTGTGTAGTATGATCTTTTTATTGAATATTTGTTCAAATATTATCTGTCGCAAATTTATGCTTGAAACAGAACTTGAATGTGAATTATTAAAATATCGTGCAGTTACACTGGTTTGGAACATATTCAAGGGTACTTTAAGCAAGGTAATTCAAATCATTGCAAATAAATTAAGAAAATGGGTAACTTGATTTTGGATAGCAGGCATTTATTTTGAAAATGTTAAGGCTCATAGTCAACTGATATAATTCTCTGAAAGTAATCAAAGTCGACAGAAATAAAACTTTAATTTTCATTTAGGTTGAATGGTCAAGTGGTAATTTGGGTTTTTTGCCTATGTTTAAAAAAGATGTATTGATTGCTATACAATAGAGAAAATAAGAATCCCTAAAGAAAGTCCAAGACGTCAAAATTGAAAGTGTCACAGGCTCGGTTTGACTGAGCCTGTTCAAGTGCAAACTGCCGTCCTAGCCCCAAAGCACCGTCTAGAGCAGAATTCAACATTTAAACATTAATTGACAAATTTTTGAATTAAGAAACATCCACAGATGTGTTCACACAGCTGTTATCATGGAACCTTCAATGTGACACAGTAGTGCCATTCCATGAAAGCGGCGTATGGTCCCCAAGTAATAGAAAGGATGTGCCCTAAACGAGACAAGAATGGGCGGAACTAAACAAAATGGAATTTTGAAAGGGGATCAGAGGTTTTGAAGCCTGTATATAAAAGATAAGACTATATAAGACAAAGTTAAAAAGCAGGCAATATATCCTTAGGATGATTAAATATTATTCAAGTATGAATATTAGAAAAAAATCCAAATCGAAAATTGCCAAAAGGTTGAAACGAAAAAATAACAAACTCAAACACAACAATTATGTCGCGTTGAACGATCAATAAGGATCGGAACTATAACTTACCTGATTGAATGTACAGGACGACTTTTTACAGCCTCCACACGGCACAAACAACTCTGATGTGGCGATCAAGTTCACTGCATGGTTTCTATTATTTCCTGTCAATTATTTTTGTAGTAATCGCCCATTTTCATTTTTTATTTCCGATTTTTATTTATTTTTTTGTTTTTGCAAATGTAACTTTGCATTATAACCACGTCTGTAAAATCTGAAAAACAGTAACTTAAATGAAAAGCTTTTTTTCTTTTATATATAGATAATCATGACGATATATATTGTGAACTGAAGAATCGTTCCGAAAAATCAGCTGTACTGATCCTGTTAGATGAATTAGAGAATTGTCAAGAACTCGGAAAGTGGGATAAATTTATCAATGCCTTATCTGATAATGGTAACATGACAAAATATTTTGAATACATAAAATAGCTAAAGTTTTCAAATTTACGCTAAGGTAAAAAGGATTATCATAAGGAACTGTTCGGTTCATTGGTATGATAATGGGACTCATCTATGGTTTACGAAAATAACTGGACTTGGAATTTAATTATATAGCACCAAGTCTCCAAAAACCTTTGGTGGATATATTGTTTTTGTCTTCGCCGTCTGTCTGTCTGTCCGTCTGTTCATTCAAGAGAACTTAACATAAGTGATGAGAATCATCCCTTATTGTGCATATCGCTGGCAAGTTCTGTTTCAGTGCACAAAATTGACGCCAGATATTTGAATAGAACAATCTTATCAGGCTTTCGCAGGTCAATCTGCTGGTGGGATTTCAAATATCTTCACAAGAGTGATCAGTATCATCCTTAGTTGTGCATATCTTCGGTACGTTTCACTTTGCTGTACAAAATGGCCGTAAGAAGTATAGGTAGAAAAATCTTTCCGATTTGCACAGGTCAAACTGCTTGTAGGATTTCAATAAAACTTTACAGAAGTGATTGATATCGCCCCTAGTAATTTATATCGACGGCATGTTTTGCTTCACTGCATTAAATGGCCACAAGAGCTACAAATAGAAAGACCTTTGCCTAATATATCTGACCCCAGGCGAGATTTCGACCACTTATCAAAGGAGTCATGAGTACCATACTTTGTTTAGGGAGACATTTGTTTTTTGTGCCAAAAAACTTTGAGTTTGATTTTGGTCTACATTCAAAGCTTCTGATCCATAGCTATTTCCATTTTTCCGGAACAATTATATATCAATTGTGAAAAAAAATGAACACAAAATATGAAAACACTAATAAATGCTTTTAACTCAAATCTTGATAAGAAACACCCGAACAAAATTATTTTCAATCTATGTCCGTATATTGCATTATCATTTTTAATCTTCCTGTACAACTGCACATATGATATCTGTAAAAAAAATGACTGTCGATGTAAGAAATAAAATTTTTATGTTTTAATGCTTTTAAACCTCAACGAAGTTCTTAAAATAATTTGTCAACCTTTTCTAACTTGTTGACATTTTACTTACTTCAAGGCTTTCTTCATTAATACAGGGTACTCGTACATCGTCGATAATATCAGGGGTTACAAGTTTATCAACCATTTTTATCAAAGAGAGTATATTAAAAACATTACTCCGAAAATCGGATCTATGATTACAGTCTGCGAAATCATTTCTTTTGTTTACGCTAAAAAGTTAATAAGTGAAAGTGATAAAGAACATATTCAAAAGGAAGATGCCAACCGTGGTAACTTTGCAGCCGCAGTTTTACTACTCGACAGAATCCATCGTAAGCATCGCAATTGGTACTTGCTATTTATTGAAGCCCTTAACGAAGCAGGAATGGACGAAGTGGCAAAATGCCTGGAGATACCAGCGCTCTTAGAAAGCAAAAGGACAAAGAATTTCGAACTCTGTAAGTGTCATTATATTATAATGTTTTCCATCATAATAGTCTTAACAGTGAACATATTACACTGCTAAGATACAACGAAGTATTGTCATATATTGACTATAAAGATTATTTCTTTTCCTTTGTTATAAATACATATCAACTTATTGAATTATATCCTATTTACATAATCTTATAGTCAAATATCTATATAACCTTATCTTTGATTTTTCTACGACTTTTTACACATATTTTAAAACACGTTCCTATGAATGTCTAATTTTTAATTTGCCAACTCCAAGTGAAATACCAAAACCTTTATTATTGTAAACATAATATCCATCTTATGAATAACCAACGCTAAACTTGTTGCGTGTTTAGCATGCTTTAGAATAAAACTCTGTGTTTAGGTTGGCAGCATTTCATCGTTATGAATTATGTTGTAAATTCATACGTTTTTGTACGACAATGGTCACGTATGAAATGACATTTATGTTCATGAAAAATTGTATAACTGAGATAAAGAATTTTAACTTTTACATGTAATTTAAAATTTGTATAACATTGGTATAACATGCAAGAAATATATCAGTTATCAGATATTCCGATCCTGACTGCAATGACATTTAGTATTACTCTTGTTCTCTTTTGTTTGTACAGCACTTTAAAATTAGTTTTTCTGTTCCCTAGCTACTTCTCTTACTCAGAATTCTATTTTGACAATCCATCTTAACATATAGTGACTTTGTTTAACATTATAAATAAGATTATTGGTGATTTAATACGAATGAAATTTTACAATAATTTACAACAATAAATTTACATTCCATGATGACCATATCTACCGGTGTTTCTTTTTTTACAAAACTAGCTTTTTCGTTAGTACAAACCATTGCCTGAAATTTCATCTTGCTTTGTAGTGCCAGATGAGACGCGTTCTATACACTGACGTCATTTACTGCATTAGAATGAACCACGTTAATAATCCAGTTTGGATAAAAATACAAGAATTTCATTTGTTTTTTCTTTTTGTTTTATTGATGTAAAAAATAATAGGTGACAAAATATTCAAGGAAAATATCTGACAGATGTTTACAGTTCAGACCGGAATATCCGTCCTTCGGTAATCCAACAATAGATGGTAACTCGGCAAGCCTCGACCCAATGAAAATAAATGAGATATGTTATTAATATTCATTTTGTATCCCAATTTATTTTAAGACATTGCTTGTGACTTCGCGTTAAGCTTGTCCGGCTTCCACAGGACAAACTGCTGACTGGACTTCAGCCAAATTTCACAGGTGATCAGTACCATCCCTTGTTGTACATATCGCTGGCATATTTCACCTCGCTGTACTTAAAAATACTGTATTAGAAAAATCTTATCCTGCATTAACAAGTCAAACTGATGGCGGGATTTCAATTAAACTTCACTGGAGTCCTCAGTTACATCCAAGGTTGCTGTTATCGCCGGGACGTTTCGCTTCGCAACATCAACGGCTATAGAGCTAAAAATAGAAAGAAAAATTTGTCCGGCCTTCACATGTCAAACAGCTGGAAGGATTTTAATAAAATATTACGGGAATGATCATTACAATTTTTATGCGTGCATATCGCCGGCACGCTGCCCAAAATGACCCCCAAAGCTGTCGCTGGTCAAACTGCTGGCGGGATTTCAATGAACCTTCACAGGAGTGATCAGTACCATATTACTGGGTTGCCCTATTATTTATGCAAGACTGGTTATATTTTCATATTAATTCACACCTTTTCGAAATTACAGAGAAACGGACAATCATTGGTTTTAAATTACAACAACAATGCCGGAAATTAATAGAAAAGATCTTAAGATCCAAGATGCGAAATATTTTTTGTTGGAGTTTTTCCGTAAACACATAAAAATGCCATATTGTACATTTTATCGTCCTCAAAATGCTTCTCCTTTTGTTTTATGTCAGATTGGAATGAGAGGATAACATAACTCTTATAAATGTCATGAAATAAATAAAAACTCGTCACACTGTACATGTATTAGGAATTATCAATACTTTATCAATATCTAGATCAAATATAAACATAAGTATATTTGAGATATCTGAGATTTTTTTAACAGTTTAAGTGTTTTATCAGACAAACAATGTGATGAAAGTAAAGGAGAGAAAATGGTTACGCAAAGGAAAAGGTTACCTCTGCCTCCTGTTCGTGCTGGTAATTCGGATGAAAAATATGACTATGCGTACAGCGCGAATGCACATGTGATAGATAAACAGCAAGATACTGGTAATGATAATTAACATTACTTATTTGATAAACGTTGAATGAAGATTCTTTCTATTAAGATAAAGAACAAAGGAATAGAACATATTTATTGTTTATGTTTTTTAAAGCCGTAAGAAACATTAGTTGTTTACTGTTTTCTCGTGAATAGAAAAAGGTCTTTCCACATAATTTTTAAAGTTTTAAACCGATTCTGAAAATTTTTGTTTTGTAAGAATCAAATCTTTTTTGTTTTATAAATTTTACAATTTTTGGGACAATAATTGGCCATATTGACAGAAAAACAACGTTGGATTATTTCTTTTAAATTCATGTAACTGTAATAGCTTACACCTTTTAATGAATATATACTACGTTTTCAAGAACAGATAACCTTGCAAAAGAGAAAAGTGCCTTATAATTTGATAGAAATAAAGAAACTGCAAAGTAAAAACATTGGAGGTTCGTTCAATATCTGCATTTAAAGATATACTTCAGTAAAATATCTTAATGACAGAAATGTATTGTAATTTTTTTAATTCTTCCTAATAAGTATTTCAAATTTGAATAAAAGATAAATTATATATGGGCTGGGTTACTAATTATTGGTGAAGTGAAGTTGGTATTTTTTAAAACCAGAAATCCGCGAGTCGAATGTGTCACCTTGTCAACAGTTTAGCTGTCAATTAGGCATTTTTTCTTAAATATAGATTATTTATGAGCACTGCTTTTGCAATTTACACGTACCTTTACTTCACTGGCATTTGAACTGATTGTAACAATGTTAGTCGGGATTAATAAAACTGTTATATTATCAAGAACAAAAATACTATGACAAAAGTTTACACTGACAGATCAAATGGAGGACTATGTGATGGATTTTGTGCACTGCACTTCACGACAATAAAACGTTTAGAGTAAAGCAAACTTTTAGTGACAAAGGTATTCTTTGGACAAGCCTATTAAGTATGAAAATTAACATAAGGCAATAAGTGAAAATCATGAAGTGAAGAGTACCAGTTCTTCTGCACTGATCTTTTTCTTAATGAAATTTATCAACCTTTGAAGTTTCAAGTCCATAGCTTTTATATTTAAGGAGAAATGGCTCGAACAAAATAAAATTATGAAAAAGAACAAAGTGCAATAACTTAAAATCATAAAGTGCATGATACAAGCTCTTGTGCACTGCGCTTCTTCTCAATCAGATCCATCACCCTATGAAGTTTCAAGTCAACAGCTTTTAAAGTGTATCAGAATTTGCACGGATAAAAATAAAAATATGAAAATTCACAATGGGCATAACTAAAATATCATTAGGTACAGATTACCGGTTCATGTGCACTGCAATTCTTCTCAATGAGATCTATCATTGCATGACATTTAAAGTCCATAGCTATTATAGTTTAGGAGAAATGGCCCTGACATAATTAAGGATGAAAATGAACAAAGAGCAATAACTCAAAAAATAAAAGGTACAGGGTAACAACTTTGAACTCCCGTTTAAAAAATAGGTCGTATTATAGTTTTCCCATTGGCGAGCGGCCAGCTGGGCGGGCGGCGTCCAATTTTTGTCAGGAGCATATCTCCTACACATATTGAGGAAGTTTCAATGAAACTTCATAAAAATTTTCACCACTAAGGGAAGGAGTGACGCGCATATGAACCTAGTCTCTAGATCAAATGTCAGGGTCACACTTTGAGGTCATTGAAAAACGCTTGTCCGGAGCACTATTTCTACACGCATATAGGGATTTCAATATAACTTGGCACAAATGTTTATCATGCATAATTCTAGGTCCCTGCGGCGGCCAAGCTACATGTCACACAATGGGGTCAAAGTTCAGATGAAATATGAAAATGTGTATTCCGACCATTTAGTCATCATTTATTGAGGGTTTGAAACGCAAATTGTTATTATCATGACAACTGGTTTGAAACATGTAATTTAGGTTAATATATGCAAGGTCAAGGTCACTAAAGGTGATAAAATATAGAGATTTTGTCAAAAGCATATCTCCTTCATAAATAGAGGGATCCTTATGAAACTTCATAGAAATGTTCAACATTATGAGAAGCAGTGTCATGCACATGAAACAGGTCCCTAGGTTAAAGGTCAAGCTCACACTTAGAGGTTATAAAATAACGCTTTTCCGGAGCAAAGCTTCTAAATGCAAAGGGGATATTAGTATAACTTGGCACAAATGTTCACCATTGTCTAATGTAAAACTTAGGTCCCTGTGGCAAAGGTCAAGGTCACACATAGGGGTTAAAGTTCAGATAAAATATGAAAATGTATATTCTGACCATTTAGTCATCATTTATTGAGAAATTGAAACATAAATGGACTTTATCATGACTACGGGTTTAAAGCATGTAATAAAGATTAATATATGCAAGATCAAGGTTACTAAAGGTGATAAAATATAGAGATTTTGTTCAGAGCATATCTCCTACACATATAGAGGGATTCTAATGAAACTTCATAGATATGTTAACCACTATGAGAGGCAGTGTCATGCGCATAGGCTAGATTAAAGGACAAGGTCACACTCAGAGGCCATTGAAAAATGCTTGTCCGGAGCAAAACTTCTACATGCATATAGGGATTTCAATATAATTAGCACAAATGTTCACCATAGTCAGACAGAGTGTTGCGTACAGAATTAAGGTCCCTGCGACCAAGGTCAAATTCACATATAGGGGTCAAAGTTTAGATAAAAATATTATAATGGGTATTTGGACCATTAAGTCATCATTAATTGAGGGATTCACACACATTAATGGTCACTATCATGACTACCATTGTGAAGCTAAGTATTGCGCACATAATCCAGGTCATTGCTACCAAAGTCAAGGTCACATATAGAGGTATGTTTGTGTACGGGGACCATTAAGTCATCATTTATTGATGGATTGTAACACAGGTGATAACTATCATATTAACAAGTGTGACACATGTAATTTAGGTTAATATTTGCAAAGTCAAGGTCACTAGAGATGATAAAATATCAAGAAATTGTCCGGATTTTGCCCAGAGCATATCGTCTATATGCATATTAATAATGCCCACATCCCTGACAAAAGCTTTTGTAACGGGCGTATTTTGCGACAATGTCGCCCTTGTTATGGACTGCACTTCGGGTCATCAAAATATGGAAGTATACTAAGTTTGGTGTCAATCCGACGCAATGACTGAGTTATGCTCCGTACAAACGTAACGGGACGCCGCCGACGAAACCAACACAAGTATCCCCAATATACCGACTTTTCAAGGCGACACAAAACTGTCAGTTTTTTATAATGACACTATATATTGTGTTTAGAATTTTAAACATAACACACTAGCTTTGTGTGAAGTCAAAAATGTTTATATTTACAAAGAGACTGTGTAGCAATTATCAATATTTTCTCAAATTTGAGCATACTATATCTTTAAATGCATTATTTGAATCATTTTACGGCTATTGCATGTATATTTTTATTTGTTAGTTACGTCTTCCCGTCCATTTAGCATAGATAACCTTGATGCCTGATTACTGTATGAACACTTTCGACGTTTCAATATTATTACTACAGATGAATACACCTACGACGATACAGTACAATCTACATACAACATTCCGCCTCTGACAAACTCACTTGAAACTGAAAATTCAATTCAAAGTGACTCAGAATATGAGCAATATGAATTGAATGCACCACCTATTCCACCTCGGCTGCCGTGGTCAAGCGAAAGGCGTGATTTAAAAATACAAAAAGCTGACAGTGCAGGTAGCAAGCAGACAGAAATTATTGCTGATTTTGATAATCCTTTAGTCAAGTTTGTTAATCCTTCGGAAAATGTCAGATTAATGAATGAAAACGAGGAGTTGAAAAAAGCGAATAATGTTCTAGTTGTCCAAATCTCCCTTTTGGAGCAAAAAAGTTCCATGATTGCAGATATTAACGAAAACATTAACATACGCCGAGACCTTTTGGAAGATATAGCACTCAAAGAAAAGGAAAATAACGCATTAATTGCAGGTAATTGTTTTCATACTTGTTTCATTTACCACAATCAAACACACACGCACACCACCACCTCCACCTCCACAACTTAGAAATAGAACATTAATATTACATATCCGGTTCCAAAGTTGTTATTGATGAAGTAAAGTTTCTTGGAGTTATATTGGATGAAGAAACAACTCTACTTTTTTCTACATATAAAGGGTCACTAAATACGTTAAAGCGTTAAATGTAATTAAGATTGTTACCTCACTTAAGTGAAATTTTTATTTGTATAAAATTATGTTTCTCAAACAATTTTCAAACATGTAAAAAAATTAAAATGTGTACTGCAAATATTTGTAGACATTATATCTAATCAATAAAATATAAACATTAATTTGTTATTGAGAAAACTGACTTGGACTTTATAGAAAATAAATTTCTCCCTTTAATAAGATGAAATGTGTATTCGGTAATATCTTTACAAATAAAACTTTTTGGAACCTATAATATTGATAAATCTTCATTGAGCCTTATATATATATGATATAAAAATTGAGTTCTTTAAATTTCTCAAAGGTTTTGTCTAGCACTACGAGTAATTAGGGGAATCAAACTCTTCTACTTTATTGAAATCTAATCAGGTCAAAATTAGATTATGGTTCTATAGTTTACGGTCAGAATAAGAAATCGTATTAACAAATGCTCGGTACAATGCATCATCAAGGCCTTCGTTTAGCATTACATGTATCTCGAGCATCGGCGGTAGAAAGTGTTTATACTGAAGCAGAAGAACTCTCTTCATATACGTCGAAAAAAGCTTTTACTTCAATATGCAGCTAGAATGACACCAAATTGCAATAACGTTCTCGATAGAAAACTTATTTTAAGCCACATTATAGTAATATTTTTAACAAGAAAAAGATGAATAAATCATTAGGCTTTTGAGAAAAAAAGTAAGAAAACTCAAAAAACTTCAAAATGCCCGAGTGCACCCCAAATGCCGAAGAAGTTAAATTCTATTATTGTCAATAGGCATCCAATTATCTCAAAATTGTCAAAGAACACTTTTGAAAATTCAAAGAACTTAAAGATTTATTAACTTACATGGACTGCTTTATAAGTAGTTTGAAAAGTAGGTACATTCGTCTTTAAGAATCATTTTACATCCCGAGTAAGACTGACTGCATCTATTTTCACAGCAGTCTAGAATAATCATACAGTAATTAAATTGTATTTTTTTTTCGGATTTACTCTTCGTGTTATTATCAATTAAAAATCATCAAAAAATCAGATAATAATATGATTGTAAAACTCCTTTGCGATATAATGCTGTTTCAAAAACAGATCGAGAAATTATGTCGGATCCCAAGCCACGTATGAATGCAAGGAAGCGTAAAAGTACATTCTGTCGCTAAATAATCCTTTACTCGAAACCAGTTGATTAATCATTACCAAATAGTGATGATTTAAACCCTCATCTGAATGGAAATTTGGACAAAACTGTATTTAACAAAATATTAACATTTGTCTTGATGAATTACCATTTATGTCCCTCCTCATCTGTCATGATTATGTTGTTTTTCATTGTTGTAGTTATATTGGATATATTAAAGTTACAATTTCTTACTTTTTAACAGAAGATGATTAGCTTGCAATGAATATTTTACTGTCAAGCTTTTCCTACTGCTTTCACATGTTCGTGATATATTTCACCGAGACAAATTACCTAAGGAACTTTCTTCATACCCTTATCGATTACCAATATTAAACATGTATTCTAAGATTGTACCAACTTTTGTCAGTCAGGCCTACTTATTTATTATTGTTTTTGGCGCTGTGTGATCAGTTATGTATCAGGTCGCCGTTAAACAAAACAAAAAAAGCAAACAAATAATCAAAATTTTCAAAATTATGGCTTGCGATCATATTTTACCGATTCAACACTATTCATTAAAACACACGTCTGCTTTGTTTTTCATTTGTTCAGTCAATGTTTATATAATTATTACATTTGTTTTTAAAGGCCCGGTAGAAAGTGATGATCTAGAAACTAACGAGGAAGCAAACGACTATTATCCTTCATCTAGAACCAATGAGCGAGCTGAAGACACACATGCAGATACATTTGCTCCGATCAAGCAAACATTTGACTACAGAGATCCAATTCTTTACGAAGAAAAATGTTTTCCATGCATTGGATCAGAAACATATATTCCAGGCCATGGATCACATTTTACATTAGATCCTACTTCAATTGTTTCTATATACGACGTAAATTTTTACAATCGAAACAAAATTGTAGCTATGTTTGACAAAGACAGTGGTATCGGTATGAATTAAATGATACTGACCTTGATGATGAACGTTTCTTAGTGACACCAAAAACACACAATTTTATTCCTAATAGTCTCGGTAATAAGGTATTTTAATGTTTTAATGCATTCGTTACGTGATTATTTTGTTTTGATTAATGCTATCAAATGAGCGTTTGAATCTAGAGCTATTACTTTTTTGAATAGGTTACAAAATGTTGAATCCAGAAATTTATCTAGTAATTTATATTTCAATATGTTCACTAATCAAAACCAAGCCAAACGCAAATGGATTGAAAATGTTAGGCATTTAATCGAATAAAATGTCTATGGATAGTTTTGGGATGTCTTCTATGGTGTAAATGTAAAATGGTTATCATTGTCATGTAACCAAAAGATAAAGGATCAATTGATGCAAATTTAAAAAGAAATCAATTTGATAAACAACAAGTGCTTAGTGTTATAATCTTGTTAAAGAAAATTTTGTGCAAAGTTATTATATCAATATTCATCCTAAAAAGAACTGTAAACCATTGACAGCATTCCTATGCAGAAACCGTAGACTGCCAACTGAGGTTGGAAAATGCATAGTGTTCCATTATCCGAAAGAAAATGTAAATTATTTCACATATAATTATATTGATGAATTTCATTATGTACTGGAATGCAAACATTTCATTGATGATAGAAAAAGTTTGTGAACGCATATTATGGACATCCAAATATACTAAAAATTCAATCAATTATTTAATAATGAGAACAAAATTGAATTATCAAATTACATATGTATGTCATTTTCTGGTGATGATAATGAAAAATGGAAAAGTAAGCTATAATTAATAAATGTTATTAAATGATTAAAATGTTTAAAAAATGGAAATGCATGAACATGTTTATGTGTGTGTGCGTATGTTTGTGTGTGTATGTATATGTTTATGTGTATATACAAACACAGGTATGTGTGTCACTTGGCATAATTTATATAATAAACATTTGTCTTATGAAACATTTGTGAAAATGGTCAAGAATATATTGAAACTATGTGTATATTTTATGGTATTGTTGTGCCATAAGTTTTCTTACATTTCGTTTCGGTAAGATTTCTTGTCAGAGGCATTAGCATGTCAATCATTAACCAAATAAGCTTCAATATTGTTACTTTTTCTTTCCAATAAATAAATATCAGAAAGAAAATCCATTAGAAGCAATAATGATGAAAAATAACAACAATAATAAAATAAGTTCAAGAACAACTACTTTAAAGCTGCACGCCTCCAGATGAGCGAAAATATTTCAATAAAATCAAACCTGAGAAAAATGTACTAAGATTTTAGGAAAAGTGTAAAGATTCAAAGTTCTAGTAATAATTTACATGTTATGTGCGATTAATGACCGATTTTTCAGTATTTAACTATATTTCTACTGCGTTATTAACGCAGTAAGGGATATTTTTGCATATTTTGTCCTCTTTTTAGTAATTTACGTGGGTTTTAAGTGCCATTGATATCGTGTAAATTGCTTCCTTTTGGTTATTTCACTGAATAATATTTTTAAACACATTTTCATGAAAATAAGCATGAATCTGGAGGCGTGCCGCTTTAAGAATTATCTTCTGTAAATTCTTAGACGCAAAAGATAAAAATCGAGTCTGCAGATACATTTGTTAACTTATTAACCATCTATTGTATGAGACAACTAGTATCACATTTATAAGATTTAGAGTAAAGTTTATCTACAGGTGAATAGATTTTTAATTATCATTATTAAAGTTGTGAAATAACTTCATGCAATTTTAATTTGAAGTCAAATCGATACCACATAGATAAGAAAAAAGTGGATTTTATGTTCTGTATGTTGATTTTCAAAAGGCCTTTGATTGTAAATAATATCACAAATTGTTTAATTGTTTACAATATGTAAGGGTTAGGGGAATATCTTGCGCGTATTTATATCTATGTATTTAAATCTACGCGGTTTTGTCAGAGTAGAAGCTAACAGAGTAACAAAGCCGTTTATACAAGGGGACGTAACTACTACACTATTTTTTCAATCTCAATATTAATGAGTTATCTCGTTCCTACGAACAAAAGGTCATCGATGCATTTTCGTTTCGAATCAAATGCATGATATATTTTGTATTCTTTTTGCAGATGACTTTGCAAATTGCGCTGAAACAGCAAAATGATATTACAATTAAATACCATTGCAAAATTTCGTAATAATACATGTATGACTATAAATCAGTCGAAAACCCAAATAATCGTGTTAAGTTTAGAAATGGCGGTCAAATAAGGTCAATTGAACTTTGGTCATATATATATATGTGTGTGTAACTGTAAATACTACATCTTGTTACAAATATATGGGATTATTTTTTACACCGAAACTTTATTGGTCTATAGCAAAAGCGAAAAATCTATTTTTGATCAAACCTATTCTCACTTATGGAGCGGAAACATGTATGGTACTGAATATTCGGAAATTTTAGAGCATGTTCAGATTCAATATTAGTATTGTAACGATTTCTTGGGTGTCAATACTTCTTTAAATGATTGTGAAGCTTTGGGGAGATGAGACAGACTTCCATTGTGTATTGATCATTGTATCAAATATATTAGATACTGGATCAAACTTTTTTATGTCTGTCTGAAAAATAAATATCCAAGGAATTGTTATTTTATGTTGAAACAAAAGGTTAGTGTAGGTAGTATTGATTGGACATCTTCTATTAAAATTGTGTAACATGGATATGGCTTTGGATTTGCTTGGTTAAATCAAACTCTTGGTGATATTAATGTTTTTCTGTTTTGTTTTAAACAAAGACTTAATTGAATTGTAACACTGGTATCAACAAGTAAATTGATTCGTCTCGTTGTGATACACATAAACAATTCAAGACTATGATTAATCCTGAAAGATATTTATGTTTCAATTAACCATTTTATATAAAAAAAAGCATTTGCAAAATTCTGTCGTTCAAGTCATAGGTTTTTAATTGAAAATGGACGTCAACTTGGTCTTCCAAGAGAAAATTGTTATTGTCAATAGTGTAATGGTTATTTTGATACACGATGTCTTGAAGATGAATTTCTTTAAATGTTTTAAATACAGACATGAGCGACAACATTTTTTATCAAACTGGTATTATGGTAGATTTGAATACGTAGGTTTCTTGTTATTTAATGCAGTGTTCTGATGATGATGATGATGATGATGATGATGATGATGATGATGATGATGATGACGATGATGAAAAAATAAGCTCGGTTGCATTTTTGTACATGTCATTATGAAACATGAAATGAATAATAACATGACACAACCTTAAACATATGATGTTATATTGTATAGTTATTACGTTGTATTTTTGGGCCGGGGGTCTTTTTTATCATTTAAAAATTAATTTGAATTAAATTACATGTTTTTCTGTTGCGTCTAGGAATTTACAGAACATAATTCTTAAAGTAGTTGTTCTTGAACTTATTTTATTATTGTTGTTGTTTTTTATCATTATTGCTTCTTCTGGCTTTATTTTCTTGATATTTATTTATTGTAAAGAAAAATATTTGGTAACAAAATATTTGTTCTATATCACACTATTTGAACAATTTTCAAAAACATATAGTATACTGTACATGTTTAAACATGTCCCTATCAATTGTTACAGCTAACCTTAGGATATAATCGAACTGTTCAGACAGCGTTTACAGAACGAATAATTTGTTCTCACAGTGACCATTAATTACTATCACCTTATTTCACAAACGTTCACGTATCTAAGAGTTAACTTCACAATAACAAATCAAATGTTGTACAATGTTTTCAAATTTGTTTTCTTTCTTTTTATCATTATTTATGTTTCTGTCAGATCCCTTGTGGAAAGAAAAAAAACGTTTTGATTTTAATTATATAATTATTGTAGGTATTAATTGGCTAAATAATGCCAAATTTGATTGCAAATATGGTACCAGATATTAAATTACACGGTAAAAGTATTTTATATTTTGCAAGATCATAACGTTTATTTTTGTACATGAAACAAGTTTAACGTAATGCAATTTATCACGTACCAATGCCTCTTTTAGGACTCCGTAAAAATGGTATTGCACGACCGTGCATATATTTTGACGTGACGTCCTTTTCTGTATATAAAGATTGCGTTAAGACGCGCTAAATAGTAGCTTTTTACTATAGGCGCGTCAAAGAAAAATGGTTCTTTTTACTTTAAACGGTCTGTATTTTTGGAATGTGATAAATACAATATTAAATTCGTGTAAGTTTAATACTATTTATTGAATTCGTTGTGTAAAATGATATTATGCTCGCCATAATGTGATTTTATTCAACTCGTTCAATAAATTAAGTACTAAACTTACACTCAATCAATCTCCTCTATTTCCTGCCATTTAAATTATGTACTAACGAAGGCGTAACACCGGGAACTGTAAAAGATAAACATGATTCGTTTGTTTGACTGTTTTTAATATTTTAACATTACATGGATCATGATTATGAAATACAACCTGTTCATTAAACTGTCTTGTTTCAGTTACTTTTTATATTAATATTTCATTGTTTATAAGATATTCATGTTAAAAAACTTTTGTTCTAGAATGTAATATTTTTTCAACTTTAGTGTAAGTATGCAATTTGATATCTCTACTTCTTCTATTTGTTATATAATATCTAAATATTAAAAACTGTTTTAAAATGTGTTTATATGTTCATAGTATTATATATTTCTCACGACTAACGCAGCTTACAGCTGTTTATTTTAATCATTAAAGAAATAGAGATGAAAAATTTAAATCCAAATTAAATATCAGTGAAAACATTATAATATTGTCTTACGGGATTATGAGTTGAATAAATGTTATAATGGAGTTAAGAAAAAATATATGAATTACTCAAATCATAAAATTCATATTTTTAACTACTAGTAACTACCAGTACCAGTAAGTGGATTATATTACATAGGTTTAATAAATTTTGCAAAAATAGGGTTAATACAATGTTAGAAGAATAAACTACTGGTTACCGTTAAAGAATATTAATATATCCCATTCCTTTGCAAAACAAATAAGGAAGGAGTACCTTACTTGATGCTCGTTAAAAACTTTTACGGAAAGCCACATAAGAGCAAAATACTAAACATGGGTTCAATGTTATGAATTGTGGTGTCAAACCGAGAGGCTCATCTTGCTATTTCGATTATTTTAAGCAAGGTGATTCATTGGCAAGAACACCGTTTATATTGCAGAATACCTTCAGTATAACAGAGAAAGATAACCGTGAATTCTTCTTAAAGTGGTTTTCCATTTTGCATTTGATACGTTTACGATCTTAAAATGAAACACAGACAAAATTGTTCATATCTTTGATTTGAATTTTTCATCCAATTTTCTGTAAATGTCGTAGAAATGAATACACTCAGCAGTTTAGGGAACAAAAATTGTCTCCACAAAAAAAAATGTTGGTTTCCTAACCTCAGGTTGGAGCATAAAGATTTCATGATAGTTATCAGAGTGAAGTATGGAAACGTAAAAGAACCTGTCAAATGAGCGATTTACACTTCGTTCAATCTTACCATATCCACAATATCTGTTTTTTATTTTCCAGGGTTTGTTATTGTGAAATGACTTGTTTTAAACTACTCGTTGATTCTGTCTGCGTTTTCATGTCGTTCAACATATGTAGAATTATATACGTTTCAAACTTACATTTTATAGTATTTATACAGAAAAAAAAAATTCTACTTTTAAAAACTTCATTTTAAGCTGATTTGAGTAATTATGATAAATTTGATTTTTTGCGACTCATTTGACTGAATATCCCTTTAAACAGATGCACAGTTACGTAATATCTGTTTTAAGTAGAACATTTTTTTTACTTTTTAGTAAAGTATTTACTTGCATAATCATTAAAATTTATATTATATAGTAACTTGCTTTTTTCTAGATCTATAAATAATATGAATAGAATCTTTAGTGTTTTTTTTTCTTTGTTTGTTTGTTTTGTTTTTTGTTTTTTTTTTTTGTTGTTGTTGTTGTTTTTTTTGTGTGTGTTTTTCTTTTGATGATTAAATTGTAATTACAATCACATATTAATTGATATGATTTGCTCTATTAATGTATTATCAGTAATGTTTAATGATATTTCAAGTCTGTTTATCGTAAATAAGAACGGTGTATGAATGTATGAAAGATCCTGTGTGCTGTAATTTAGGATATAACAATACGTTTTATACGAGTATATTATTCAAACATCCAAGAATTTGTTAAATATGTACTGCAAATGTTAAACGCATTATATGTAATCATTAAAATCAATGCATTCATTTCTTATTGAACATTTTGGCTATAACTTTATAGAAAATATATAATTCAAATTACCTCCCATTTTACATGAAATTTAAATTCGATAATAGCTTTACAAATAATGCTTTTTGGAACTAACAGTGTTGATAAATCTTCATTTGAGCATCATATTTATGATATAAACCATAACAAAATTGAGTTACAGGATCTTTAAAATGTTTTAACCTTTTACCCCATGAGCATATTGCCAAAAATGGCCGCTTTAATTGAAAAGCCTCCTGTAACAAGTTCATACTGCTATGAAACTATGAAAAATGCTTCAATACTAATGAAACTTGGCACAAATGTTGACTACACCATAGCCTCTGTAACAGCATGCTCAATGGTAAATTTCCTGTTACCATGGCAACGGGGGGACGTCTCAAATTGCCAAAAATCACTATTTTGCATTGTTTTTTTTTTCCATCAAAACTGATTTCAAAGTGCGACAACTTCTCAATGAATTGAGATAGAGTAAAAGGCTTTTCAGCGTCGGTTACTAGTTACCCTAAGATCGACCTGAGGCCATTTTTAGCCTGTCACATGTCCAAAATTTTCTTGGCGATGAGGGGGACTTCGCCCCCCTTCAAACCCCCCACACAGAAGGGGGCACATCCCCCTTCTGGCAACCCCTGATGTAAATATTTGGATGGGGTTAACGGCGCCGAAAAAGTGGTCACTTTTTTTAACAACATTTCTCAAACGGAAACAGTGTTTGGGGTCTAATTAGGGCATTTTTTTCACTTTTTGGGCCTAAAAGGGGGGGGGGGAAAAAAAGCCTTCAAACCCGCTTATATGGGGAAAATTTTTAAAATAAGTATTAAAATTTTTATCGAAAAAAAACCCATTATAAATTAAAATTGTTTTTTCTAGTTTTTTTATTTTAAATACATTTATATTTTAAATTTTCGTGACTTTAAGCAAATCAGTTATGTTTTTTTAAACCCGGGTAAAAATTGATTGAAATTGGTTTGGCACCCAAATTTTGATAATAAAAGTTTTAAAGTAATACGAACATTGCAAAAATTAATCTAGAAAAAGGGTGTGCAATAAAACCCGTTTGGACGGGGAAATTCCATGACCCCAAAGTATCAAAATAAGCATTTAAAAATTTTAATAAAATTTATTTTTAATGAAATTAAATTTTAAAGCATTTAAATGTTTCCTTTAAAACGGGGGGTGGTTTATATTTTGTCTTTTTAAAATTATAATCCTAGAAAATTGGTTAACTCGGGTCTAAAAAATAAATTGTTTTTTTTTTAATATGAAATTTTTACCCCATGAAATTTTTAAAAAAAATTTTAGAAAATTTTTTTAATGATGTAGGGAAAAAGAAAGGGTTAAAAAAGTTTTTTGGTAAAACACAGCATATCTATAGAAAAAAATTTTTTTTAATAAAAACCTATGTAAATAAAAGGGCGAAAGGTCTGTGGTTTTTTTTTAAATCTTTGCAAGTTTGGGTTCTGTAGAAATTTTTAAGTATAAAGGGTATGTTTTATTTTTTTAGGGAAATTTCTTGGGGGGCACCGATTTCAGCACGGGGTTTGGGAGTTTTAAACATTTGATTTTAAATAAATAGAGGGTTTTGGGGTATTGCTTTTGTTTCATTTTTTTAAATTTTTTTTTAAAAAATTCCCACACTTTATCCTTGCATTTTCGGGGCTTTTTCCAAAATTTAAAAATGGTCAAGACAAAAAAAATTTTCTTCCCCTTCGCCCTGGGATTCCCCCCCAGACCCCCAATTCAAAGGGAAAAGGGTTTAAACCCCTGCCCAAAGGGGAAAGTTTATAGAAGGGTTTGGTTTAAAAAAAACTTTAGTTTTCTTAATTTAGAATTTCTACCCTTTTTTTAATTTGGGGTTTAATTTGGGTTCCCCGGGAAAAAATTTGGGGTTTTTTAAACCAAAGATGTAAAATTTGGGAGGAATTCTGTCCCCTAAGAGCCCGAATGTATTTTTTAAAACCTAATGGGCGTCTTTTTGGGGTGTGTTTCCGCTGTTCAAAACCCCGGGTAAGCACCCCTAAAAAAAAAGCTTTTTTGTTACGTTGATTACCCGGGTGCTTTTAAACTTAGGGTTTAAAAATTAAATTATCGATGTGGGCCCTCCCCTAAATTTCTTCCTACCCTAGATAAAATTTTCTTTGTTTTTCCCCAAAAGTTTTTAAAAAAAAGGGTTTCATTTGGGGCGTTTTTTTCCCGTTTAAAATAACCCGGGGGACTTTAGGGAAAATTAAAAGGCAATTTTTTTTTGTTTAAAATTTTTTAAATTCCTTTAAATTTTTTTTTTTGTGCTTCATTTGAAAAATTTTAAAAAGCCAGAGCTATTTAAAATTTGAATGCGGTTAAAAATTTTTTGGTATTTGGGAACAAATAAAATTTTTTTTTTCCCTCCTAGTTTTAAGCTTTTTTTAAAAAATATTTTGGTTTTTAAAGGTTTTGTGGAAAATTTTTTCCCAGAATTGGTTGCGGGTTTTTTTGTATTTTTTTGGGCCGACCCGAAAAACCCCGGGTTATTTTGTTGTTTTAAATTGTCCGGTTTGAAAAAAAATTAAATTTTTTTAAATTTCCCCCGGAGTGGAAAAATTAAAAAAAAGGGAACGCCCTTTGTCGGTAAATTTTTAAAAAAGAAAAGTAAAATATGAAGTTTTTCCTGGAAAATCTTAAAAAAAATTTCCGGTTAGGTACTTTTTGGTATAAAAACCTAAAAAAGTTATTTAATTATGGTTTTTTGTAATATTGGCCCTTTAAAACACACAGTTTTTTAAAATCCCCTTGGGAAAGGGCCTATTTTAAATTTGGGGAAAAATGTGTTTTTTGGTTGGGTTTGAAACGTGCATTTTTTCCCTATTGAAAAAATTATCTCTTTGTGTCTTAAGGGAGTTTTAATGATTTAAGTTTTTAAAGGTGCTTATGCTGCAAACGTTTCAAAACCGGGGGTTGGGGTTTTCCCTAAAATGTAGGGCCCATCCCTTTTTTTTCCATTTTTTTTGCGTTTAAAAAGGTTTTAAAACTCCCTTTAAAATGTTTTTTTTGTGTAATCTAACAAAAAAATTTGGGAAAATGCCTATAAAATTTAAATTGGCTTCTTTATTTGAGTGTGTTTTCTTCAAAGAAGGGGGGAATTTTTCTACTAAAATTAAATTAAATTTTAACTCAAAATTTGGCCGTTGGAAATAAAATTTTGGGTGTAAAACTTTGGACCCTGTAGAGAATTTTAAAATTAGTTTACCCAGACCCCTTGTGGCAGAAAAAGTGCCCAATCACCCTAAAACTTTGGGGGTTTTTGTGATGATTGTGGTTTTTTTTCCTTGAAAATGAAAATTAATGGGGTAAGAAAAGCGGGAAAAAGAAACCCCGTGTTAATTTCCAAAAATCATCTTAAAAAAAAGTTTTTCTATGTTTGAATATAAAAAAAAGAATCACAAAACCGTCGCGATTTTGGAAAAAAAAAGCACTTAAGGAAAAGGGAAAAAAATCCCTTTATTGCAGGTAATAAATTTCCCGTTTATTCTTTTTAACAACACAAAAACCACGACCCGATTAAAAAAATGTTTTAGGGGGAGTTGATTATATTTGACAGTTTGAATAAAATTTTTAAAGCCTGTTGAAATTTTTTTTAAAAGTCGTTTGTTATACATGTTGTTTTAATTTGGGTTTTTAAAAGGCCCCGGTAGAAAAGGTGATAATTAGAATAAAAAAGAAAAAAAAGGATTTTTTACCCAACACTAAAAACCCAAATGGGGGAGTGGGAAGAAAAGGGTTTCCATTTGCCCCGAAAAAAGCAAATTTTGATCCCAAAATTTCCAATTATTTTTAAGGTATTTTGGTAAACCCCATTTTTTTAAACCCTACTTTTTTTTTAAAATTGAGAAATTTTGGAAAACCCCCAAAAAAAATTGTAGCTATGTTTGACAAAGGTGGTATCGATATTTTTAAAAATGTTTGACTTAAATGTGTGCCCCCCAAAATTTAATTTTTTTAAAAATATTTGGGTAAAAATAAGGGAAAATAAAATTTTTTAAAAACTTCGAAAAGGTTTGTGGGAATTTTCAAAATTTTTTAAAAAATTTAATTTAGTAAAAACAAAAAAAATCAATGTACTACCCAAGTTTTTGTACTTCCTCTGTTTAGTCCGCTTTAAAAAATGAGATTAAAGGAAAAAATTTTATGGAAATAAACTATTATTTGAAAAATTGTTTTTTTTATTTTAACCCTTTTTAAAACTTAGTTAGTTTTGAGGAAACCGGTAAAAAAAAAAAATAAAAATGTTTTTCTATAGTGTTTAAAATTTTTTAAAGTGAGTTTTTTTTGGGTCATGTATAAAAATTTTCATAAAAAGAAAAATAATGAAATCTTTTCCCTCTGAAAAATTTGATCGTGGGGACTTAAGACATTATGTTTCTGAAATTCCATATTTGTTAAATTCTTAGAGCAAATGTCGAATAAATGTAATAATAATGTTCTATAATAGATTAAGAACATGTTTCGTGTTTAACAGCTGAGAAGTAGCCCTAAATTGTCGTAAGGTAGCAAAATATAAATAAAGTTAAAGTCTGACTTACAGT
This sequence comes from Ruditapes philippinarum, assembly GCF_026571515.1. Taxonomy (NCBI): domain Eukaryota; kingdom Metazoa; phylum Mollusca; class Bivalvia; order Venerida; family Veneridae; genus Ruditapes; species Ruditapes philippinarum. The sequence goes on along the minus strand of NW_026857441.1, from coordinate 186,008 downwards.
GCAAAATACTCTTCATAATTGACCAATTGTCACAAAAGGAGAAAAAGCAAAAAACGACTTCATTATCTGCAAATGAGTATAGCTACAAACAAGATAAATAAAAATGATAGCAAATCCTGGGGGGGGCCTAAATGGGTTAAAAGACAATAGAGAAGCATTAAAAAAAATGTTGATCAAATTTTATATTCATTGCGGTGCAGTTAGTTAACAAAAATGGTAAAGCCACTGGAAGTCGTGAACTTATAATTTTCGCAAAAATAAAACCAAGAATCAATTTTTCTTTTTTTTTTAAGCCGATGGTGTTTTGGCAAGAAATACGTTTATATTGCAAAAAATTTAAATTTCCGGGAAATCATTAAAGAGAGGGCCTTGTTTTTAAAAAGTTTCTTTATTGATTATACTTTTTCGTTTTTTTTAAAGATAAAAATGTACGTTATTGTTTTAATTTTTTCGATTTGTTATTTGGTGTTTGATATTTTTGTACAAAAAAGGGTGAAAAAATGAATTTGAAAATTTAAAATTTGTGGTTTTTTTTTGTGTTATTGAAAAAAAAAGTCTTTGTTGATATGTTTTTTTTTTTTGCTTATAAATGTTTTTAACTCAATGTCATCGTTTTTAAAATTTCAAAAATTTGCTTTGAAAAAATTGAAAAAAAAGTTTATCGTTTTTATGTTTTATTTTTTCTCTATGATTTAATTGTACTTAAACCCTTGCTATTTTTTGTTTTTTGCTCTTGTAAATTTAAAAAGGGAAGTGTTATTACCATTATGATTTTTATTTTTTTCTATATGAATAATTGTAATTCACGTTATTTTGACTATTATTTTTGCTCTAATTACAATTGAAAGTGAAGTCACATACATTGGGACCTTACGCGGTTATAAACATTTGCAGAAATATGCTCACCACGAAAAACGCTAACTTAAAAAGCACGAACAATTTTTCTATGAGTATAGTGTATGTATGTTTTTGTGTTTATTGATGACATGGCTTGTATTTTGGCTGTTTGTCTAAATCCATCAAATTTGATAATAAAATGGATAAATTTGCTGTTTAAATTCCATTGTACTTTTCTTTATAAACTCTTATACATGAATAATAGTCTATGTCATCTATCAAAGGTTAAATAAGTTAATTCAAAAATCAAATGACTTTTTTTATCTTTATTTGTAGATTGTAACACTTTAGTAGATTTTAAAATACTTGGACGTGTATAATGATGTCTTTGTATGCATTGCAATCTTAATGTTGTATAATATGATTTAAATAATACAAAGTGAAATTCATCTCTAATGCCATTACACTCATAAAGTTGGTATTATAAATGTTTCTGTGAATACGACGAAAGTAATTTAGCAAACGTTTATTTTGAACTTGGACATTTTATCTGAGTTAAGTAGTCGCATAATTCAAAATAAGTTTTTTTAAGCTTCCAGTAGGGAGAGCAATAAGTCGCCGCTTTGTCCGTCCGTCCGCTTTTCATGACCTAGACAGTAGAAATGCAGCGCAAAACAACCGTAACTATGCCTTACCTTATTTTGGAATAATTGCTCTTTGTTCATTGTTACACCTAAAACTGTGTCCGGAAAACTAAAAGATGTATCAACAAGAAATTCAGAGGGTAGATAGATCGTATTGGGTTTATGTGCAGTGCAAAGGAACATAATGCTGCATTACCTTATTTTGGAGCTTTTGCCCTTTGTTGGTTGTTATAATTTGAACGTACATAACTTTGATACCCCAACAGGTTTAAACAAGAAAGTGTGCAGGGAGATAGATCTCATTTAATTAAAAGTGCAATGCATAATAACCGTTACTCTGCATTGTCTAATTTTAGTGTTATTCTTTTTCCGCTGTTAACTTTGTACGGGCCAAGAGATATGAACAAGAAACTACTTCTCTGTGTCCAAAACTCTATTGGGAGAGCATCACACAGTTCGTCCGGCTCTTATTTATACGGACAAATACAGACAAGATAGATGACTTCTACCAAATGGTATCACCCCGTCTTTCTACGTTGACCGAATATAACATGTATTTTTCTCAAAGGAAATTGTGATTTTGAAGAATATAAGTATCAGAGCAAAGTAATATCTGTGAAGCAATTGAATTTTGCAGGGTACCTTTTAAAATATTTTAACAATTGTGTTTGTATTTAGCAGGTAAGTACACAACATTAAAATACAGCTTGAAATCGAGGGTAGCTGAAATAAAATGGTTAATGACAGATAAAGTTCGATTTTTACTTTAACTTACATATCATTGATAGAATCAGGCCCAATTTAAAGCAAATTAGCTGTCCCTCATTTATTGAACAGTTACGTAACCACAATTCAGGTAGCCTGAGTAAGAGTATTATGAACTTGTAACGTATTAATAGTTTGCTGTTTAACTAAAGTTCAGGGTTCGTACAGTCTTAAAAAGTGCTTAAATTTGAGTCTCTTTCTTAAAAAGTGCTTAAAAATGTAAAACAGTGCTTAAAAGTCCTTGAATTTGATTACTCTCTTGAAAAGTGCTTATAAAGTGCTTAAATTTGCTAAAAATGTGCTTGAAAATGTTTGAATCACAGAATGACATAGTTTTGATAATAATCATCGGCTAACAAAATAAAAATAAAGATCCAATTTAGTATCAAAATCAATGAAATGTTTACTCAAGGTAACAGTAAGTAGACAAATTGCAGTTGTTTTGAACTAATCTGTACTTGATGCACTCTTAGTTGTTCTTCTATAATGTTAGAAAATATATATTTAACAAAAAATGGTGATCAAACTATCTTATCATAGGTTAAAGATTGTGTCGGTGTATGTGCAACAAATGTGCTCGAAAATTTGGAAAATGTGCTTAAATAGTGCTTAAAAAGTCCTTGAATTTTGGCATTGGATGTCTGTACGAACCCTGAAGTTTTATTACATTTCATTATTACAAATATTTTTGCTACAATGTATATGCCTGGACCACAAAAAAATCGCAATGTTGGGGCAATTTGGATTAAACTTTAAAGTGATCAAAAACTGATACGTTACTATGATATCTCACTGAGAATCGTTTACCAACAACAACATATCCTTTTATTTGGTCAATTGTCACAATTACATGACAACAGACACAACAAAAGAACTATTCTGTTTTAACACATGTGGGTGAGACCAAAATGATAAGTACTATAAGAAATAAAGAACTATCACCAAAAGCGTACCAGTTACTATAAAATAAATACATGTACTGGATATTTATAACATTATTTGACAACAGAATGACAGGTGAATTTGACGGGATACCAGTGAAAAAAGTTCTTGACGCCTTTTTCCATACACAAATATAGATATCTTTTATAAACTGTTAGTATTATTCGTTTGTTGTTTTTTACAATAAGCAAAAGTCATCTAACAGAGATGAAAAAATAACAACAATAAAAACATGTATAGTAAAATACGTCATTGATATTAATAGTCAGGACGATCGAGTCTGAGTAGGTTAGGAGAATTGAGTCACGGGTACAGTGTGAAGAATAACAAATAATGTTGGGAGAATTAGATCACGGGGAAAACGTGAAATAAGGTATGCCACTGTCTAGAAATTTGTGTCGTAAAGCAATTTGGGATAGGTAGTAAACATGAGCAAAACAACGATAATTTTATATGATACGTAAATATCAGTTACAGTATTTCATGATATTTGAAACGAATAAGCTTAACTGTTTTAGTGTTTCAAAAGGTGTAGTGTTAAGTAGTTGATTATGCTTGATGACATTTGGATTCTTCTAATAATATTCTGGAATCAATTGTTTCATTTTATTTCGAAACAATTTACACGACATGATTGCATTAAATGTTTGGCATTCCATACAAATTCTTTCATTATATGGAGTATTGTTATAACAGAGTAATTCTACCGGCAATTTATGATTTGACGTACGAAATTTCAGAAGTGGTAAGTAAAACTGTCTTGGTAAAATTGTAAGATATTCTTAACATTTGTACTGCTGTTTGAAAAGATAATACAGTTTACCTTTGTTTGATACGTAATTGTGCATTCTAGTCAGCGATTAACTGATCTACGAGTACTTGTTTAATTAAGACATGTATACTTTTGGAAGTTATGGAAGATTGATTCAAACACAAATATGAGTGACCAGTATTGTTCAAAATACATACTTAACAAATTTTGACCATCTAAGTGGGGTTCACTATGAACCATTATGTTATAAATGATACTTGAATACTTATTTTGATCGCTATGTATAATTTTATTTCAAAACTGTATGATTCTGCTTTGAATAATTATGTCTATTGGATATCTGCCCGTTTCACCATAAAGCATATAAGCCGGGGTACTTTTTTCAGTTTGTAATTTTTCTAAGGAATTGTAAGTTGACCATTATCGGCACTTTATAGTAGGATCGCATTTATGCATCATTAAAATACATGCTTACAAAACTGAATATTTAAACATATTTGGCAAGTTTTCGGGGATATCTGATATGGTTTGCATTATTTGCAAAATGTTAAATATGTTGTTGAATAAAATATGTTCAAAGCAATAAGGCAATGCAACATGCAACATATCTAAGCTTTAGACATTTTAGTTTCATCTAATAAAACTTAAATGTGTTTCCTGTATAAGTATATGTATACAAATCAAGTGATTCATTTGGCAGGGCCAATTTTGATTTCAACGCTCTGTTGCACATCGGCTTTTTATATTAATTTTGTCTGCCAAAATGGTTTATGTTTCTTTTTATCTGTTCAAAAGATACAGGGATTATAAAAGAAACGATACAGGGATGATAAAAGAAAAGATACAGGGATGATAAAAGAAAAGATACAGGGATGATAAAAGAAAAGATACAGGGATGATATAAGAAAGATTCAGGGACGATATAAGAAAAGATACAGGGATGATAAAAGAAGATCAACTTCTGTATAACGAGGCTAAGTTATCACACTAATAATTATGTTGCTGTCGTTTTTATCCTCATACTACTTTAAAACGCTTTATTGTAATTAAATGAGGTTTTCAATGGCTAACTATAACGGTTCGTTTCATGCCATTTTCGTGTTAAAATGACCAAGATAGATCAAATCTAAATAGATGTCGTAATATAGTACACTAGCCAATTTACTGATCACTTTTTACAATGGTTAACAAGCCTGAAATTCGAAGCATTAAATGTCGCTTAAGGCTTCATATAGCTAACTATATCAGATACCCCCGAAAGTGTGCCAAATATGTTTAAATAAGCAGTTTTGTAAGCATTTACTTTAATGATGCATGAATGCGATCCTACTATAAAGTGCGTGCCGATAATGGTAAACGATTCTCAGTGGGATATCATAGTAACGTATCTGTTTATGCAGTTTAAAGTATAATCCAAATTGCCTCAACATTGCGAATTTATTGTGGTTCTGGCATATACATTGTAGCTAAAAAGATTTTTTATACATGTAATGAAATATAATAAAACTTGAGTTAAATAGCTAACTATCTTACGTTACGAATTCACATTACTCTTACGTAGGCTTACCTGAAATGTGGTTACGTATCAGCTCAATATATGAGGGACAGCCAATTTGCTTAAAAGGGGTACTAACTCTATCAATGCTATGTAGGTTAAAGTGGAGATCGAATTTAATCTGTCAATCATCATTTGATTGCAGCTACAATCGATCTTAAGCTGTATCTTGATATAATGTACTAACCTGCTAAATATAAACACATTTGTTAAAATCCTTCGAAAAGTACCCTGCAAAATTCAATTGTTTCACAAAAACTACTTTGTCTTGATAAAACATACATACATACTTTTTACTTATTTGAAAAAAATACTGGAAACCGTATCTTTATATCTACTTATAAAGAAAATATAAAGAAAGAAACAAACAAGCGTCATTTAAACTAGCATTTGGAGAAGAAAAAAATCTCTTACTATTGACGCCGAATTAACAACTTTACTTTTATATTTTCAGAATCATGTGTTAATTAATCATTGCTATCAATGAAATACAATTATAATTTTTATAGTATCACCTTGTTTTTCGTGAGAATTCCCAACTATCAACAAGAAAGATGTTGGTTATTCGAACTTAACATGTTCTCCCTTCATAACAGAAAATACATTTGTGGAATAAATGTAAAAGATATATAACAAGAAACATGTTATCTCCAACATAGAAAGTATTAATCTATCGTGTCATATTATCTGATATTTTTGTTCTTCAAAATTACGTTGTGCGTTGATAAAAATACATGTTATGTTAAAAAAACTAACTAACTTCTGTTTCGTAGGTGGTGATTCACGCTAATAACCAACGGAGACCCCTGGTCTACGGAGGGAGACGGGGTGATACCATTTTGTAGAATTCATCTACCTTGTCTGTATTTGTCCGAATAAATAAGAGCCGGTCGAACTGTGTGATGCTCTCCGAAAAGCTTTTACGGTTTAGAGTTACGGTTATAATGCATTGCAATTCTACTAAATGAGATGTATATACCTACACATTTTTTTTGTTTGTACCTCACTATGTCCTGTTCAAATTGTAAGTTTGTAACGATAAAGAAGGGCAATTACTCCAAAATTAGGTAAAACAACGTTACTTTTTTTTTCACTACACATTAACCAAATGCGATATATCTACCCTCTGAATTTCTTGTTGATACATCATTTATTTACTGTTTCCCGGACAAAGTTCAAAGTGTAACAAAGAACAAAGAGCAATTATTTTAAAATTAGGTAAGGCAGAGTTACGGTTCTTTTGCGCTGCATTTCTACTGTCTAGTACAAGAAAAGCAGACGGACGGACATAAGGACAAAGAGGCGACTTAATGTTCTCCTTTCAGGCTTATTTTGATATATCCGACTACATAACTAAGATAAAATGTCCAAGTTCAAAATAAACGTTTGCAAAATTACTTTCGTTGTCTTATCAACATTTTAGTGAAATTTGTAGACACAGAAACATTGATAATACCACTTTTATGAGTGTAATTGCATAAGAGATGAATTTCACTATGTAATATTATGTTCAACTTATACTACATTGAGATTGCAATGCATTCAACGACATTTTAATACACGCCCAAGTATGTTAAAATCTCATGAATTGTTACAATATACAAATGTAAATAAGCAAAGTTTGTAAAACGGCATTTGATATCCGAATTAATTAATTTAATCTTTGATATATAACATAGACCATTATTTATGTATAAGAGTTTATTCAGACATATTTTAAAGAAAAGTATCATGGAATTAAAATAGCAAAATGTATTCATTTAATTCTTTATTTTGATGGATTTAGACAATCAGCCCATACACCAGTAATGTTATCAATAAACACATAAACATACATATACTATATTCCTGGATTTTATTTCGTGATTCTAAAATTAGATATAACTGCAAAAAAAGTCGAATGTAACAAACAAAACCTCGAACATTTGTAGCTTCAACCACTTAGATGCACGTTGGTGTAGTATGCATAACATATACATGAACAATGCCAAAATAATACATTTTTAAAATTTAAAGTTCCCTTTAAAATCGGTCATGCTGTTTGAAAGTATCGATTATTTTATTATTTTTTGCAGATAAGAGAAAAACATTTAATTCATATTATTTACAGTTTGCATACTTCGAATGAATGTTATGGAGATTGTTAAAAAAATTAGAAGACTATAAATGTACATCGGTAATTGAAAATATGTGTGACGATTATTATCAATTAAAAATGCTTACTTTTTAACAAGTATAAGCAAAGTCGAATTCATGTGAACATGTAGACATTCTGCACTTTTTGTTCCTATAACCATAATTAAATTACGATGGTGAAAACGCGATGGCACGATGGTACGATTGTGAAAACACGATGGTACGATGGTGAAATCACGATGGTACGATGGTGAAATCGCGATGGCGCGATAGTACGATGGTGAAAACGCGATGTTACATCGCGTTTTCACCATCGTACCATCGTGATTTCACCATCGTGCCATCGCGTTTTCACCATCGTACCATCGCACCATCGCGCTATCGTGTTTTCACCATCGTGCCATAGCGCTTTCACCATCGTACCATCGCGATTTCACCATCGTACCATCGCGATTTCACCATCGTACCATCGCGATTTCACCATCGTACCATCGCGTTTTCACCATCGTACCATCGCGTTTTCACCATCGTGCCATCGCCTTCTGGTGGACATGCGCATTGTACATCTTTATCAACAATGGATGAATGCATAACTATGTATTATGTGAGAGGCTATACGTAGCGAGATATTTTAAATATAGTGAGGCTTAAAACGGGATTTGATCTCAGCACAGATTATTTAATAAGTGTTGTGTATTCAGATTCAATCATTATAAAACCTTTATGCACTGTGCTTAATAAATCTTGCTTAGATATCTATAACACAATTTTTTAAGGTTCTATATCATAAATATGATGCTCAAATTAAGATAAGTTCCAAAAAGCATTATTTGTAAAGATGTTACCGAATCTAACATTTCATATACACATTCTAATAGTCTCGGAAATAGAATTATCTTATCCATATGTATGAGCTCTTGATGCATCATTTTCTGGCTCAGTATTTTCTTTAATTTTCCTTTTATTTTCATTTTGTTTTATAATTTACTTTCTAATACCTGAACGTATTGTGATTTTTCATTCTTCCATTCTTCCATATCAAAGCAAGAATAATTGAAAAAAAACAACACATGACAGCTATACCAAAAGACAATTTTGTACCGTTCTAAAGATTTTGTATGTTGTAATTGAGGTTGTACACGGTGGTGGTTGTGGTGATAGTTTTCACTTCCGATCATGACAGTAAGCCACATTGAATTCACAAGAGCACAGTTCAACCACCGCATTTTCCTGGGCAGGCTGTCAAGCAGTCTACCATTACTAGTTGCCTTCACTTTCGCAAGGAACTGGAACTTCTGCAGAGCAGAGACCAGTGTCAATGACCGTAGAAAGGATTTCATGATCAATCACAACGAAAGTGACCTGGACCCGTCGTGGGAATCCAAACCGATCGCCCGATTCACAGTCCAACGCTGTACCTGTTGAGCTAAAACCACACTGCAGTGAAATTATATATATTTATATAATAATGCTTTAATATAAAACAAGTTATAAAAATCGAGAATATGTAAAATATGTACTGCAAATATTTATACATATTATATGTAATCATTTAAATATATGCGTTCATTTCTTATTGAAAAACTTGACTTAGACTTTACAGAAAATAAATTTTTATTACCTCCCTTTATTTACATGAAATGTTAACTTCGGTAACATCTTTACAAATAATGCTTTTTGGAACTTGTCGTAATTTGAGCTTCATATTAATGATATAGAACCTTAAAAAATTTGTGTTATAGATATCTAGACAAGATGAATTAAGTACAGTGCATAAAGGTTTCATAATGATTGAATCTTAATACACAACACTTATTAAATAGTCTGTGCGTTTTAAGCCTCACTATATTTAAAATGTCTCGCTACGTATGTTTAAAGTTCGACAAATAAAGTTTATATTCTGTTATGCTCTGATATAAAAATAAAAAAAAAATAAAAAAAATTTTAACCTAACAATATTCTTATTGAAAACACAATCATAACAGTATACTTGCCAAGTAAAACAATAAAATACAACACACTTCATTCAGCTTTAAACTAACAAAGTTTGTCGCAATAACAATCAACACAAATACATGAGAAAGGGTATATAGTGATGGCAATTCATGATCATAATAACGTATGAAACTTCACTTACAATTATTAGTAGAGCAAAAATAACAGTCAAAATAACGTGTGAGGTTGAATTACAATGATTCATAGAGCAAAAATAGAAATCATAATAACGATGAAACTTCATTTTCATTTTTTTCATAGAGCAAAACGTACAAATCATAATATCGCATGAGGTTGAATAACACTTATTCATACAGTAAAAATAAAAATTATAATAACAATGAGACTTCATTTCCAAATGTTCATAAAGCAAATATAACAATCATAATAACGTATGAGGTGGAATTACAATTTTTCACAAAGCAAAAAATAGAAATGATAATAACAATAAGTCTTCATTTTCAAATGTTCATATAGCAAATATTACAATCATAATAACGCATGAGGTGGAATTACATATTTTCATTGAGCAAAAATAGAAATCATAATAACGATGAGACTAAATTTTCAATTGTTCATAGGGCAAAAAGTACAAATCATAATAACGTATGAGGTTGAATTACACTTGTTCATACAGTAAAAATAGAAATGATAATAACAATGAGACTTCATTTTCAATTCTTCATAGAACAAAGATTACAATCATAATAACGTACAGGGTGGAATTACAATTATTCATAGAGCTATAATTAGAAATCATAATAAGTTAAGACTTCGTTTTAAATTGTTCACAGAGCAAACATTACAATCACAGAAATGTAAGAAATTGAAAATTCAAAAAGCAAAAACTAGAAATGATAATAACGATGACAGGTCATTACCAAAAATGCAAAGAGCAAAATTTACACATCATATATTTGTCATGTGTCATTATTCATCTGCTGTTTTGTATCATAAATATTATACTACTTCCTGCAATATAAACGGTATTCTTGCAAAAGAATCATCTTGTTTAAAAAGCGAAATAGAAAAATGATTCTATTTTTTAGAACACAATGCATACGTCTGGACCAATGTTTGGTATATTGTTCTTACATATCTTTCGTTAAAGCGGCCTTCAGCTGTTATTTTTTGTGGGAATAAAGATTTTGAGTTGTTTCAATGAAGGTATTTCAGTGATCTTACCTTGAAAAGTACATCATATCACTGTTAAGTCTTCTTCAAAACAGCGTCCTGAGAGCTATTTATAACGTGTCAGTGACTTTCAGTTCTTAAAAAAGAAGATCGCGAAACGAATAATCCACTTTTCGTATTTACATATAGAGAGCAGACCAGTAGATTAGAATCATCGAAGTGATTTCTTTTTATTTATATATTTTGTCGACAGCAAATTTTATTATTTACTTTAATTCTTTTCGTGTGACAATTATATGAAACGATTTGTATTGAAATAGCATATTTAATCGTTAGAAAATGTAAAACCGCGTTAAACGAGCAGAAGATTAACTCTTTATTACTCTGTTGATTTGCCCAGAAATGGGATATCGTTACATTCTACCATGGTAATCAGACGTTTTTTCTACTTAAGTCTCTTTTTTCCAAAGTTCATTGATTCGATATTTTTTTCATTTCTTTCATCAGTTTTTCATTTCTTTTATCATACACCAGTACTATTTCCATACATACTTTTATCATCATATTATACAAATAATTACTAAAAATATGAATTTCATAATTAGAGAAATTCATTTGTTTACTAAACTTTAGTGCAACATATATTTAACATATATAATCCCGCAAGACGATATTTTGAGTGATTTCACAGTCATGGGTAAGTCTTTTTATATTCGCTTTTACTTAAAAGACACATAATTCTCAAGACATGCTTTAAGTTTTGTTTCTCAAAAACTTTTTTATTTATGGTGTCTGATACTCAATTGCCATAAAATTGAACTCTCTTTGCTTGTATTGCTTTGTTGGCAATAGGGGTATTTTGTATGAAAGTTAAAATATTATTTTGTTTACATTTTGCTACCTTTACGACCATTTAGCGCTACTTTCCTCAGTTGTAAAACATGTAAAATGCTTTCAATCAATTATGGAACATTATTAAACACATGTTTGACATTACTTAAGAATTTAACATTTATGAATTTCAGAAACATAATTAGTCATGTACAATTTAGTTTTTAAAAACTTCATCAGGGAGAATGTCATTTGTTATTCCACCACTGCAAAACCTTCACAATCAAGGTTAGTTTAAATCCATACCGATACCACTGTCTTTGTCGAACATAGCAACAATTTTGTTTCGACTGTCGAAGTGTGGGTGGTATATATTTACCAATGACGAATGATCAAATGTGACATTTGATCCAATGCCTTGACAATACTTTTCCTCAAGTATTGAATCCCTGTAATCAAATGTTTGCTTAATCGGAGCACATGCACCTGTATGTGTATCTACAGCTGGCCCATTGGTTCTAGATGTTGGATAAAAATCGTTTGCTTCGTCATTAGTTTCAAGATCATCACTTGCTACCGGGCCTTAAAAAATGTTATAAATATATTAAATGCTACCTGAAAAATGACAAAGTAAGCAGATATGTGTCTAAATAAATATCATTGAATCTGTCAAATAATATCACTAGCTGTCCGGTTATTATGAACGTTTTGTATGTTTGTTTGTTTTGGCAAACGGCGACACATTACTGGTCAAACTAAGCCTAAAAGAGTGGATAAAGTGAGTTAATTAGATCTAAGATAATGTGTTAACTTTCTATAAGTAAACGATCAGAGTTTTAGATGGAACTGAGGCAAAACGTTCTCAAAATGAATTGACACAATAATGAATATTCATTAAGGAAATGTTTGAAAGTAAACTATTCCTTGCAAACTATACAAAATGGAGCATCGTCACCTGTTAAAAGGTAAGACTATTTAATTCTAGTATTTCAAATTCTACGTCTAAGAAGAACAACTTTATCATGACAGTTAGGGAAAGATAGAGATGGCGAATACCAGGATTACTATCATGAAGTGTGTTAAATACAGCTTTGTTACGATTCGATGTCCATTGAAATGAAATAATCGTACTTACTTGAGGTTTAAAATGACTATTTGATAATGCTAAAACTAATGGTTAAGAGTATAACGCTTAATGCCGAACCTTAAACAGTAGAACGATAATCAAATTTTTATCTCATGAGATTTTAATATAATTTCAATAAAGTACAGGAATTTAATCCCAAGTCCATACTAGACAAAACCTTTCAGAGATCTTTTAAAGCTTTTAAACATTAAGATTTTTACCTTTCTATATGTGCACTAAAGGAGAGGTTCAAATATAACAACACTTTTGCTTGAACAACAACAACATAAATTTTGCAACCAGATATGTAATGTTTAAGGTTTTTCTCCAAATAATGTGTGCGTATGTGTTTACTTGTGTGTGAGCGAGTGTAAAATGAAACAAGTATCAAAAAAATTACCTGCAAGTAAAGCGTTCTTTTCCTTTTCCTCTAGTGCTATATTTTCCAAAAGGACACGGCGTTCTTTAATGTTTTTATTAATATCTGCAAACATGGAAAACTTTTGCTCCAAGAGGGAGTTTTGGACAGCTAGAGCATTATGTACTTTTTTCAGCTCCTCGTTTTCAGCCATTAATCTTACATTTTCCGAAGCATTAAAAAACTTGACCAAACCATCATCAACATTAGCCAAAGTGTTAGTCAGCTGGCCTTCTGCCCTGTCATCAGATTTATTAGATATGCTTCTTTTATTTTGTTTCAGACAAGCTCCTTGTATTTCATAGTTACACTTTTTGCTTGTTAACGACTGCTTAGGTGGAACTGGGGGTACATACATTTCATATTCCTCATATCCAGACACGCTTTGATTTAAAGAAGTGTCATATTCGGTTGAATTGTCATCAGAGATATTAGATATTCTTCTTTTATTTTGTTTTAGACAGGCTCCTTGTATTTTATAGTCACACAATTTGCTTGACAACGGCGGTCGAGGTGGAACTGGTGGTACATACATTTCATATTCCTCATATCCAGACACGTTTTGAATTGAAAAAGTGTCATATTCGGTTGACTTGGGTGAAGGTGGAATGCTGTACGGAGTGTCTTTTCTTTCGTCGTAGGTGTTTTCATTATCTATCAGTAAAACATTAAAGTTATAAGAGTCCTTATATTGATCAGGCATCAAGGTTAAATATGATTTATTGAAGGACAATTCGTAACTTAAAAATATATAAATATATATATGTATTAGCGATAAAATGACTGAAATGAGACATTTCAACGTCTATATGTTGAATAAAGATTTAGGTTACCTTTTCAAATGCAATGAGAGGTATCTGTTTTTGAAAAAGTGGTGTATATTCATTAAAGGGTGTAAGCTGTATATGCTACATACATTTGAAAAGAATGTCCCCAGTTTGATTTCTCTTTTAAAAACCCCAAAAATAAACGATTGTGATTTTCTTCCCCACTACGATAATGGAAAGTTAAAATATAAAATAAAAAAGAATAAACCCAAATTTAAATTTTTGCTATCTTAGAGTTTTTACAACAATTTTTCAGAATCTTATTAACCCCGAAAAAAACAACGAATACTCAAAAAAAATTTCCCCCTAACCTTAATAAATTTTTAACAATACATTTTTACTTATTCCATTTTTAAAAACTTAATCAAAAAATCAAAAGGAAAATATGTCATGTAATGTCAACAAAAAATAATGCCTAAATTGTCTTAAAACCCAGTTTTTCTTATTTCTATCAAGGTTTTTCACGTAGCAGAAATTTTCATTCTTTTTACCCCCCAACGGAGCCTTGGCAAAGTCCTTTTTTTGCAAAAACAGTTTTACTTTTTTCAAACTTCTTTATTTTGTCTGCCTGATAAATACACTAAAATTATTTAAACTCTTAGGTAAGTCAAATATGGACTAAAGTTATAGAAAATACATGGTTGATGTCGGGATGGAGAAGGTTTATCCGGTGAGCGCGAAAGTGTATCTTGGCGAGCTTTAGCGAGCCAAGATTTACTTTCGCAGCGAACCGGATAAACCTTCTCCATTCCGACATCAACCATGTATTTGATTTATCCTGCTTTTTATCATGTTTTTAGAATAATTAAATGGTTTCATTCTTCTTTTTCCCCGATAAAATATCATCTATATGACGTTTTGTTTTGCTGCTAAACTTGTGACGTCATCATGTGACGTAATGACTGGAGATAGATAAGTTTATCGGGCAAGACTTTATCTAGCTGATGATATAGACAGTGCAGGATAAAATGCCTGATCTAAGTATTCATCAGATATCAATTTTTTTTCGAGCGTGTGATGAAATTATTTTTATTTTAAGATATTTATTAGACTGATGACAAGGTAGTAGTTTTGTTAGAACTATCAGACCTCAGTGTTGAGGATGATTGCTGGCGGCATCCATTTTAGCGTATCACATTGAAGTTGATGAATTTAATTTACAGCCTAAAATCACTATAACCAGCCTACAAACACTTATGCGCATGCTCCGCTTCAAAATACGGCATTAATTGAACGAAAAATGCCAATTACATCTTCGTTACTGTTTCATTCGGTTTATAATCCTTTTTACTGTATAAATTGTTTTGTGAATAGCGATTTCGAAAACATGTACAATAGCTACAATATTGTCGAATTTTATATTAGACAAGGTGTCTTGATTTTAGGATGGTGTATCCGGCCAACATTTCTAAAATATCAATCTGGTATTTTGTTATAAAACAATTGAGTCATAAAAAGTTCAGATCAGTGGTAAAGCTCAGTTATTTTTAAATATTACCATTACTCATTCCAAATTAGGTAAGGTTACGCAGCTAATTGTCGCGTGCCAGTAAAGAATGTGAAAATCGGCTTTCCAAGGCATGCTTGTTCTTATTATGTAAAAAAGAATCTGGAGAAAATGTGATCCTTCGGAAGCATTTACCACACCAAAATTCATCTCGTTTTGATATACGTGAATGATAATGGACAAGAGGTCGAGCAAATTTTAAGTATTATTCTTAGCCCGTCAGCGTCTCCAATGTGGTTGACATAATATCAGATTTTATGAATGAAAAACCATACTGCTTTACGGTATTAAAGATTGCTTGGTTCAAATATGTATCAATCTTGTATACCATAAGTAGTACAAATATATTTACTTTATGCATGAAAGTATACGTTGCACTAATTAGTTGCATTGTGGAATTTTAACATTAAAGTATTTAAGCACTTAAATAGGTTGTGCAAGGGGTCGTGCAGACTGGTTCCCGCAAGTGGGCCAGTCCTCTTTTGCACACCATGGTATCTGCATGTGCCAACAAAGGGTTATATAAACTAGGATTTTTCAATTTGTTGGTTTTTTTTTTTTAGTTTATTGGATTTGAAAGGATGTTGTTGGTGAGTTGAATTGTGTTTAATACATAATTATGATGCATACTTTTAGTTTAATTGATTATATTATCATTCTTTATTTTGAACTTCAAATTCATTATACAATCATAGATTATAAATGATAGACATTTTCAGCAAAAATCTGATAATTAATAAACAGATTTCTGTTTTTAAAAAGAGAAATTTCAATTCTCCAAGCACTATTATATGACCGAGTGAACTGTGTACCGAAACTTTGCTGCTCATTTAACTTTGGAACATCTCAACATTTATTCCTTATTTGAGTGTATCCGGAGACTGACGAAAAAAGCTAATGTGTTGCTTTTGTGCGCAGATGAAATTCGACCAATTAAAATTTCTTCCTTTCCCTCATTTGAACAGGAAAATTTTCAACAGCTGCAAAAAGACCTTTCGCAAACGTGTTTGTTTTATAAATCTGAAATGAAATCTGGACTAACAGAAGTATCAAGGGACAAAATTTTTAAAACATTTTGAGAGTAGCATAATATGTCATATGTTGAAGTTCAGATATCAGTAATTGTCCCGAGGGAACCTGTCCATTGGCAACACTACTGGGTAGTAATATGTGTTTTGTACGACAGATATCGAGCGTCTCTAGATCTTTGTTGTCGCTGGCTTGCCTACTTGTAGGTAATTGGGATAGTCGAGTGCGTACATCTTTCCTGCCAGTACATAGCCTCTACACTACCAAGACTCCTTAAATGCCTCCTCGTGGAAATGCGTAGTAACTGAGGCTAAATATCTTAGGCTAAATTGAAGGAGATCTCGGAGCAGGAAGGGCCCCAGAGATGCAGTGTGTAGGCCCACCGGCGTGTGGATATGCCCTTGCACTCGTCATCCTTACCCCAACTATGGGTCAAATAGCCATACTGCATTGTGGGTGACTTTGGATGGAAGAAAATCCAAACAGAAAATTTTGGGAGATGGACCTTACTGTTGTGGGACCTACAGTCACCTAACTTCTCAATCCTGGAAGAAAACCCGGCCTAGTAGTACGGAGGAAATGCGTGGTGTTTACTGCTCCACCATGTTAAAACAACTTTATATACGGAAATGGCAAACATACAGCCGTGCACAAAAATGATATATAAGTAGGTAAGGCTTGCAACGTTGCCGCCCGTAGGCGGGCACCCAATGGACTGATATTTCGATTCGAACTTCAAACACATTGCATATTCTACCATTTTTCATCAAATTTCAAATGTTTTATCTCAATTAGTATAATGAATACTAATGTGATTTCATCAGTAACTATTTTCGCGGTTCATTCATAAAATGCGATAAAATGACGTCATCGTATAGAACGCATCTGGCACCCTATCCCAGAAGATTGTCCAGGCTTGGGTAAAACCAACGGAAACACCAATATGATATTAAAATATATTGTTTTACACTTAAATGTATGAATAACTACATTATAAATACTATTTATGAACATTTCACACGGTTTTAATATTCAATTTTAATTCTGAGATGCCTCCTTATTATGTTTTTTTATAATAATATTATTAATATTTTACTTGGGGATATCATATTAAAGTTTAGATTTTTATAGAAAAGGAAATCAAAATAATTGTAAAAACTCATAAAAAAGCACGAAACTGAGGTAATATAAATGTTTGGCTAATTGATTATGCAGATAGGGGGATGCTTTGATTCATTAAGTTAAAATGTATAAAGGAAGTAAAATAGTATTTAATTATAAAAACACGATAATACTTTATTTTATACACAGCAGTGAAATATATTAAATGCTTAGACCAAGATGATGGCAAATATAAAGATGTAATTACACTTACAGAATTCGAAGTCCTTTGTCCTTTTGCTTTCTAACAATTCTGGTATTTCTAGGCATTTTACAACATCGTTCATTCCTGCTTCATTTAGGGCTTCAATAAATAGCAGGTACCAATTGCGATGCTTACGGTGGATTCTGTTGAGTAGTAAAACTGCGGCTGCAAAGTTACCATGGTTGACATCTTCTCTTTTAATATTTTCTTTGTCACTTTCACTGATTACTTCTTTTGCCGAAACAAGAGGAAGAATTTCGCATACTGTTATCATGTAGCCAATTTTAGGAGTAATGTTTTTTATGTACTGTTTTTGATAATCATGGTTGATAAACTTGTAACCCCTAATGTTATCGACGATGTATGAGTACCCTGTATTAATGAAGAAAGCTTTGACGTAAGTAAAGAAAAGTCAACAAATTATTTTCAACTATGTTAACAGTCTTTAAAGAAACTTCACTTAAGCCCAAATGCCTTAAAACATAACATTTTAATTTCTTACATTGATTATCATATCTTACATAGATCATTTGTGAAGTTAAAGAAGAAGTCGAAAGATAAGCATACAACATAGACATAAATTGAAAAAAGTGTTTTCGGGTGATTTTAGGCAAGATTTGAGTAAAAGCCTAATTAATCTTTTCAAGTTTTAGTTCAAGTTTTACGATAAATGTTAGTAATTGATCAGACACTTTGCACCTAGACCTTAATGCTGTATTAATATTTCTAGTCAAGTCATGTCAATAAATCCAAGTGAAGTTCCTTTAACATACCCATGAACACGATAGTTTCTTATGATACAACTTTTTTAACCTTGGCCTAAATTTTGAAAACTATAGAATTTTTCATGTATTCAACATAATTTGTCATGGTACCATTTTCAGATAAGGCACTGATAAATTTTTCCCACTTTCCAAGTTCTTGACAATTTTCTAATTCGTCTAAAAGGATCAGTACAGCTGACTTTTCGGAACGATTCTTCAATTCACCATATATATCGTCATGATTATCTACAAATAAACGTTTTTCATCGAAGTAAATGTTTATCCGTTTTTACAGTCATTGTTATGATACAAAATAAAAGTTGAATAACAAATTTATAACAGATGTAAAATGCAATACGTACCCATTCTAGAAATGAACAAAAGCAATAAATACGCCTTTGTTTCTCGTAGAAAAAGCAACATTCACGTAGTAAATAAAAATTGAAGCTTTTCTGTCTTCCTTTATTTTGTTTCAAAGAGAGCTAACAGATATTAATACACAATTTAAAATCGTTGACAACTGCATAATCTATAAAGTAGTTTCAACTATTAACTATTTAGTACGACATTTATAAATATATGAGAGTTAGATTTAGAAGAATATATTTCATTCTTGTTGACATTTACATTGATACATAAAAGTGGCAAAAAGTTAATGCAAAGTAGCTAAGCATTGAACCAAACAGAAATGTACTTAAGGATTCATCAACAAATCCAATACTAGAGCAACATTCACACACACACACATTTTTGTAACTTAAGAAGTAATTTTTTTTAAACATGTGCGGACGACAAACAGACATCGGTTCTGAAGGTACAAATAAACATAGTTCCCCAAAGTGCTAAAGTGTACAAAAACAAACATAGGCAGTCACGTCCATGTGCTTCTATTGAGATAAGTACTTTCCAGGGATCACATGTTTCTCGGTTTGAATAATTTTATATAAATAGAGGAATATCGTGTTAACAATAAACATATGAAATACATATAGCGGTGGTAAACCAAGTTGAATAAGTCTTATTGTCCGGGTATGTTTCTTAGAGTTGCTCTTCATTCTTTTGCAGAAAATGAAATATAAAAGATAGCTTATGGAAAAAAAGAAGCATTTCAATACAAACCTAGAAATGGTAAAGAAGGTAAAATATCATGTACAAGCAGATTCTGCACAATCAATGGCTTGAAGATTCTAACCATTTCTCTGTATTCTAAACATTTACTTTCATCCTCTGTTGTATCATCACTATAATTTGTTTTCATTTGTCCTTTTCGCCCTTTAACAAGTGCAGCATCTCTTGCTTTCTGTGATTGCTTAATTGAAATATATAATAATAATTCATTTAAAAAATTTCCTTCACGTATGCAGTTGAGCAGATTAATTTACAATTAATACGAATTGTATATTGTTGTATTTACTTAGTTAAAATGATGTTGAATACTACTGTTGTTGTATTCAAAGCAAATGCCGTTGGTCAGCAGAAATGAATCGAAGAGATAAACAATACTAAATATATTGGCCATGTACGAGAGAAATGAAAAAGCTAGAATTGTGTCCCTTACACACTTACGCTCCTACTTATCCTTATAAGTTTGCTGTCACACTAACACACTAGTTTAATATTTATTTTTTAAAAATTCAGCCTTAAATCAGGTCGAGGGACGAAATAAATAATGCTCACAAACTCACAAACCTTCACAACACGTCTTAGGCGCTGTGATCGTATCTTTGACATATTGACATTAAAATAGGAATAGGTCATTCACTAGCCTCTACTTACCTCGTCACCAAAATGTTACGACTGCAGGCCAAAGTGTTTTATAATTAAAGGTTTAAAATAAATTGTGTCGTCAAAGTGACGTTGGTTGGTTTGGAACTAGTCAAGGTTGTGTTAATTCTTTATAAACTACGCCAGAAACAAATACTGTAAAGGGATGTTGATTTTACGTATACATTTATTTGAAATGACAAAATTTGTTAAAAGCAAAAATCTCTTGGTACATAAAACCAGTGAGTTAATTGTACATATCCAAAGCATAAGAAATATAAATAATTCATTTATAAAACACTATTTCATATGCAAAACAATTATGACAGCTAACCTCTACATTGCATATATTGATTTGATTATTCTTGAAACAAGATTGCAATCATTTGTGATATACGTATAACGTTGATCATGACCTAACAATCCGATACATGTTATGATATCTGTGACATCTTTTTCAAGTTATACTATATCTTATATATAATACATCAATTTTATTATCTCTAGTTCTTGCCGTTGAATATAAAGACCTTAAATATACTTCTTACAGACGGGCTAGACAGTGAACATAAAAAATGGACTGACCTTCTGAACATATAAACAATGAAATTAGTAGTCAATCACCACAATGGAGGCAATTGGTTTTCAGCAAATCAGCAATCGGCATTTAAATACTGTGTTTGGCACGAAAGAATCTCAAATTGTTTTATTACTGCAAATTTTCATTTGTTTACCGGTATGTTTTAAGTTCATTTTGCAAGTTATACGTGAGAGCCAATACACATATTATGCACAAAATACAGCTTTATATAATTATCTTCATACAACTTTTTTATGCATGTATTACCTATTTTGTCTAAAAATAAGTCGATTTACCTTATCCAGAGTGTTGGGCTGAATAGATTCTTTCCTTGATTTTTTGCGTTTGTCTTTTTCTTTATTTTTAGTTACAAATGAATTATTCATCAAGCTTGTGTCAAGGTTTACATTCACGGTACCTGTTATATGACAATAAAAATAAAAATGATATTTCAATTGATGCTTCAGAAATTGACACATGCTGAAAAATGCAATTCTTTAACTGTATTAAATACAATAATCAGAACTGTTTAGATAACTGAAAACTAACCAGTATCAGTAAAGTTTTGTGCCGAGCCTGGTAATAAAGCTGGGATTTGAAGGTCCATGGCAACCTCATTCATACCTGCTTCTTGTAAAGCCTCTATAAACAGAACGTACCAGTTGTGATGTTTTTTGTTTTCTAGTAGTCTTTCAAGCAAAAGTTTTGCACCTGCATAATTACTACAATTTGCAGATATTTTTTCAATTTTTTTCATATCGCATCTTGCTATAAGCTCTTTACGACGAAGATGTGGAAGAACTTTACTTGGAGTAATCATTTTTCCTATTTTTGGAATAAGTTTTCTTACATATTCCTTCTGGTATTCCTGAGTAATGACCTTGTAGCCCTGAATGTTATCCACAATATAAGTATATCCTGCAAAAAGAAAATCATCTTTTAATCAATTCCAACAAAACATATGAAAATATAATTGACAAAATTAATGTTAATTTTCATAAGTTACTCTAAGATGAAAATCTTCCAGTCAATATAACCAGAAAACTGTTAGTATTTACGGACTGTTGATTTGGCTTTTTGGACAAAAAAAGGATTATTCCCCCTTGATACTCGAAGTATCCGTGGTGAAACTTACTTAAAACTTGTTTGAAGCGATGCACTTTAGTAAGCACCTTAAGTCTATTTTGGAAAATCATACATGTCTAAGCAAAATATTAAAATGTTTACCCGGAGTTTTGAAAATCCTGATAAAAAAATCCTGACCTTCCCCTGTTGAGAACTGCTTACCGACCTGATACTTATTTCTATTGGTTAAAGAATTATAAAAATTTAACTTACCATTATAAAACTATATTATATAATTCAAGTTACAAAATATAAGTGACTTTGCATAGGATATATCGGTTAAAATTCGTCATGAAATGAATAGTAACAGAAAACGCTCAAAAGGCCACAGTAGTATAGGGGTCTCTTTGGGGGCACGACTGCGCATGCGCGACGCCATATTGGATTCTATTTTTAGAATGACATCATCGTTCTATTTTAAGAATGACATTATCGTTCTATTTTTAGAATGACATTATCGTTCTATTTTTAATCTCCCGGAAGTATACGGAGCTGACTCGTATACACGATTTAGGGCTTGAATCGCGGACATTGAGGGTCAGGTCCTCGGCCCTAGACGGAGAGATAATTACCATCATGACAGATAAAAGAAATGTTTGTAAATAGATACGTACTTAACATTTTAATTTATAAAAAATAGGTTTTTAATAGGTTCAAAATAATATTGATACAAATATAACTCGTTTACTTACCTACATTTAGTAAGGAAATGACTGTCATAGTGTAACGTTCTTGTAGACTGCGCATGATCTATTTTTAGTGCGGTATTTCACAACCACCAGGAGCTATTTCATCAGCCCCACGCGGGTGTCAATGAAAGAAAAAGGCATTAAGTACAGTCGCCGCTCAGTCTAGATTCACAATACCTAGCGGCACTATGTTGAACAAAAACCCTTTATCCTTCGTTACTAAATATAACTTTTTATTAATCACAAAAGAATTTATTATCCTTTCAAACGCAGCGACCGTTAAGTACAGTCGCCACTTAGTCTAGATTTACAATACCTAGCGGAACTATGTTGAACAAAAACCCTTTATCCTTCGTTACTAAACATAGCTTTTCATTAATCACAAAAGATTAATAGAATTGACGGACCTTTTCTGTTACGGTTGATAAACCGGAGGGGATGAATTAATTGAAATATGGACCAATGAAGATGGTTTATTTTTACAACGCATCAATTATACAGATTCTGCCGAACTAAGGCGTGTTTGGTATCAAATGAAACGTCTTAAGCCGCTCTTTATGAATACGGACTAAAATCGAAATTAAAATCACTCATGCGTAAAAAACATTAAAATAACTAAAATAAGCTTACCCCAGTCTTTACTCCTTGCCTATCAAACTATTTATGACAATTTACGACAGGTTTAAACCGGTATTGCTATTTTTGATCAGCCAATGAAATTGAAAAACGATGACGTCTAACAATAGACAGCCTGGTTTTGAACCCACTCATTTTCATTAACCAATGAAAAGTGGAGAAGAATGACTGGATAAATTTTGACATAAAAAACGCCTTTTTGTCTTTTATGCAACACTTTACGATATCGATTTTCAAGATATTTGTTTCATTTAATAGACCTTACCAAATGCTTCAAAATAAACCCTAGGTTCTCGATTCGATTTTAAGCCGTTCTCGAGTTAGGGCCCTTTAACGATTTTTAAACCATTTTTTCAAAGTCCATAAAACCCTTATATTTATGTACCAATGGAAAGATCTCTGCGAGTAGATACAGAAAATGTATTATTATATGGTTCTATTTCTTACCGTTTCTGAGATAGGAGAGTTTGAATATGGCAGACAAAATCACTCATGCATATAAATACGTATAACGTTTTTGTTACTGGACATAACATAGGCATGTTGCATATCAAACGAAAAGTCTTGACAAATGCTACGAGCTCGTACTGTTAAACCGAGAGTGAAATCACTCATGCGTAAAAAACATTAAATTAACTAAAATAAGCTTACCCCAGTCTTTACTCCTCGCCTATCAAACTATTTATGACAATTTACGACAGGTTTAAACCGGTATTGCTATTTTTGATCAGCCAATGAAATTGAAAAACGATGACGTCTAACAATAGACAGCCTCGTTTTGAACCCACTCATTTTCATTAACTAATGAAAAGTGGAGAAGAATGACTGGATAAATTTTGACATAAAAAAACGCCTTTTTGTCTTTTATGCAACACTTTACGATATCGATTTTCAAGATATTTGTTTCATTTGATAGACCTTACCAAATGCTTCAAAATAAACCCTAGGTTCTCGATTCGATTTTAAGCCGTTCTCGAGTTATGGCCCTTTAGCGATTTTTAAACCAATTTTCAAAGTCCATAAAACCGTGAAATGTATATGCCGTTTGAAAGATCTCTGCGAGCAGATACAGAAAATGTATTATTATATGGATCTATCTAAAAAAAGAATGTTTTTCTGCGTAAACTTTATCACTGGAAACAGGATTTGTCTTCTATTTATCTCCTGCTCCACCACCACCACCGCCCCGCCGCCGCCGCCACCACCTCCACCGCCGCCGCCACCGCCGCCGCCGACACCGCCGCCGCCGCCACCGCCATCACCACCACAACCAGGTGGCGGCGGCGGTGACGGCGGCGGCGGCGGCGGCGGCGGTGGAGGCGGCGGCGGCGGTGGTGGTGGTGGAGCAGGAGATAAATAGAAGACAAATCCTGTTTCCAGTGATAAAGTTTACGCAGAAAAACATTCTTTTTTTATACACACGTATTAAAATCTGATTGGCTGCTATTTTTGGCATGACGTTATTCATCTATTTATGTTATAAATAGTCACGTGACCAGAATCATTGGTCAAATAAATCTTCTGTCTGATTGGTTACATTCAGTCCATAAGAAAAGAGTAACTGCTGTTAGATTGGACAATGTCATTTCTAAATCTAGATCAGCGCATGCGCATAATGTATCGCAGTGGTGACTTCAGTCATTTGGTGATTGGACGTCAAAGAGTAAACATCATTACGCAGTAATATGAGTTTATATTTCAAGTACAGTATTTTCAATGAAGAATGTTTAATAGAAATAGAGCGTTTATGCACTAGTGATTTTTAGTCCGTATTCATAAAGAGCACCTTAAAACATTTCGTACGATACCAAACATGACCGGGTTATATTGACTAAGGAAGGCGTCAATCCACATTTTACGCTTGAGTGATTTTACTTCATATCTCGTGCCCTATCCGAGTCAGCGATACAAAAATATACATTTTCTGAATTTAGTGAGTAATACCTTTCGTTCGATACAGGTATTGATAAGATCGGTCCGTTGGTTGGGGAGAATAAATGAATTTCACGCACGAGTGACTTAACATCCGGTTTGATCGCGTAAGTAAAATGTACTCGTCAAGACCTTCAATTTGATACCAAACTAGACTATGTTTCGTTCATATACGAAAAAGTTATGCGCGTTTTTCCGCATGAGTGATTTTGTCTGCCATATACAAACTCTCCTATCTCAGAAACGGTAAGAGATAGATCCATATAATAATACATTTTCTGTATCTGCTCGCAAAGATCTTTCAAACGGCATATACATTTCACGGTTTTATGGACTTTGAAAATTGGTTTAAAAATCGCTAAAGGGCCATAACTCGAGAACGGCTTAAAATCGAATCGAGAACCTAGGGTTTATTTTGAAGCATTTGGTAAGGTCTATCAAATGAAACAAATATCTTGAAAATCGATATCGTAAAGTGTTGCATAAAAGACAAAAAGGCGTTTTTTATGTCAAAATTTATCCAGTCATTCTTCTCCACTTTTCATTGGTTAATGAAAAAGAGTGGGTTCAAAACGAGGCTGTCTATTGTTAGACGTCATCGTTTTTCAATTTCATTGGCTGATCAAAAATAGCAATACCGGTTTAAACCTGTCGTAAATTGTCAATAATAGTTTGATAGGCGAGGAGTAAAGACTGGGGTAAGCTTATTTTAGTTATTTTAATGTTTTTTACGCATGAGTGATTTCACTCTCGGTTTAACAGTACGAGCTCGTAGCATTTGTCAAGACCTTTCGTTTGATATGCAACATGCCTATGTTATGTCCAGTAACAAAAACGTTATACGTATTTATATGCATGAGTGATTTTGTCTGCCATATTCAAACTCTCCTATCTCAGAAACGGTAAGAAATAGAACCATATAATAATACATTTTCTGTATCTACTCGCAGAGATCTTTCCATTGGTACATTAATATAAGGGTTTTATGGACTTTGAAAAAATGGTTTAAAAATCGCTAAAGGGCCATTACTCGAGAACGGCTTAAAATCGAATCGAGAACCTAGGGTTTATTTTGAAGCATTTGGTAAGGTCTATTAAATGAAACAAAAATCTTGAAAATCGATATCGTAAAGTGTTGCATAAAAGACAAAAAGGCGTTTTTTATGTCAAAATTTATCCAGTCATTCTTCTCCACTTTTCATTGGTTAATGAAAAAGAGTGGGTTCAAAACGAGGCTGTCTATTGTTAGACGTCATCGTTTTTCAATTTCATTGGCTGATCAAAAATAGCAATACCGGTTTAAACCTGTCGTAAATTGTCATAAATAGTTTAATAGGCAAGGAGTAAAGACTGGGGTAAGCTTATTTTAGTTATTTTAATGTTTTTTACGCATGAGTGATTTTAATTTCGATTTTAGTCCGTATTCATAAAGAGCGGCTTAAGACGTTTCATTTGATACCAAACACGCCTTAGTTCGGCAGAATCTGTATAATTGATGCGTTGTAAAAATAAACCATCTTCATTGGTCCATATTTCAATTAATTCATCCCCTCCGGTTTATCAACCGTAACAGAAAAGGTCCGTCAATTCTATTAATCTTTTGTGATTAATGAAAAGCTATATTTAGTAACGAAGGATAAAGGGTTTTTGTTCAACATAGTTCCGCTAGGTATTGTAAATCTAGACTAAGTGGCGACTGTACTTGACGGTCGCTGCGTTTGAAAGGATAATAGATTCTTTTGTGATTAATAAAAAGTTATATTTAGTAACGAAGGATAAAGGGTTTTTGTTCAACATAGTGCCGCTAGGTATTGTAAATCTAGACTAAGTGGCGACTGTACTTGACGGTTGCTGCGTTTGAAAGGATAATGAATTCTTTTGTGATTAATAAAAAGTTATATTTAGTAACGAAGGATAAAGGGTTTTTGTTCAACATAGTGCCGCTAGGTATTGTGAATCTAGACTGAGCGGCGACTGTACTTAATGCCTTTTTCTTTCATTGACACCCGCGTGGGGCTGATGAAATAGCTCCTGGTGGTTGTGAAATACCGCACTAAAAATAGATCATGCGCAGTCTACAAGAACGTTACGCTATGACAGTCATTTCCTTACTAAATGTAGGTAAGTAAACGAGTTATATTTGTATCAATATTATTTTGAACCTATTAAAAACCTATTTTTTATAAATTAAAATGTTAAGTACGTATCTATTTACAAACATTTCTTTTATCTGTCATGATGGTAATTATCTCTCCGTCTAGGGCCGAGGACCTGACCCTCAATGTCCGCGATTCAAGCCCTAAATCGTGTATACGAGTCAGCTCCGTATACTTCCGGGAGATTAAAAATAGAACGATAATGTCATTCTAAAAATAGAACGATAATGTCATTCTTAAAATAGAACGATGATGTCATTCTAAAAATAGAATCCAATATGGCGTCGCGCATGCGCAGTCGTGCCCCCAAAGAGACCCCTATACTACTGGCCACTCTTAACGGACATTGCATTAATAGGATTAGCCTTAGGTTTATTAGACACTGAATAGCAAACTTTGTTGTTGTACAGTTTTTTAGGTGCTTCGGGATACGTAAGTATTGCAGATTGCACCTTTTTATTGTCTAAAGTGAATCGACTCAATCAAAGCGAGTCTACCATTTTACTATTTTGTTATTTCGGTGCTTGCTACGGAGGGATCACATCCTTTCCAAATTCTTTTTATTTTACCCCACTCATTTCGCTCTTATAACCGGTTTTATTTCCCTTAGGCTAGGGTGGGTTAATGAAAGCAGCCATTCTTTAATTCAGCCTATTCGTGGACGGTGCCGATACCTGTAAGTCTTGACTAGAGTACAGCATAAATCATAAATACATGCCAGTAACCCTTAATGCATCAATAAATTTTTGCCATTTCCCAGGTTCTTCACTTTTCTTCAACTCGTCCAATAGGAACTGTACAGCGTTTTTAGGAGAACTATTTCTTTCTTCATATATATCGTCATGGTTCTCTGGGAAAAAAATATAAAATTATATTCAAACCAATCAGTTTATGAATGATATTTTTATACACTTTCATCAAATGAATTCATAAAAATTGTTCAATTAAGTTAATTAATTTTCTTCTTAAGAACTTGAAAGAAGATTTAAACATACCAAGAAATTGTAAAGATGGTAAGACGTCTTCAACATGCACGTTTTGAACAATCAACCTTCGAAAGATTTTCACCATTTCACTATATTCTAAACATGTACTATTCATTCCTTCTTTCGACCGTGTATTCACATCATACACTGTAACGTCTGATGCACTATTCTTCTTTCGATAAACCTCCTTGGAATAAAAAAGAAATCAGAAACAAGATTGCATTGAGAAAAATGCTATAGCACCGCATTTATACAACACTAAAAAGTAGTGTCGGAACAGATTTATTTTGTTTGTCTACAATTGAAGATTGTCATAATGCATAGATCCCTGACCTATCTAAATCTTATTATCAGATTAGTGGTTAAATCTATTGTTAATCCAATAAAAGATCAGAGTAGGAATATATCAATGCACTGGAGTCTAGTGAATTTGGTGGATAAGGTCATTTTTCACACAGCCTAAA
This sequence comes from Ruditapes philippinarum, assembly GCF_026571515.1. Taxonomy (NCBI): domain Eukaryota; kingdom Metazoa; phylum Mollusca; class Bivalvia; order Venerida; family Veneridae; genus Ruditapes; species Ruditapes philippinarum. The sequence continues at coordinate 157,028 of NW_026857441.1, read as the reverse complement.
TTTCATGACTACATCAAAGGACAACACAGTAAGAAACTTTATCAAAATCTAGGTCAGCTGATATCAAAGTTCACTTTACATCTTAATCTGTGCACATGGTTCAAATTTCATAGCTGCACATAAAAGGACAAGAAAGTAGGTCACATCATCAAAATCTAGGTCACCTGATATCAAAGATCAATTTTAAAACTAATACTGTGCACATGGTCAAAATTTCATTGCTGTACATCAAAGGACAAGAAAGTAGGTCACTGTCCCCTTGGGCAAGGTAAAAGTTTGACACAAGGATTTAATTTAAAACAATCTTGATGCAGGTCCACCAAACAACATTTCAAGTCAAATATCTAAGCTGTAGCTTTCTCCCATTCAGAAAACATTTGTTTTATTTTCTGTTTTTACTATATTTACATAATTAGAATCACTGCCCCCGGGCAGGGCTAATTTTGACACCAGGGGAAAAATAACTTGGACAACTTTGGTAGAGGACTTATAGATGATATTATACATATTATGTATAGCAAACATCAAAGCTCTATGCCTTGTACCTTCAGACAAAAATATTTTTTATTTTTTTACTATATGTACATAATGAAAATCAATGACCCCCGGGGCGGAACCAATTTTGACCCTAGTGCTATAATTTAAACAATTTTGGTAGATATTCACTTCGCAAAGTCTCATGCCATATATTTAACCTCTAGCATTTGTCAATTCTGAGAAGTTTTTACTTTATACATTGATATAAGGAAAACTATCGCCTCTGGGGCAGGGCAATATTAACACTAGGGGCATAATTAAAACAACTTCAGTTCAGGACCAGTAGATGATATGTTATACCAAATATCAAAGCTCTAAGCCTTGTACTTTCAGACAAGAAGATTTATTGATTTTTTACTATATGTATATAGTGAAAATCGATGACCCCTCTAGGTGGGGCCAATTTTGGCCCCAGGGCTATAATTTGTACAATCTTGCTAGAGGATCACTGCACAATGTTTCATGCAAAATATCTTAACTCTAGCCTTTGTAAATTTTGAGAAGATGTTGTTTTTTTAAGTTTTTATAATATACATATAAGGAAAACCTATGGCCCCGGGGCGGGGCTAATTTTGACACTAGAGGCAAAGTTTGAACAACTTTGATAGAGTACCTATAGATGATATCATTTAACAAAAATTAAAGTTCTAAGCCTGAACCTGCAGACAATATGAGTTTTTTTAATTTTTACTATATGTATAAATTGAAAATCAATGACCCCGGGGCGGGGGCAATTTTGACCACAGGGCTTTAATTTGAACAATCTTGATAGGGGTTCACTACACAATGTTTCATTCAAAATTTCTATTCTCTAGCATTTGTCAATTGCTAGAAGAAAGTTTTTAATACAGACATATAAGGAAAACCAATGACCCCCGGCGCGGGGCTGATTTTGACCCCAGGGCTATAATTAAAAAAAAATCTGGGAAGAGTTCTACCAGACTATTCATTATGCAAATTATCTAAGATCTAGGCCTTTTGGGTCTTTACAAGAAGGTATTTTAAGTTTATACTTTATGTACATATAGTGAAAATCAATGACCCCCGGCGGGGCCGATTTTGACCCCAGGGCTATAATTTGAACAATCTTGGTAAGGGTCTACCAGACAATGTCTTATGCAACATATCTAAGCTCTATGCCTTTTCGGTCTTTACAAGAAGATTTTTTAATTTATTCTTATAAATCCTTTTGGTTGCCATGGCAAGCAGATTTCTGCATGGAATAAAATTCTTGAACAACTTTGGAGGCCCTTCACCCAAGGATCAATCCTGCAGGTTTGGTTGAAATGGACTAGTGGTTTTTCACAAGGACGATGTTTTAAGTTCACTATATAATCTATAGAACACACACACAAACAAACAAACACACACATACACACAGGTGAATCGCTATATGCCACCGCATCGCAGATGCTGCGGTGGCATAAAAAACAAGAACGTGTTTGTTAATTTACACCAATGCCCCCCGGCTCAGATTATTGTTCGTTACAATTTTCAAAAACATTTTCACCAATTCACTCAGTTATGGACAGAAAAATTGCCAAAAACATGACTGTAAACACAGTTATATAACTTGATAGAGTCATTGTGTTTTGTAATTGTGGAAAATATAGGTTGTCAAGTCATTGCTTTGAGTTGTGATGAAGTTGAAAAATATTCAACTTACCAATCTTTTAAATTATCAAATTTACAACTGTATATAACTGTATGATTTTGCCTTGAATCTAGTGACCCCAAACTCCATCAAAACTTAAAGAACCACCTTAGGTATGATCCTTGTGAATATGGTTTAAATTGAAAATAATCTATTGTCAGCACAAGTGGCATTGACCTTGTGACTTCTAGCACTGGACCATCCAAATTACGCTCCTTCCAATAATAAAAAAGCACCAGCTGTATAAGAAAATGTGAAGAAATCTATTTGGCATCCCTGATCTTGACCATATAACCCCATACTCAATCTATAGAAAGAAGACATCTGCCCATAAATAAAAGTTAGCAAAGGTGTAAAATTTATTTTTGACACTAGCGACCTTGACCCAACTGACCCCTAACTCCGTTCAAAAGATGCAAGCTATCATCCATTCAAATATGAAATGCAAATGTGTAGAAATATATCACTGTAAACATTGACCTAGACCCGCTGGCCACTTAATCAATCCAAAGGAAATAAAGCATGCAAGTTATCACCCTACCAAAACTAAAATACATCTGTGCATAAATAAAGGCTGTATGGGCAAAAATGTAAAAATCTATTCTTAGCACTGGTGGCAATAACCAAACTTACCCCTTATTAAATACAAAGGAAGAAGGTCATGAAATATATCATCTTACAAAATATGAACGAAAATCAGTCAAAAAATAAAGGCTGTATTGGCAAAAGTGTAAAAATCTACTTTTAGCACTGGTTATCTTGACCCACTGACCCTTCCTCAATAAAAAAAGGTCTCTCAATTTTAAGTTTCTACCAAATAGAAAAAGACATATGTAAATATGGTTACACCTGTATCATTAGCTGGTCAAACCAAGTGATGCTCCCCGAATAGGTTTTGGACACAGAAAAGTATACCTGTTGTAGTTTCAGAGTCATGTCTCGACCGAAGTTCAAAGTGTTAAAATAAAGGGCGATAACTCCAAAATAAGGCAGGGTGCCTTCTTTGCATTGCACTACTACTTATTGAGATAGTTTAACCTTCAATGTTTATTGTTGATACTTATTGTGTTTTTAGAGTTAAGTTCCGTTCAAAGTTCACAATGCCAGTTTAAAAATGGGCTAAAAGGACAATAACTCAAAAATAAAGCAAGTCAGATTTACAATTCTTTTGCACTTCACTTTAACTCAGTGAGATTTATCTGCCTACAACGTTTCTTGATGATACATCTTATTGTTTCAGAATTATGTCCCGGACAAAGGTCAAAATGTAAAAATGAACAATGAGCAATAACTAAAATTGCACAAATCAGAGTTATGGTTCTTTTGCACTGAAATTCTACTCATTAAGATTAATCTACTTGCAACATTTCTTGTTGATACCTTTTGTGGTTTCAGAGTTATATCCAGGACAATGTTTAAAGTGTAAAAATTAAAAAGGCAATTACTCCAGTATTAGACAATGCAGTGTTACGGTTACTTTGCACGGCACAACTACCTAATGAGATCTATCTATTTTCAATGTTTTTTGTTGATATCTCTTAAATTTTTAGAGATATGCCCGGGACAAAGTTCGAAGTGTAAATATGAACAAAGGGCAATAACTCAAAAATTAGGCAATACAGAGATACTGTTTTTTTCACTGGGTTTTACCCTATGTGATATATCTACCTACAAAGTTTTTTGTTGATTTCTCTTACAGTTTCAAAGTTTGTTCCGGACAAAGTTCAAATTGTAAACATGAACAAAGGGCCATAACTTTAAATGAGGCATGACAGAGTTACGGTTAATTTAGCACTGCACATGAATCCAATGAGATCTATCTACTTATAAATGTTCTTGTTGATAACTTGATATCTCTATATAGTTTCAGAGTTATGTGCCGGACAAAGTTCAAAGTATAACAATGAACAAAGATCAAAAACTCAAAACTAGCCAAGGCAGAGTTACTGATCTCTTGCACTGCATATGTTTCCAATGAGAAATATCTACATACGAAGTGTCTTGTTGATATCTCATATTGTTTTAGAGTTATGTCCCGTCATAACTGTGCTCTTGCATCTCGTATGTTAACATTGGGATATATCTACCTACAAAGTGTCTTGTTGATATCACGTATAGTTTCAGAACTATGTTCCGATGGACGGACAGACGGACAAAGCTATACACTGACGCTCTCCCTTCGGGGAGCATAAAAATTTGAAAATCATTTTTTGACATTGAAGAACTTGACCTAGACCAAATGACGTCAAAGTTTGCTCAAAGAAAGAGAAACTCCTATGGCATGTCCATGTAATGAAAGACATCAACTGAAAAAGCTGTTAAATCAAAAACGTTGATATTTTTTTACAACAGTGACATTGACCTTGTTTCTTATGACCCACTACTCCACAAACTTATACGACTATTATCACATGCCAAATATGGAAGATATCATTAAATGAATTCAGTAATAAAGAAAAATTTAAGTTAATTCAAGCTTGTCGGAATAGATTAAATATACAACAAGGCCATTTATCAAAGTAATCAAAAGGGAAATAATTGGGAAAACTGGATGGCAGAGTTATATAACTTGGCAATAGCATTAACTTTGTACGGTTAAGTATGTGTAGAAATTTTGGAGCCATAGATTTTGAAAGAAACTTAAGATAAATCCAACTTGCCGGTTCAGGTTAACCATATTCATTTCCAAAGTGCTGAAAAGGGCAATCACTTGAAAAATTAAATCAATTTTTATGTAACTTTCCCACATTATGTTCTATTTATTTGATAAGTCAGTGTGTAAATAATGAGCCATTTGGTACAAGTAGAACTTAAGAACAACTCCAAAATTGCCGTTTTGTGTTTAACTTGTACGGACAGACGGATGGACGAACATACGGACAACGAACGGACGGAAGGTTTAATGACTTTATGCTCAGGGGCATAAAAAGAAAGAAAATATAAAAAAGAAAGAAAAATAAAATTGTAATAGATGTCTTTAAAATACCAAAATTACCGTATGTCAGGTTAATTTTGCGTAGGGCAAATTGTGAAATTAATCTTACTTTTAAATAAGCTTTTTGCTGTTAATGCTTTTTTGCATTTTTCTGCTAATAAAGGGAGACCACTCTTTTTTCCAGAAATTTGTTTTTATTTTCACGGGTAAAACTTTGTTTTCAGTTGCCCTATTGATGTATTACTTATAAGAATGTATTTGGTATTTTAAACTCACTTTTTTGTTAACATGCTATTGTAAATCTGCCTTTGTTTGTATACCAACTTACAAGGTGTGAATTAACTCATTATATCGGACAATCGATTATAGAAGCGTAAACCTGTTTGCTCCCTAATTAACATGACATAATTAACACTATCATCAATCTTGTAACAACAATTACGCTACAAAAATGCACACGAGCTTCGATGCAAAAATGAAAGTTGATTTTCTCTGGCAGGTACAGAAGTTACCCATAATTCTTTGACTGAAATACGATACGGAGATTTTTGCGGGGCAACGGAGTACAAATGTCTGTTGATTTTTTATTCTTACATTTAAACTTAAGGTGGTTATATTCTTAAATCATTTTAACAAATAGAGTTAGTATCAAAACTATTAAGATACAACATGTAGATGTTAATGTGTATGAAACGATTAAATGCCGAAAAAATGGACATCATTTTCTCGTCGAAATGACGAAAATAAAGGAAAAAAATTAAGTTATTTTTACTATACAAATAAACAAAAGTAAAAATATCTGTTACTTGGGTATAAGAAATTACAGGAAGTTTGTTTCAAAGTCTATTTTTAAAGTGCCAATTTTGATATTTTTGAAGATTTAGATGCACGCAGATGTTTCTAATATAATCAGCACAATGCATTTATATTTATCACACTTATAAAATTATTCAACATTATCTTTTACGTATAGAATCAAAAACAATTTAACTTCTTTTTTAAAGAAATTCCACCATGCAAGAGATGATACATTTAAAAGCATGTCTCATTTAATATTTTTATGTTGGGATTAGGTCGCACCAACATAGTGTAGGTCATATGACAACTTTTTCAGTGATACAGTGGAGAAAGAACTCACATGCCCACATTTGTAAAATTGTTTCAGGCACAAACGGGCATCTGAGTACAGTAAGCTGGCTTGATATCTTTCTAACATTAAATGGTATGGTAATTACACATTCGAAACACAGTCTTTTTAAATCAGAGAAATAGAGCATTTAAGTGTTTTTATGTCATAAGGTATGTAATTAAACGTATAAGATTTTATTGGAAACTTGTGTTAGATTATTTTAGGGGGGGGGGAAATTGATATGGTAAAGTTATACTACAAATAAGAGCAAAGCGCTAAAGGCACTTTAAAAGACAATTTAACTAGGGACTTTGGGTAACACATTTTTACGCTAGTTTCATAAGTAAATGAAGTATAGTAAAGGAAGATTTGTATTCTGCAATGACTGAAATGTTTTATTTTATATTAGCCCATTAATTAGCGCAGAAGCTGTGTGTTTTGTCATAATTGTCAGAGGCCACCGGATCTATTAATCTTACAGGATTTTGACAGTTTGCTTTCGGAGCACTTTGGTGTGACACCCGTTTCGACACCCGGGGGATCGCAGGAGGAGGTTGATGTGTCTACCACGTGTTTAGACTCGGACGAAGATGATCCCGAGTTAGATGTTGATCAGCGGGTCCAAGACTATATAGACACGTTTCCAGATGACACAACATGGGCTCCTGTTACTAGTGACAGCGAGGGTGAAGCAGAAGTTAATTGTGATCTGCCCCAAAATGATGAAGACGTAAACAGAATTGCCCTGTATCATAAGAAAGGTTGTGGGTGCAACAAACACTGCATTAAACAGTTTCTGACATTTTTGATCACATATTGAATATTAGGGAAATGGAAAAACAAGATAAAGAACTGTATATAATGGCAACTGTAGTTAACAGCCCTCAAAATGAATTGACAAAGCGCGGGAAAATCGTCAGAAAGGTCACAATGACTTTCATTAGTGGGGAAACCAGTCTGTAGGACTGTGTTTATTTTAGCCTTTGATATCAATCGGAGCGCTCTTCAAAATATCCTAACACATGTTGATCAGCATGGTGTGATTCAAAGAATTCACGGGAACAAAGGGAAAAAACCTGTCAAATCTTTAAAGTTTGAAGATATTTAACATGCGGTGACATATGTTTCCCAAACTGCTGAAGACATATGATCAGACAACATACCACCAGTTTACTTACCAAGTGCTACTACAAAACTCGATATTCACAAGAAAAACGAAACATCGTGCATTGAATCTGTACCAACAAAAAGGGTTGTTCATTATAAAACTTTCTGCAACATCTGAAAGAAATGTTTACCACACATCAAAATTGCATCTCTCCACGCAACAACGTTTGTGCAACTTGTGAAAAATTAAGAAAAGTTGTGATGGATTCCAGAACCGAGGATGAAAAATTGCAGGGCACCGAAAATCTTAGAGACCACATTGTCAAAGCACAAAAAGAAAGAGAAGTCTACACCAAACGCATTGTATATGCTAAAGTTCTGTTTGAGGCAGGGGACAGGCGACATTCTCAATTCACCTTTGATTTCAGCCAGAATTTTATCGCTATCACACCATACAATACAGATGGGCCAACTTATTTTATGACATTGAGCAAAGTGCAATTGTTTGGTGTACGCAATGACGGAACATCAACACAATACAACTTTCTTGTAGACGAGAATGAGACTATTTGCTCTTATGGTACTCAAACTCACGGTCCGAATGCTGGCATGGCTGTTATAATTATGGTGGAGTGGGTGATAGAAAGGGACCATGCGGAGGGACAAAAAATTTCACTAGATGCCGATAACTTCCCTGGCATGTTCGTCATAAAGTGCCTTATAAATGTATTGAAATTATTTACTTAATTCATTTAAAAAGTGGTTTATAGCAAAATAACTTTTGGAATAATTTATCACTCATTGCGTTATATGTTGAACGTGCATGCATGCACGTGTGCATAAATTGTAAAAAAGCACTCACTGTTTCGCTACAAATAAGATCAATACTTAAATGTACTTTGGTGTTTATATGAATAACTTTTAATAGCACTTCCTATCGGTTCGTACACATAATATTAATTATATGATCAATGCCGTTCATAGTCAGTTATCAAAGAAATACAAGTCAACGATATTATATCACAAACTTTGTTCCTAAATTCAATTAAGATAAAATATTATGAAACATGAAATATTGTTGTCTTTTTCTAAGTTAATCCACTTTACTCCAAAGTTGTAAGAAGCATTGTCAGTGACAAGCGTCTTGGAACTTGATGAAATGGCCTATCATCTGATTCCAAAATATGTTTTTAAAAGCTGTTAAACATTTTCCTGCAGATGGTGCAGGGTTAATAATATGAGCCGAGATCAACCTGGATCTTAGTGACCACCGATTTTTCTTTTATAAATTGTACTATTCTTACATTCTTTTCAAACATTAAGAACTTTCTGTCTATTTTTACTGTTTGTCTGAGTATAAATTTGAAAAAGTGCTATCATCCGATAATAGTAAGAAAAAGACAATCTTTTCACATGTTTGAATGAAAAAGAATGTTCTGTAAACCTAATAATTCTGCAAATGAGAATTTTGTCTCCTTTGAATCATATTGCAAACAATCTGGTGTACCTCTTTTTAAGAGTTTGCAATTAACATTCAATTCCAAGGACAATTTCTTAGGGGACCTTTAGCATAACGGTATATATATTATAACCGAAATACTTATGAATTAACTGTTATATACTTTAAACTGTGATACTTTCTGTATCATGACGCTTCTTATGCACCAATGATGCCATGGTACCATTTAATCCCTTGCAAGTAGACTACCAACTGATTCTTATTGCAATTTACGATAAAAGTTATATATCAAAATCAATTTACTCCAAATACATGTATAAGATTTTTCCAATAATCAACAATTTGTTTCTACCAGAGAGGATAATAGGGCATTTCAAGCAAAAACAGGAAACAAAAGGGGTCAAACCAAAAAGTACACTTAAGAAGGGAATGAAGGAAAAGTATAAACTACTTGAAAGCCTCCATTTGTCTCATTTATGTCTTTTGTAAGAGGGCTTTTGTTAAAACAACAACTACATAGTCAGTTTTAAGTTAATTTCACTAGCCACGACATTAACCCAAGTTCATCACATAATGTTTTGTTTGTTTTGTTTTGTTTACTCTTAATCTCAATCCTTTTTCCACATTGGAGTTTCTATATAGCGATAATATTTAAGAAGAGATCAGATGGTCGGATAATACAGACATTTTTCAATATATCTGTTAGAGCATGATCCGCAAAATTTGAACAATTAATAATGATATAAATAATAATGATATTAGAGCCAGATTTTCACTCTTCTCCTACCTTCTTTATTATGTATTTCACGTGCTAGTTGCATGAAACAACTATTTAGGACCTATTGTTATGAATGTCTTAGTCAAAAAGTAGTAAAAGGCTTAGTGTTAATGTCTGTTTTGAAAATGAGCTTGATACATTTTTTTGTAAATAAGTGCTAAATGTGGATATAAAATGAAACATTTTTTGTGATAAAGGTATGCAAATAAGTCCATTTTTGAAATCTCAATGTTGCATGGCCAACATGTCTCTAAAAATGTGTAACCCGACATTTTTATGCATTTTGTTTGAAACTTAACACGGAAAATACATTGTGATGGTATTTAGAAAGAGTGGAAGATTACATGTTGATGAGAAATGGACATACGATGGAATTACATTAGAAACAGTCGAGAACTTTAACTATCTAGGTGTCGTATTTGGTTCAAATTGTGGATTAAATCTTAATTCCCAAATGTTAGTGGGTAAAGCGCTTAAAGCAATGAATACATTATTAGTTAATACAAAAGAGTTCCAATTTTTTCCCAAAAAACTATGTGTAGTTTATTCGATTTATTTGTAACCTCGATTTTAGATTATTTAGCTGAGGTGTGGCCATGTGCACTCATGGCTTGCATTAGTTTTGTTACACATAAAATGTTATTCACAAAACTTATTTATCTCTCTATATATACATGCTATATCTGATTTGACTTTTGTATTATATTTATATAGGCGAGGAGCGTAGAGCTCAATAAAACAAATAAAAAATATGTTCTTTACTCTCTAAATACATCCGTTATACGTTATTTTGAACCATAAATGATGGATGTGTCTCTTTTATCTGAACTTGATTATTACACTTGAGAACAATACAGATATTAAAGCCAGTTCTTCAGCACAGTTCAATTCGAAGAAGACGACTTAAATCAGTCCAAGGTAAACCGGATTTGTAAACTGGAGAGCTTTCTAAGCAGTCCAATAGTAGAACAAGAAATATTTCCCCGAGTGTTATCCCTTTCAATACAGATACTGTGTTTATGATTCAAACTCGCAGTATCCAAAACCTGAATTGTCATCAACTCTACTGCATACTATCAATTTTTCGGAAAGAGTGCGAGTCAGTGATGATAGTCGGCCGAAAGATCAATGAATCGATGTTAGAAGAATCTGTCCTCCGCTAGTACATGATGTGTAACAGGTCGATTATATGTACAATAGACTTTCCATGTGTAATGTACGATCTTTATACTAGTGATGTAATGTCTGTAAACTGGAGTAAATGTTTCGTGCACAAACCAGTCACAAACCTCTAAGCATACCAGATATATATCTTTATAAAAATTCTTTACATATGCACACTTTTATCTTTCTGTAACAGTTCTGTAAAATTTGGCTGAAATTTAACAATTAACCCTGAACATGCTGAATATTTTAAATGGACTTCCATTTTTGGGACTGTCCATATCAATTTTAGGGATATTCATTTGAATATTTAAAATTTGTCAGCCAACAGTATAGAGCCTGGTCGGACTGCACGGAAGTGCAGGCTGGCCTGGCTCTATACTGGTGGCAAAGACTTAATGCTTTCGGGTCCAGCACTTAAGGGGTTAAAACAGCTTAATTGTCCTCTTGGAAAAGCACAACCTTTTTTGTAAAACTGACATGGCCACTTAAAAAATGATCTTATCTCAACCCTTTCAAGTATCTCTGAAATTCTACTGGTTAATTTGGCCAATGAAGTGATTGTTATACAAATATCACTTGACATTGAAGTACCCTACAGGATGCAGGTACCTGCTTTAAGATTTATTTGCTGTTAATATTCATTTTCACCATTAGTTAAATCAATGATGTATTTACAGGATTTACAAAGGTAAAAGCAATTTGTATGAAATTGCACTAGGTAATGAAATATGTAATCTAAATATCTGTACCAATGCATTGTTTTGATTTGACAGCAGCAGACATGTATGTCAGAAACTTAGATTTTATGCACACAAGTTGATGCCATCATAGTCACTTCTAGTAATTAATAAACAACTCATGAACGAAAGGTTTGAGAATAGGTTGGGTGTGAGATTAGGTACTTATACGATAATAATAAACACAATAATCAATATAATAGCCTCTTAGGCGCTGATATAAAGCAAACTGTCAGTTTATTACTGTAAACTTAGATTCGGTATGTACAACTGTGGTAGAAAATTTCTTATGCCAACGAAACATTTCCAAAAACGAAATTTTGTAAATTTTTGAACCCTATTCAAATGAGGACTCAACAGCCTCATACATTTTAATGCAGACAAATGTGCGATATGGTTTTTAATGAACAGAGAAATATTGGTAGTGAGAGAAACTTCTATCTTGGTAACACAAAAATCGGACTATATGGTTTTATTAATACAAGTCCGTCTAAACTTCAATGGAAGCGGATACTTATTCATCGGATTTTAAGCAAAGCGGGGTCAATGTAGATTAAATGATATGCCTTGGTGTTTTTATTGCACCTGGGGGCGCAATCTTGTATTGTATGGACAAATACGATAATTACACCTATATTTCAAACTTATAAATATTTAAGCGTGGTACTTGTCCAGGAAATGCATTTGTAAATGTTTAAGTGTGATCGGTTGACTGAAGACATAGTTCAACTTTTCATGTCTTATTGTGAAGTTAACTCTTAAATACGTGAGTGTTGTGATATTTGACGATAGAAATTAATGGTCATTAAGATTAAATGGCGTTCGTTCTGTTAACGCCGCCCGAAAACTGCGTTTATTTCCTATGGCAAGATGTTACAATTAATGGGGAAATGTTCAATTAGTGGTGAGATAAAGAAGAAATGTATTTGTTTTTCAGATATTTATTTTCTGTGAAATTCTCGATTAACATTATGCATTATAGTTTTGTATTACATCATCATTTGTTTCTGAAATATAACCCTCACTTTCTGCTCCATAACTTTTATTTGAAACATGTAGACAAATTTTATTGTGAATTAACTCACCGTTTTAATTATTACCGGTGGACATAATTTTGGTCAATTGTTCATGATTAATACTGTTACTATGAATTACCCTTTTGTTTAATACTTTTGATCTTCTTTTCGTCGATTAGACAACAGAGTACGTATTTGTTATTTTGATTCTGACTGATTTTTACAAAATAATGCTTTTATTTAATGTCTGTAAATATTTATTAAGTTGTAACATGTACCATGTTCTTTAATTTGAAGGAATGAAATATATTTTTATTATTATTATTAAAGATGCCCAAATATCGTTTACTGATTGATATGATGCCTAAATACATTTTCTTATGAGCTACGTTTAGCCTGTCACATCCAGTGCTTGCAGTATTTTTATTTAGATTGTAAAGAAAACGATATAGTTTTTCTTTTGAATATTTTTTTTTTGTAAATTCTAATGCTTCAAAAACTCAAGGTTTTTGTCGTTGTATAAAAGACGTTACGATTTGTTTTATTTTGAACCTATGTCAGATAATTTATACACAGTGCGAGTCACCTATGAAAAGGGACCCATCATTCCATGACACTGGAAGAAAAAATCAAGCCTAGACATAGTGATATTTTCATCATGACATAGTGTATGTATAATATTTATTAATTTTACGATTACACTCACTTTAATATATACATATTTATGTCAATTTTCCACCACGTAGTCAAATGTGTCGACATAACGGAGATAAACAAATGATTACAACAATATAAGGCTTTAAATATATCAAAATTGCTTGTGAATGATTTCTCTCACGCGAAAATATGTGCACAATAAGAATTTTAACAATTTGAAACGAACTCACTATTTACTCTCAAATTCGTGCAATCTTGGTTGCTGCGGATGCATTAAAAATTCTCCATTCCGTTTTTAGTCATTCCGAGACTCATCAGGTGTCCGTTATTTTTAGACCAAATGTAAGGATTTGCAAATTGGATAAAACACATATCAATAAATACCGATTCTGTTTAAATGCCTCTAACATGCAGGTAACATATCGGGTCGTGGAAATTTACTTTTGTGACGTTAGGCAAGACCTCAGTAGAGTACCTTTAAATATACATCTAACAATGTAAGCGTTAATAATGAACATAAATGTCAATTCAATCAAATTATAAATGAAAAAAGAATCCCCAAACAACGGCCAAAACGACAAAACTGAAACTGTTACAGGCTTGGTTTGATTGAAATCGAACGGTACTTGAAAGTTTAAATAACCGATCACGCCCGCTGGCATAAGCCTTAGCAGAATTTATTATTCAGACATAAAAAATAGTACAATTTTGAATTTAGTAACATCCACAGATGTCTTCGTACGGCGGTCATCATGGAACCTCCAATGTGACATGTGTCATTCCATAAAAAGCGGTGGCGTTTAGTGTAAAAAAACATGCGTGTGCCCCAAATGAGAAAAGAACAACATCAACAAAAAATGATGCACTTTGTGTTGGTCATTTTTTTATATCCTTCTTTTCCTCTTTTTTATTGTTATGTATAGAACAGAGGCTTCATAGCCTCTGATACCCTTTAAAACCTCTCTTTTTTCTCTCTTTAAGGCTCACTTATCATTTATCTTTGAAACAAAACTCCGCTTTTCGTTTAATAAAAAGTTCGTGTTACAATAAAAAAAATCATTTTTACTATTTCAATCCTGATTTCTTCATATTCGATACCTGTCCAGACTGTGTTTGTCAGAGCCTCAAACATTTTCAATCTTGCCGTTTTCGTTGGCCTTTTGAGATTTTGTTTGTTTTTGAAATATAACATAAAATAAAAAAGCAAATTGCCAAAGAGCACAAAACGGCAAAATTGAAACCTGTGCAGGCTCGGTTTGGTGGAGTCTGTTAATTGACGGTACGATAATGGGGCATTACCGTCCATGCTCCTCTATCACCGGTTTAGGCAGAATACAGCATTTAAATATGAAAAGGGTGACTTTTCGAATTTTGAAACATCCGTAGATGTGATCATTCGGCGGTTTTCATTGAACCTTCAATGTGACACGTTAGAACTATATCATGAAAAACTGTGTATGGTCCCAAAATAAAAGAATACATATGCCTTGAACGAGAACACAGTAAGCGGGGAAAATAAAATAGAATATACCAAGAGATAAACTGAAAATATACTGAAATTTTGATGTAAATATTTAAGCACACACCACCTAGCATTTTTTAAATATCTATCTTAAGATGCATGCATAATGTAACAAAATGAAAAATTTTCAAATAAACCAGTACCTTTTTTTCAGATTCCACATCTTCTAGATCAATCATTTCAATTTCGTTGATTGTGTTATAATGATTCTCATCTTCATGATTATTAGATTTATTGTCCGGTATTGCTGGTACTTTACCTACAAGATCAATTTAAAGCAGTGACGGAGCGCAAAATCTAGCTCTAAACAGGTAAAGAATATAATGGAAGATCATGACTTTACAAACATTAAAATACAAATCAAAGGATAATAGCTTAAACTTATAAAGCCGAAACAAAGTACTTAAGCTATTCACCATTTCAAAACTGCTATATTAAATATTTACAGAACAAAACTGAAGCTCTCACAAAAAGTTATTCATACCTTAACCTTTTAAAACTTAATAAGTCTGAAAAATTTGAACTCGGCCTTTATTTCATGAAGTTTCTATATCGAATTAACCATAATTATTACAATAAATTTCTTTGTTTATATAGAGTATTATTATTTGTAAAATATTACCTGCGTAAACAAAAAGAGAGATAGTAGGAAATATTTACAAAATTTGATATAATCTGTTTATGATCAAATGACATTTATGTAAAGAATATAATTACAATCAATAAACTAATTTTTATGACATACACCTTGAACCTAGGGGTCCAATGACAATCCAAAGCTTGGTATCTTAAAAAAATTCTTATGCCAAGACTTGTTTTATTACAATATTTCTTTCCTAACTACAGTTACCATTTATTTTCATTTTAAGTAACAGTGACATTGATCCTGACCCAAGTGGTCCAAAATCAACCAAAGTTAGGTCTGCACATAAGCTCCCTTTATTCAAAATTTGAAAACAATGTCCCATTTTAAAATCTATTTGTTTTTGTATTAAAACAATTTTTCTATTTTTGTATCCAGGAGCTCTGCAGCAATCTCAACTGGAATCTTAAAATACGCTTGCTTTATCCAATTTTGATTTCAATATCTTAAACTTACTTCCAGCTATCTATTGGACACCATTTTTTAGTTTTAGTAAAAGAGGCAGAGACCCAAGAGGGTCCAAAAGCAATCCCATCTGGGGTCTTCGTACAAGCTTGCTTTATACCAAGTTTGATTTCTTTATCTATCGTTCTGGAAACAATGTTTCTATTTGTAGTGCCAGTTATCTTGATCCCAAGGCATTATAAAGCAGTCGTAATTTGGATCTTAAATTTAGCTTGCTATATACTAAGTTTGATGATAATATGTCATTGCTTTCGGAAACAATTTTTCTATTCTTAGTTACAGTCACTATAGCCGAAAACTAGTTATGCTAGTTATAGGCCGAACCTTAAATGACGCCAGTATTTATCAATTGAACGTGTCGTCTTGCTACAACGTAAGTCAATGTGGAACATAATTTGAACATTTAAACAAAATTAAAAACATTTTGAAAGAAATGCTTCAAGGGTAATTATTTAGATAATTGTACTTAAACTTAATATTCAGCCGAGCTGACTTTAAACTCGCATTCACGATCATTTCCTTAATGGTAACTTACTAAGTCCGTATATTGACCTGATAACATTTAGTTATTTGGCTGTTGAAATACGACATGGTGAAGCTATGCGGCCCACGCTCCATTGTCATAAATACGTTTTGTTGCATTATTCTTAATGGGATAGCTCTTATACATATTATTTTCGAAAGTTAAATATGATTCAATTTGATACGAAATGGCGGATGTCACTACGAACCCACATAAAACAAGGATGGAGGCTCCAGTGAACATTTAAGGAAAATTTTAGGAAATAAAATATTTGTAAAAGTAAGTTGATCAGATGACAATTAATGAACAACCATTGATAATTTCATGTGAACATTCTGAATACTACAAAAAATATGAGTAAAGTTATTTTCTTGCTTGAGAAATATAAATATGAAGACCAGTAAATGTATATGTTGATTTGTATGGAAGTGTTATATAAAATTGACAATATAATCATTCAAAAGGTTTTTTTTTATAAAAACTATAAATAGTCTGCTGAACTATATTATATATAATTTAATGAAAATTAGGTTAACTTTTCTATAAAAATAACCTAAAATATAATCCACAATAATGGCATGACTCTACAGACTCTACAATTCATAGGAGTAAACTTTGTCAGTCGACCCGTCCGTGGGTCGGTCCACTTCATTGTTTCCTGGCAATAACAAGACTTTGGATTGAGCTATTGCAATCAAACTTAGTATATAAAAACCTTATACTGAAACACAGTTTGGAATTGGGGTCAATGTTAAGATCAATGTTATTTAAAATAGAAACATGAATTCCGGAAAATACCAAAAGAAATAAGATATTGTAATCAAACTTGGTATACAGCAAGCTTATACGAAGACCCTGGTTTGGATTGTTTTTGGGCCCCTTGTATCAAAGTTAAAGTCAATGTAACCTAAATAGTTTTCAGATGAGTAAGCAAAGATATATTGTTATATAACTTGGTGTGAAGCAAGCTTATATGAAGGCAATCCGCGGTTGTTTTTGCTTTAGCACCTCCTCGGGTCAATGTCAAATTCACTATAAAAATTTTAAAAGAAAAATTATTTCTGGCATATAAGAAAAGTAAGAATGAGATATTGTAATAACACTTGGCATATAGCAAGCTTATGATCATGAAGAGACTAAGGTCTAGGTTCAAAAGCAAGAAAACTGTAACTGTTTGTTTGTTTGTTTAATGTTACGCCTTTTTCCAACAGTATTTCAGTCATACAGGCGGGTAGTTTCTTAACCATCGTTCCTGGAGAGTTACACCAGTACTAGACTACCTTCCTCCGCACTAAACTACCAAAGCATCTCCCGGGGATCGAACCCACGCCAGAGAGGTATTTTGATTAGAAGTCATCGACTCTAACCCCTCGATCACGGAGGCGGTCTTAAAACTGTAACTAAAAATAGAGAAAATGGTTTGTAGGTAATGACTAGAGGAGATAGGAATGACATATTGTAATTAGACTCGGCATGTTACAATTTTATGAAGATACCTACCATCGAATTCCTGTTGGACCCCCTAGGATTAGGATGGAGATAATTTTTACCAAAGATAGAAAACGGTTTCTGGACAAAAATTACAATATGGAAATAGATATTATAATCATATTTGGTATATATAGCTAGCTTGTATAGAGACCTCGCTTGGGATGGCTTTGTGACGCCATCAGTAAAATTTAAAATAGTTACCAGATTATGAGAGCTAGAAATGAGATATTGTTATTAAATTTTACTGTACAGATATTGCTTGGCATTGCTTTTGGTTTCTATAGGTCAAAGACAACGTCATTGTTACTAAAATCATAAAGTTAAGGGGTTGTTTTGAATAAGTATTTTTAAAAAGGGAGACTTTTTAAATATAGAATGATCAAATGAGTGTTTAAAATGGGTGGGATAGTGTAACATTTGTATATATATTTCAAACATTTTGCGTAGAAACAACTATTTTGTCGTGTGATTTGTTATCTGAATGCTATCATTTGTATCTTAACAACAATTAATAGGAAATCATTTAATATAAGTATAATTATTATAAATTATTTAGAGTTTGCTCATTTTTGAAAAAGTGGCTTTCTCCTAGCAAAGTTTTAGTTAAGAAAATATCAATAATTCATAATTCATACGGTATTCTTAGTTTAGATTTTGAAGGTGTCTTTTAATGTATTTAACTTTCCTATGTTGTCAATTTTACAGATCCTTACCGGCCCATTAGGGACATCTGACCTAAAGATGGAAATGAATAGAAGTAATATTTTTATTTCATAGATGAAACATCATAGAATGCAGGTCTAGTCGGAATTTTGCTCCAGACCACGTATGTTTCATATAATTTCAACACTTCTTGCCTTTTTTTACAACAAATATTTACCTTCCTTTTCAAATGAGTATCCCTTAATTAGATAAAAAGATTGTAATAATTGTTATCATAAACTTTCATGATTATACTATATTATGGAGATTTCATTCAAATATGACTATTTTTTTCTATATATCTATCCTATGTTTTAAAGATAATGGTTAACAGGCGACATAGGCAATAAATGTAACAATTATAAGTACACAAATGAAACATTATAAAATATATGTTAAGCTCGAATTTTGTGTCAGACAAATTATATTTCAAACAGTTTAGGCCGCGGGACGTGCTATTC
Source organism: Ruditapes philippinarum (assembly GCF_026571515.1). Lineage (NCBI taxonomy): Eukaryota > Metazoa > Mollusca > Bivalvia > Venerida > Veneridae > Ruditapes > Ruditapes philippinarum. Next base: position 138,045 of record NW_026857441.1, on the reverse strand, counting down.
ATCACCTATTATAATGATAGCCCTAGTTATTTTAGGAGGTCCCTCCAATGGTTTTTCTAAACGGTTTGGCCAAATCCGAACTATTGTTTAGGAAGAGCTCATTTTTAAAGATCCTGTAACATAAATTCTTCATGGTTTAATTTCATAAATATGCTCAAACTAGACATTTCTATCTTAAACGGACTTCGTAAACGTACTTCTTAATACGGAATAATTAGGGGATTTTCTCAAAACATAAATGTTCGAAAATAAGATAAAATGAGCAGTACGCTAAAACTGTGATGCTGCGATTTCAACATATCAAAATATTAAAGATGGACAATACCAGTTTCTTAATTCATAGACCTTATTGTAGTGCTAATTCAACCAAAGACCAACATGCCATTAAGTTTGTAGTGTCTAAAGGTAAATGTCGTTACTGCTGTCAATGCTGACGCCAAGTTCACAGAGTAGTTTTGGATTGTTTTTGTTGGGGGTGGGGGCTATATCCTGTAGAGAGCCTACTATTTTCTCTTATTTGATTAACATGGGAGCGCCTATGACTCATGCGATGAGCCGGTCGATTACGTTGACCTACTGCAACATTTGAAACAGCGAGCACTGGGTGCTGAACTTGGTCTTTAACAGCTCTATCATCGTTATTCTGACGTAGACTGTGTGCGAGCTGCGGACCTTTATAACTTCCTCCAATATCATCGCCGTATTATTTGTATAAATATCTCTGTTACCAAAGTATGTATAAAATGTAGTAAAGCTTCAGTGTGAAAATATACGAAATTCTCGAGCGTTAGAAAGAAACAATAATAGTACATATGCTATACCGGCTAACATTAAACCATAGGTCATCAAAAGTTGCCGATTTTCTTACAATAATACCTTTGAGTAGGAAACCCTGTCCATTGCTATTATACATGTGTCGTTAAATTGTTGTTATGTTAGACAACAATTGTGCTACATTTTGCTGCAACACTGTACTGTTTGCATTGTATTTTGATTTTCAGAATTAACACTAGCAGGCGAAGGCTACTTTTAGCAGCACTTTTAGTGCATGGTCATGTTAAGTTGCTGTAATGATGCCATCTCTACACACTGTACTAGATATTCGCAACCGTTTATTTTCAAATGATTCGATTATATATTCCGAAAGAAACGTTTTTCAAATTTTCTCAGAAAAAATGTACACTTTCTATAATCTTACTTGTAACGCATCAGAAACATTAATAGATATGTTAGATATCATAAACTTAGAAATTACAGTCGCCACAAACTGTTTCCAGTAAATATAATTTTATTGTTTGCGATATGAATACATCGTTATCCAACCCTTAATTGTAACACTTGCCACCATACTAGTATTCAATGTGTGCACCGCGTATGTACATGTTGAATTTCGCACATTTATACGTGCATTCTACACAGCATTTGTGAATTACATCACTCGGCCAATCATAAATCAATGGTTTAATAAACATGGCAGCTGGGATAAACTGTAAACCTGCAGTGGGTGCAATAGATGGAACATCACACGAAATATTGGGACCAATGGATATATATAAGAACACAAGAATTACTCTTGATTCTGTCACTTCCACACCATCAACGCATAGTTATTGTGAATTCAGATGGCGACCTTTGTATAATTCTTACACTCGAGATTTCGTGCAATGCCCACTGAAGCGTTACTACATATTATACATATGATGACATTTACGTTTTGTCCTGCTTCCACACCATGTACCAATATTTACTAGCATATCTTGAAAACATCGCTTTTTTGTCATTGGTTGAAAAATTAACACTACAATAGAGTATATAAATGAAGTTTGTTCGTTTGTTAGTTTTTATTGGGTCTTTATATAAATTATGGTTATATTGTCTCCATCTTTAATTTGTTGATGGTTGATAGAAAAACTATAAATAGCATGTAAAAAACCGATGTATTACAGTTTTATTGATCTTTTCATCATTTATCTTTTGAGAAAATCCCCCAGTTTATTACGTATTACGAAGTCCGTTTACGAAGTCCGTTTAAGATAGAAAGGTCTATTAAGATGTATCAATATTGTACGTTCCAAAAAGCATTATTTATAAAGATATTACGAAATTCAACATTTCATGTAAACAAAGGGAGGTAATTAGAAATTTTATTTTTTATCTAGTCTTAGTCAAAATTTCCAATAAGAATTGAATGCATATATTTTAATGAATACATATAATGTGCACAATTTAACTAAAGTGTGGTATACAATTGTTTATTTAACTATCTATTGAGCGATTTTGTAGGACAAATACACAGTTTTAACTGTAGGTCAAACTTACGGTAAAATATCAAATTCTAAACATGACCTTGATGGTCTATGTTACTTGAGATCAAAGTCAAACTTGAATAACTTACACTAATAGTTTTTCCAAACGTGTTATTTTGTCCAACTTTAAGTCAAAATCGTATAGGATCGCTTTCGTTCAAAATAAAAAGGTGTCATGAATTGCCGAAGACCAATGCGCCTATAAAGTTTGAAGGCCAATGCCCTTAATTGGAATGTCAAGTTATTGGCACGAAACCGTGTTTACCAAAATCCATTTATAAATAACAAAGTTATAGCCAGTTATACCATAAAAAAATCATAATATGACATTCGAAAAGAATAGAGAAAAACAGAATTCTCAAATAAAGTCAAATGCGGTAAAATTGAAAATTTTGCAGGTCATTTATTACTTAAGAGAATGGCCAATTTTGATCTTTAAATGTCTGTTCTACATAATTGTTATGACCAATAATGAAAAAAAAACAATTAAAGAATGAACAAGGCAGTCTGAAGGACAACTAAAACCCTTTCCGCAGCGGACATAAATGTGTACTTCTTGACCTTTAAACAACAATGACCTTGTTGCTGTGCCATGCATAAAATAAGCATTATAGTTTTTTTGTGCCAAGCTATTTAAAATATACCATAAAGTCAAAACGTTATGAAGAACATTTAAGCTTGACCGTGGGGTAGCAACCTAAATGTTGGGTTCTGACATCGTGTAATGATGGTGATCATTTCTGCCAAGCTACCTTAAAACATTGCAGGGGTTAAGATATTATGGAACGAACACAAAATGTACACTTGTAACACTTGACCTTTTAAGTGTGACCTTGACCTTGGGGGAAGCAACCAAATTGTTACGCTATGCACATTGTCTCATAATGGTGGTCACTTGTACTAAGATATTTCATTTTTCCAGCGGTTAAAAGTAATGTTGCGGTCAAGAAATACACAGTTTTAACACTTGACCTTTAAGTGTGATTTGGGCGATGCAGTCCAATTATTACGCTCTGAAAATCGTCTCAAAATTGGTGATCACTTGTGCCAAGTTATTTAAAAAACATATTTCAGCTGTTTGAAAAGAATCGATCAGATACGAAATGGAGAACATTTAACATTTGACCTTTTAGTGTAAACTTGACCTTGAGGGAGCAACCACTTTATAGCGCTCTACAAATTGTATTGGGAACCCAGCAAGCGCCTCGAGTTCGCCTAGACGGACTGACGGTAGGACGGAGGCCATTCCTAATATATACCCTCCCTGCAACGCGACAGGGGATTTAAAATATTTGACAAATGTTTCTAGATAGCAACAGCAACAGGATTGGGAACGGCAAAATGACTGTAGCAATAGGAAAAGAAAAGAATTCGAAAAGAATGCACTAAAATGATAGGATTTTTTAATATTTTGAAAAGAAAAATATCTACCTTTGTGGTTTTAACGATGTTTGCCCCAAAAAAATTAAAACAATGCCTATCACAAACCATGAAGAAGAAGACATACATACAGGAACGTCAATGACTGTCGTCGCGCACGGAAAGCTTGTTACAATTTAATATATCCAAAAGAAATTAATCTTTCCGATTCCTACAATGTTGTGGTTTATTATATAATTGCACATATATGTTTTAGACGTCATTGTGTAGCTGCAAAAACTGCAAATGCAACTGACAAACAATGTACGCGTATATATATTTATCCATAGTTTAAGGCTTTAAAGGTTGTGACCAGGATTTTTAAATATATTTAAAAAAAACACTGTATCTAGGTCATTCATGCAAACAGAACTATTCACAAAAACAAAAAAAAGGCTTTTCGCACAACGATTCCCCTGCTCACATTCAACATCGTTCATTTGCAAAACTCTATGTTAAAGCTTTCATAAATGTAATATTGTTGAATTAACAGACATCATTTCTTAATGTTAAAATCATTTAAATAGTCATATTTACCATGTCGTTTTAGTGTTCGCCCCCTTCCTTCTGTCCAGATGACTGTTTCCTTGACAATGATTGGTGAAGTCTTTGGAGAAACATTGTCAGGTTTCCTTTTTATCCAGACGTCCTAATTTTCATTAATTTACAAATATATCACTAAACTAAAAACTGATACAACTACATCATTGTACATATTGATAATAAATGTATACTTTTACTTGTCTTTCAAAATAATATTCTCTCAAGAGTTCTTTCACACGAAAAAGATGGCCTTGAATAATATTATCTTGTGCTTCTGTTATCAAAGTTTCCCTAAATTTTTTAAAGAAGTATATTGGTCGATCTTGTAAAATATTAAATACTTTTACCGTCTAGTTTTCATTTAATTACACACTTTGAAAATATCAGTTACGATATTTATTACCAGATTCAGCATTATTTAGCCAATAAATACCTATTTAAATTAAATAATCAAAAACAATTTTCTTCCCAAAAGGGATATGAGAGATACATGTCTCTGTGGACTTACAATGCCCCAGAAGCTAAAAGTGGCCACTCTACTTCAAAAATCATCCGATTCGGCTGACAATTTTAAGTAACATTTTCATAATATCTAATATAATAAGGAGAGCAAGAAGATTTTATCCATATTTACACGGACGGTTCTAAAGATGTGTGTATGTTCAACTTTCTTTAAAATCATTCTGCATCTAGAATGAGACTACCTGACAATACATGTATATGTATATATACATACTGCTTAAAGATCCTGTAACACATTTTTTTCATGGTTTTATTTCAAAGATATGATGTTCAAATTAAGATTTGTTAATATTTTAAGTTCCAATAAGCATTATTTAAAAAGATATTACCGAATTTAAAATTTCATGTAAATAAAGGGAGGTTATTAGAAATTTATTTTCTATAAATTCTTAGCCAAAGTTTCCATTAAGAAATGAATGCATATAATTTATTGATTAAATATAGTGTGCATTAATATTTGCAGTACACATTTTACATATTCTTCGGTGTTTGAAAATTGTTTTATTTGCATAATTATATACATATATAATGTTTTGCAAGTGTGGTATACAAGCCAGCCCGCATAGCTCAATCGGTTAGAGTGCGAGACTTGTAATCTCGACATTGTGGGTTCGATTCCCGGGCTGGCCAACTAAAATTACTAATCAGTCTTTCGGATGAGACTTTAAATCGAGGTCCCGTGTATGGGTGCTTAAACACTTGGCACGCTAAAGAACCAGGAGAAGCTTTTGGAATTGGGGCATCTTTCTGTATCTGTAATTGCACTATTCTCCAAAAATCTAAAATGACTAATACTCTTCTGGAGGACTCGCCCATATGGGCAACCGGTGGCGAGTATTAATAAACGCAAATACACACACAAAGTATACAAACACTAACAATATCAATCACAAAACATACAGGATCTTTAAGCACATGCTACTGATTTATTCTTTTCATACATTTGTTTTGTTTTTTTGTTGTTGTTGTTTTTTTTTCAGATTCACTTTCTATGTTATCATCATTTAAATTTCGAAAATCAGATAATATTATGATAAAAACGTTCTTTTGATTCAGGATATGTTAAAAAACCGAGTCAGTGAAATTATGGTGGATTCTTAAATAGAGAAAAACAATATTGCTTAAGAGAGACCCAAACACGGCAAAATTTGAAATGTTGCAGGCTCTGCTTTATTGAGCCTGTTAATTGACGGAACTGAAACGTACAAGTTACCATTCACGCCCCCCCCCCCTCTATCACCGGCTTTAGCAAATTCAACATTTAACCACGAAAATGGTGAAATTTTGAATTTAGAAACAAACATTCGCAGATGTGTTCTTATGGGGGTTATCAAGGAACATTCAATGTTACACGATAGTGCCATTCCTTCAAAAGCGGCATATTGTCCAAAAGTAAAAAAAAAAACTGACAAATGCGAGGAAAAGGGAATTTCCGCTTGCTATGGACTTGATAACTACTCAACCATTAGACTTTTCGTTTGAAACTTCTATAAGTTTAGTTTAAAGATATTTTATTGCAACAAATAATGCATGTAAAATATAGATAACACAAAAATCTATGTCAGATAAGTGAATTGCAAATGGGTTTGGCAACAAGTTATTACTTTTTGTACAACATTTGTTTTGATAATATAAATTGTTCGGATTGTTTCCTTAGAATAGTTGCAAATCACGGAATTCTAGTGGAATTAAGAAAAAAGGGAGTAAAATTTTTTTTTAAAATTCGGCAGTTATTTTTCGGCATTTATCTACTTTCGGAAACACGTTCCAACAAAGGAGTGATTTTTTTTATCTTGAACGTTACAAGTTAAAAAAGAGGCATGCGAGAGGTCTATTTGCAGCTTTTGGGGATTGTTTAATAATATTTTTCTAATGGCGTGAAAGTAAGAAGTTCTGATTGGTCGAATTGCAACTGCGGATAATAAAAATAGTTCGGCTATTTCCATCTGTCCGCGGACATACTCAAATTAGGAATAATAGGCAAGGTTTTCCGATGTTAAAGGAGCAGCAAAATTTCTTTTCACGGTTAAATCGATCATATAAGTGTGTTTGGTAATATTGTTACGAAATTAACTGGATTTTTTATAAAACAGAAATCTTTCTAAACACCTTTTCGCTGAAAATGTCTATCATTTAGATATCTACGCTTGTAGAATGACCACTCAAATAAAGTCCAACAGAGTTTTCTGGATTCTAATATCTTTGACAGATGCAAATGGGTTCAAATAAGTAGGTAATGTATTTAAAATATAATTATCGGCTTCTTTTTAAAGTCGGAAATACAAAAATGAATATAGAACGGAACAAAAAGTAGGGTACAGGTGATTAGGTTTTATTTTGTATGAAAATTATACAGAAAAGGCAAATTAAAATCATTATAAAGAAAAAATATATCATTATAAATTACGAGTTTTCGAGATAGCTCAGCCGTTAAAGCAGCCTAGACTTTGTATAGACTGACATGGTGATAGGAAGGTCTCATGTTCAAGTCCTGATATGTCTGTAACTTGAATTATACTTTGATGTATCAATTAGATTTAAATCTTTCAGACTTTTAAATAAATTCCTGTTCTTCACAAAGTCAAATTCATTTCCGGCATGATAAAATAATGAGTTTCCAAATAAAAGTGTTCCTGCATTTAAGGGCTGAAAAGGTCTAGTAGCTAAAAATAAGTTGCATCTTTATTCGGTAACCTGTTTTAATTTAAGACAAAATAGTGCTCTGCATCTTCCATTCCACTACTTCAGGCACATAATGGATTTTGACGTAAATAATTCAGCACCGGTTTCTTATTCTAGCATGTTGAATTGAAGAAATACGTTTTCCACTTGAAATATTTTGAGAACAACAGGCGATTAAAAAAGATTTTTCATTACATTTTTTAAATTTGAGAGGGTTGGGGCATCGCGAATGGTTTGTGAAAGTTATTACATAGTTTAACACGTGCATTAAGAGATTATAGATCTAGAATGGATTTCTATACGTCTTTGTATAGTTAAATAGCTCGAGTTATTTCTCAGATCATAATGATTATTTTCTTGACCATTGGTGGGAATTACGGAAGCGTATCAGGGCCTACAGTCGGTGAGATGTTTTGCGCCAAGTCAACTTATTTTTATTCGCATTGATAAGATGTTTTTGCATTTCTCAATAAAATTTACTAACAAATATGAGAAGCTTTTAGGCATTGCAACTGAATTTTTCTCGATTTGCTTGAAGTTTTTGTCTCTTCAACAAAAATCCTGTCAACACTTCTTGATTTCACGACTTTGCTGAAACATTTAGTAAGACGCAAAGACGTTACTCGTATTGACAAATAGCTCACGTAATTTAACAAAGTTTTTTTGCAATGATTAAAAACATCTATGTATTGCGTATGAATCTTAACGTCTTCACGGAATGTTTTATGTATTACGTATTAATCATAACATCTTCATGGAATGTATTTGGTCAAAACGAGAAGAAACAAGTTGACATGACGTGAAACTTTTAGATAAGTGGAGGCCCTGATACGCTTCCGTAGGGAATAACTCAGAAATATAAGTTGACAAAGACCCATGTTTCTCTTTATAAACTTATACTTAGTCTATTTTTGCATTATCCGCCGGTCTAATAGAGAAACTCAACGGACTTTATTAAAAGATGTATCACATGAAACAGAACGTGTAAGACCAGTTACTATTATTACATATATTTATATTGCATCTTTTCTACAGTTTCTTTCTCTACATTAGTTTAGCTATCCCATAAAATTGACGCATATTCCAAAATTGGTTTAAGTATGATGGCAGATTTTCTTCCAACAGTTTACCATATTATATCGAGCTAACTATTTGACTAACTAGTTGGTTTTTGTGTTAACACGATAAATAACATATATTTATCAGGCTAGCTTGATATTTCTTCTGTTAGATAAATAAATACAGGATAAGAATCTCACTTCCAAAATACTAAAAAGTGCCCAGAACTGCCAACACTTACCAGGTAAATAATAGATAATTATCTGTTTATCTATAAAACTTTTGTGTTTGTTAACTAAAGTATCAGATAATTATCTGTATACTTCGATAAATGTTCTGTTAAATGTAGGTTATTATATAAATATTTAGAAATTACTCTTTCCATTACTTTACCGAGAAAAATGATTAATGATATAATTAGATGGAATTTTCTTATTCCCTTTTTAAATAGTGGTATTACGTTATCATAACAGTGACATTCTGCATCAACTGAATCATTATGTAAAAAGACTGTTGTTTGTGTTTATTGTAATAATTCTTTTTATAATTCTACACACGACATTCAAACTCCTGAGTCATGCAGTAAAATATTATTAGAAGAATTATTTGGGTCCATTAAAGTACGCGAATGATTACATGAGTTTGCTGAGCTATTATGGTCGGCATCGTGTTAAGGAATTTTCTATTGTTTGAATTAAGTTGATCTTAATTATTATTACAATAATTTTACCTATTTCTGAAGCATATTCGATACATACATTTAACTTTTCTAAAACACTAACGTATAGTGAGGGGGGCTATATACTTTCATATTAAAAAGGTTTACTTTTGTCTTCTTTTTTTGAGCCAAAGTGTTTCTGGGAGGAAACATTCTAGACCAAAACATCTTTGAGATCTTAAATGGGCTGGAACTTATAAAAAGAAATTCTTCAAGAAGTACAGTATTATGTTTTATAAACATATAGTTATAACCTTCATGTAATAGAACATTATTCTTTATATCTGTTGAAAGTGTGTCTCAGTAAAGAATAGCATATCAAAATATTTTCCTTAATATAGTGTATTTTATTTTTAATTATGCGAATAGTTTGGTGTATTATAGACAAACAGTGGTCTGTAATATAATCAGGCCTTAATTAAGTTCAATATAACCAGATAACAATTGTAATCTAAGTAAAAACAATGAATAAATTAATAGTCATGAGATCCAAAAGTAATATCAGATGAAAAGAAATCAAATTTGAGATATTTAACAAACTGCATGATATCAATCTATCTTCTGTCAACCGTCAAACGTCAAATTTGATTATAGTATACCTTTAAGTATAGCTTGCAATGAATATGTCACTGTCATTCAATGCCGTGATGTTCCACAGGTTCGTGAAAGTAAAAAATTCATTGCAAGCTATATAAATGGAGAATATGTAACTTTGGCATGCTCAATTCTTTATTTAAGAAAAGGGAAAACATAATCAGACCTTTTCAATTGGCAAAACAAAAACAACTAAAAAAAACAAAAACAAAACAAGGAGAGTGAATCTGAAAAAATAATTTATAATCATTATCATGCAGGTAAATGGTATGACAATTCTTGATCAATGACTTTCCCTTCTACAATGAATATTGGTGCATTATCAATATTTTCGTGGACTGGTTAAAATACACTTGCAAGTTACATGTCATTCAAGAGAAACATAACTTACGCAATACATCAAACAGAAGAAAATAATTCTTGATGAAATATTTTTAAAAAAACTGATTTCTCTAAGAATAATGATTTTAAAAATACTTACATCTGGCCTCCCTACACCATAAATGCTCTGAATTTATAATAATAATAATAATAATAATAATAATAATAATAATAATAATAATAAAAATAATAATAATAATAATGCGATTAAAGATTTCTAAATTTTTTAAAAATAAAATTAACTTTTGTAGCCTTTTTATGTGTCAATAAATACAGACAGTTGCGCATTTCAGTTCAATTTCGAATAAAACGAACCGACAAGATATTTTAATAACAAACAAAACCAACTGTGTATGTCTAATTTTAAGACCACTTACTTCCTGAAGATATCCAGCAAACCGGACAGTTTCCTGAAACAAGAAAAACAATTAATAAATATGCAACAGCATTGTTAAAAGTATTGAAGAAATGTGAAAGTATTACATTTGATAAATAATCAAAGATAAAAACTTCTCTTCATCTCTTGCAGAATTTTAGAAAACTGAATGGACTCCACTGAGGTCAAAAAGCCTAAACCATAAATTACGACACAATAACATTACATCAACTGGGGCAAAAAGATAACAAAAGAATATACTCATAACTTAACCTAAAAACGATTTTAGCGATTATTAGTCTGATTTCTGTTCAACGCGTTTATAAATACACTTTTGATATTTGGTTATTTTGCTTAACTGAATAAATCTTGTATAAATGACCTTGAAATTTGCAAATTTGCAAATAGGTTTTTGACCGCTATCGTTTTGTATTATTAAGTCCTTTTCCAATCATTTGCCTATTCTGATTGTTTCGTTGTTTTTTGGGGTTTTTTTGTTCTTTTTTCGTTCTTCTAAATTGAATTCTACCACATTTTAACATTGTACATCGTACGGCAGTACATATTTTCGACCTATAATGCCCGACACGCGGACTTCTTGCAACATACATAAGCAAAGGTGTCAACACAATAAATAATGAGAACATTTATTTTCTTGCTGTAAGGCATTCCTAATTGTATGATGTTCTTAATACTACAATAGCAATAGCCGTCAAAAACCTATTTGCAAATTATCAGGTCATTCATACAAGATTTATTCAGTAAAACAAAAAAAAAACTTAAATACTTACATTTGGTCTTCTTGTATTATAAATGCTCTGAAAGGATAAAAATAATTTCTGTAAACTTGTAAAGCTTGGTGAAAATGTCAGTTCTTAATCAAACAGCCACTAAACTAGAATTTCGCACCCGTTGCATGTCTTTTTTGTGTTAACTTCTTTATGTTAAAACAAACTCCACGTCAAGTTCAATTAAATCGTCTTAATGATTGGTCTTATGATTGTAATGCCCAAGTATGAAGACAATCAATTAATTATTTTCACAGTAGTTTATATAAAATCTACTGAAATACTTCATGGTCACAGTCATTTATGAGGCAAGTTAAAATTATTTTGAACTTCTTGAAAACATTGTCCTTAAGGTATGTGTGCTCAAGTATGAAGACATTCCATTGATAAAATTCTTAAATAACATTTTATGGTCAATAACAACAAAAATCAAGGTAAAGTCAATAATTGAAGGTTTGATCCATCTAAAATGGCAATACATGTATCATCAACGGAAAGAACACACACTGAGTGGAGGAGGTCCCTATTTGGTATGACTTTTGGTCCAGCCCTTTTTATGTACATCGTATGTATGCTTAAGACAATGATGTATCATGTACAAATATACAATAAAATATTATTAAACTAAAGTATAGAGTGTTCTTCTCAATAGTATATTAATGTATGATATATATTTCTTCACTGGTAAAAACTGTTTATTTGTTTTAGTAATATAATGATATTTAACAAAAGAAAGGGCAGTACTCAAGTTAACATTATCTAAGGTATCACTGGATTCATGGAAAGAGAAATTAAATTCAACAAAACCTTACAATATACATTAAATAATGTTAAACTTGACAACTTCTGTACTATATTAAAATAAAATGTCTTTAGTTTACATGCTTACAGGAAATTTCTTTTATTTAGACAGTGGTGTCTCAAAGAATATCGAAATCCAGCTTTGATTGCAATTACTCTGCTCAAACTAGGATGATTAATTACTGGTTGAATTAAAGACTAAGGTTTTAACTCTAATATTTACAACGTGCTTATCATCACTGTGGTGTTTGCTAGGGTATTGCTATGGTATGTAGCAAAGACCAGGAATTAGACGACTTGAAAAATCAACGTCATGTCGAAGCGTGGCGAAATGTGTTATGGACGATATAAACATCTATAAAATGGGTGACCCCTAGGAAGTAATGAAAACAACAATATCAAATTTTAGGTTGCTTTGTTGGTGTAATGCATTGATAAATGCTTATGGAACATTCACATACCTACATCAAGACAAAAATGTTCTTTTTCTAAGTCGCGGTAAGCTCCAAATAAAAGATAAAACTTCCTAGATACCAGTTGTAAGAGGTGTTTATCGGACTTTAATGTTTCAGACTCGTGAGAAAACATTACGCACTTCAATAAAGGAGGCTTTCATTGAACGCCGCCTTTCCTTGTTGATCTTATTTATCATATTTCATCTGAAAAGTGATTCAAAATATGTTGCTTAGTTGATAAATGCCGAAAATATATTATCAAGAAAATTGTGTTTGAGAAAATGGTATTTCAGAATGAACTGTCATAAATAACGTCTAAAAACCCGCACATTTTCAAAGCAGCGCTTTACACTTAATCAACAGAATAGTCACAAACTGTAGTTTAATTCACCGGATTGGCTTTTAAACCAGTAAAAGAATGGGATTATAGTTCAACAAAGACTGAAGATCAAAACAAATCCGAAGATCCTTACCAAAGTTTCCGAAAATGTACTGTTTCCAAAGACGCAAAAAGTGTAGAATGTAGCAAGAAACAAAACATATAAAGGAGGGTGCCCTTGATGGTGAAACGAGACGGTTAACGGTTAAGCGTTATTCAAACAGTTGTTATGGTAATAAAAACCCGGAAAATCATGCATATATAATGAAAAACTAAATAACCATAAAAAATTCTTATGACCTACTAGCGTCCGAGGAAGCAAAGTAGAAGACGAAATTAAGATAATTCAGTACCATTGGGTTTTCAAAAATCTTTTGCTATCCATATTCTTATTATTGGCGTCCGCGTCGAAGCGCGGCGCCTCTTATGGAATGAAATCAGATTTTGTGAAAGGGCAATTGCAACTTCTCGGGCCTTTAAGTCGGTCATAATAGCCAATCGTTCCGATTAGTGGGTGTTTTGATTATTAAAAATGAATAGCGAACTGGAGAGTTTCGCAATGCAAACATATTAAAATGAAATAATCTTCCGTCAATCAATCGCGCTCTATTACTTGCGCTCTACGGTTTTATTATTAAACATATTGTAGTACATGGTATGTTATTGTTGTACATGCATCCGAAAGCTGCAAATAGAGTGATGACCTTCCAAATATCTATTTATAGACGGATGTACTATTCGCCGGTCTGATTTCGGTAATTCCCGGTCTCTTCCGGTCTATATTGACCGGCATTTACTAGAGACCAGCGAATTTTTATGGTAATAATATGACACCATCAACTTTGAAACATGTTATTTAATTTTAGCTTTAGTGGTCCCTAAAAGGGGCCATTCATATTTATGTGAGCAAACTTGATAAAAGATTACCCAAAAAGTGATAAAAGATTACCCAAAAATGCTACAGACAAAGTTTGGTGATCATCCATCAATTAATTCTGTAGGAGAAGATGTTTAAACATATTTCTTTTTTTAATTTTAGCGGCCCCTAAAAGGGGCTAATCAAATTAATATGAGCAAACTTGATAAAACACTTCCTGTTAAATGCTACAAAGCTTGGTGATCATCCATCAATTAGTTCTGTAGAAGAAGATGTTTAACGGTTTTTCTATTTTTAGCCCTAGAGACCCCTAAAAGGGGCCAAGACTACCTAAGAATGCTACAGATAAAGTTTGGTGATCATCCATCAATTAGTTCTGTAGAAACAAACGTATAAAGGTTTTTCTATGTTAAGCTTTAGCGGCCCCTAAAATGGGCCAATCAAATTCATATGAGCAAACTCATAAAAGACTACCCAATAATGCTACAGACAAAGTTTGGTGATCATCCATCCATTAGTTCTATTGAAAAAGATGTTTAAAGGTTTTTCTATTTTTAGCCCTAGAGACCCGTAAAAGGGGCCAATTAAATTGATATGAGCAAACTTGATAACAGACTACCCAAGAATGCTTCAGACACAGTTTGGTGATCATCCATCCATTAGTTCTGTAGGAGAAGATGTTTAAAGGTTTTTTTCTATTTTTAGCTTTGCTGGCCCATAAAAGGGGCCAATTGGAATGACATGAGCAAATTCAAGTGTGACTATCACAAGGATGCTACAGACCAAATTTGAAGTAAATCTGCTTAGTAGTTTCTGAGAAGAAGACGATTGTTGACGCATGACGACGGACGCCGGAGCATCCCCCTTTGATACTAATAGCTCTCCCTGAGCCTTCGGCTCTGGTGAGCTAAAAAACAATATAAAATCGATATTACAATTATTGTATAATAAAACAATTATGATCAACATGGTAATATAACCAGTGTCATATTTTTACTAAGTGTGTACAGATACCTTAAGATGGGTTCTTCGCTTTTAGGAATTACATAATAAGGGACAATGCACAAGTGTGGTGTTGATCATGCCTTACGCAAATGGATTATAAAGGATTGTATATATTCGTTGCTATTAATAATCACGATATTACATTTATGACCATAAAAATAACAATTATAACATAATAGTATACATGTATTTTATTACTTCTAAAATGTAAAAGATCTATTGATTTTGACTACTTTTTTGTATGTTCCAAAGAAAATACCACATGAACTTGAAATTCTATCAAATCACAAATATTAATGATAATATCCAAAAATTCCCCCCTATGTAGTATAAATAAACTTATACCATATGAGGAGTATATTTTGAATATCATTGACCCGTATATTTTGGATATTATCGTTAATACATTGTATTGATAAAATTGCAAGTTCCTGTGGAAAAAACAAGTAATATTCTAATCTCTAGCATGCCTACCAAAGTTCATAATGAACAATGTCTTTCGTCCGCTCATTCATAAGTGATATACACCAATTTACCATTGAAAAATTTATTAGAATATCTTGTCATCATATGTCTACTAGTTCATCTTCACTTCCTGCATTTCTTGCTTGGACGCCTTTTGATGCTTTGCATCAATGCTTTTCTTGTATTATGTTTAGTTTAGTTGTAAGAGATTCCTTGATGACCTGTTTTCATTGTATACACGCCGCTGGCATGCTTTGGAATTAACCATTCCACAATGACTTGTCTGTTTTCACAGTATATAAACAAAATCACTGTACCCTGTCTTACGAGCCTATATATAATTCAATATGTACCTTGTCTTGCAAGTACAAGCACGTGTACCCTTCTTTGGAGCCTATATATTTTTACTTTTACTTGTATCTTTCTTGCGAGTACAGGAAGTTGACTGGTTTATATACTGTGGTTTTAGTATTACCCCATTTCAAATCCACTCATTCTATGGGTTTTTTTTTAAATCTCAAACGGTAATCTAATTGTTTATTTAGATATTGAATAATTTTCAATAATCACCTACCGCCGCCAATATCATTTGAAGTAATTTCTGTAATTGTTTATCAAAGGGACAACTGGGAGGGACCATTTTTTGACTCTAGAGTCTTAGAAATAACAACGGATTTTAACATACAGCCGTGGTCATGTAACCTTCTACGTGATTTGTTCGTGTCATTCCATGAAAAGCGGTGAACAGTCTCCATGATTAACGTGTGCCCTTAACAAACAAATGGCGGAGGACAAAGAAAATTTAAATGTAAATGAAAATCAAGGGCTATGAAGCCAGCACATCACATCTTTTCCTTATGAATACATGTAATTATGTTTTTAATTTTCTCATAAATATTTGTAAAAACAACACCCAAAAAGCAAAATTTATAACAAAGACATTAGAGATATTTGATTAATTGCATTTTAACTAAGTTCTCAAGATAGTTGTAAAAATGAGAATGGTTATGCGTATTTGTTATATTTTAACAGGAATGAAAATCGATGGTATTTTTAATTTTATTTATGTTGAATTTAGCACACAGTTGCATGTATTCCACCGAGTTTAGTAGCAATAATAATAAGTTTTAAAGTAATAAAAAATATAAACTAGAAATGTGTCCATAGGACACGGGTGCCCCCACCGCAACACTGTTCTGTCAATCTTTTTACTAAGTCAAGGGAAATAACTCTACAAATACTGGATAAATCCACAAGCGAAACCCCAGGTGCAAATCTAAAATATGCTGAGCAACCTGCCCATAAGGTTTATTGACTATTCAAATCCTTTTTGAGAAACTTGCGACACAAGTTGAAAATTGCAAAAATTTTCTAAGTGAAGGGCAATAACTCTTAAAATACTAAATAAATCCGGACGAAAATACCTGGTGCACAACTGCACATGCTAATCAATATTCCTGTAAAGTTACATGACTCTTAGGTCAAATACTTTTTGAGTTATGTGCGACACATGTTGAAAATTGCCAAATTTTACTAAGTCAAGGGCAATAACTCTGAATACTAAAAATATCCAGACCAAAATACCCAGGTGCACAACTACACATGCTGATCAACATTCCTGTAAAGTTTCATGACTCTAGGTAAAATACTTTTTGAGCTATGTGCGACACAAAGTGAAAATTGCAAAATTTTACTAAGTCAAGGGCAATAACTCTAAAAATACTAAAAATATGCACACAAAAATACCCAGGTGCACAACTACACATTCTGATCAACATTCCTGTAAAGTTTCATGACTCTAGGTAAAATACTTTTTGAGTTATGTGCGACACAAAGTGAAAATTGCAAAATTTTACTAAGTCAAGGGCAATAACTCTAAAAATACTAAAAATATGCACACAAAAATACCCAGGTGCACAACTACACATGCTGATCAACATTTCTGTAAAGTTTCATGACTGTAGGTCAAATACTTTTTGAGTTACATGCGACACAAAGTGAAAATTGCAAAAAATTTCTAAGTCAAGGGCAATAACTCTGAAAATACTAAAAATATCCAGACCAAAATACCCAGGTGCACAACTACACATGCTGTTCAACATTCCTGTAAAGTTTCATGACTCTAGGTCAAATACTTTTTGAGTTACATGCGACAAAAAAGTGAACGGACGGACGGACGGACGGAAGGACGGACGGACAAGGGTAAATCTAAATGCCCGCCACTAATGTGGGGGCACAAAAATTGACAGATTCGATGCATGACAAAAGTGAGATATTGTTAAAGTTGGCCATATACGCTGTTGTGCATGGAGGTGTTACTTCCTCTAGTTGTATCATAGTTTGGGGACCTTTCTGTTGAAAAAGTGTAAGAGTTAAATCGTATACATTTACATGCACAGTGCGGTAACTGGAGTGCAGGTATCAGTTTCCCGCACTCCAGATTATGCCCGTTGATTGGCTCATTTTTGCTGGGGTTTACATATAGTGACGGCAGAGAAAGGGAAAGAGGGAGAAATATCATATTCAGATTCTCGTTCATTGGTAACTTTTTCCCGGGGTTTAAAATTTTGACAACAGGGAACGTGTTTTTATGTTTGACTATGATACAAAAGAGAAAGAACACCAAAACACTCGGCAATATGATTTATACTCGGGGGCTACGCCCCCTCGTACAAATCAGATAGCCTCGTGTTTCGGTGCTCTTTCTATTACTAATAGCATACATGAATAATCACAAGCGCGAAAGATTAGAACATCATTGATGAATTATCAATATATAAATTATGTTGCAGTCATTAACATGTAGATCTTTTGCCATAAATGATATGTATAAAGTTTCACAGAAAAAGTAGTCACTTGTGATTATAACGCGGCAAAGTATAAATTAGACGGTTACGGGTGTTGCCGTAACAATCCCACTCACGGGCTTATATTAAATAAAATATATCTGAATCAAATATCATCAGTCCTGCGTCTATAATTATTTTCCAACACACGGGTTCTTCTTGGAAAATAATAATAACAATTATTATTATTATTATAAAATTGATAATAATATTAATAAAAATAATAATAATATGATAATAACAATGATAATAATGATAATAATAATGATTACACATGTAATACAAATAATATTTTTTTATTATTATTATGTTATCATTATTTAATTTATTATCATCATCATTATTTTTATCATTATTTAAAATAATTAAAAATTTAATTAAATGAAGTGACATATTCGATAAATGATAGAAGAGATATTGACAAAATTGGTCATGTTTTTTACGCTGTGGTTGGAGGTGTCACTATCTTTAACATTAGCATACATTTACAAGAGCTTAAAGGTAAGATAAGAAAATCAATGTTGGTTATCAATATATAAACTATCATAATTATAATCATTATAATCATGTACACGTAGATCTACTTAAATAAACAAGTGCATAAAGTAATTTAAACCAGTTAATAATAGAACATTTCGTAATATAAAAAAGTACCTTTTTCACTGGAAATTTAGATTTAATACCTCCCATATTAAGGTTGCAGTTGTCACAATAATCGTATAAAAAAAATAAAACTCCCCAATAATAAATGTTAGGTAAAATAAGTCCTACTTTAACAGGACAAACTTAGTCTGTACATTTTGTATAGACTGTCAGGCGTAAAGATATCGGTATTGTATTGATCTGATATTGCCTGACACTACTGTCTTATTAATATTTGGTGGTCTTTTCAATAAGGTCTGTAATTTGTTTCGATTTACAGTGACTTTATGATAATGTAAGAGTGACGTTGCATTTCTAGTGTACACTAAAGTTTACAATTTTTGTCTAAAAAGGTTAAACAATTATTTTTAGAAGAGAATATAGTAGAAGATAAAAAAAAGAATTTTAAATATCTTGATGGCAAAGTTGGTCGTCATTTGGATGCAATAAAACTTAAAATTTTTACGAGTTCGAGCCTGACAAGTTTAACTCCCCCTCCCCCCGCCCCCCTTATTTTTTCAATTATACTAAAGATGCAAATGAAATGGAATTAAAGGTAGTTGTGTTATATTATCTACTTATTTACATATAGCGGTAAGAATATTTTTTTATCCTGTGTAGTGTGAATATGCAGTAGTCATAAGTCATATTACTTGTGCAGTGCACGAGTATTTCGTGACATAAATTCATAATTTTGATGTGCAAGTGGGCCAAAAAAAAAATCTTTTTTTCTTTCAAATTTTCAAGATAAAAAAAAGAAGAATCAAGTCTAAATATGTTTTAGTCAAGGTTGGACCCCTAAAAGCAAACAACTTTAACGTTTAAACAAATCTTAAACAAAATTAAGGAATAAAATAAGTTTTTCGGCTATCACCTGGGTCAGTATGTCATCTGCAGGTGTTTATCACACATCATATTCAAGGCACACTTGTCAATTATAGAAAAATAAAGTCTGGCGATAATAAATTACTTTTTAAAAAGAACGAACAAAAATTAGTGTGTCCTTTTGTAAAAAATTTTAGAAAGACGTCATTTTTCATCCCTTCATTTTGTAATCATTTTGGTGTTCGTTGTGTCGTATAGTTGAAATAAATACTGTTACACATCATATTAATATAAATGACAAGTCGACATGTGTATATATATATACACACACACACACTCTCTTTTCTTGAAATTTGAGGTAAAACAATTTCCAATAGCTCATATAAGGTAAGGAAAGAAAAAAATACTAAAATATTATTAAAGAAGTTTATAATATAGTAAGTTTAACAAAAGCTGTCACGCAAAAGTGACTATTGTCCCCGAAAATGTTTCTTAAGCATTGCAGAAATGTGTTTTGAAATGAAAAGAGAATGAATTGCTTAATATCTATTGTTCTTGTGGAATTTAGTGCTATTTATAGCATATTTACCACCTTGGGACATAGGTCTTGAATGCAACACGTCATCTTGAGGTGGTAGACATTTATACCAAGTTATTTTAAAATCCTTCAATGCATGCCAATGTTGCAGTTTTGAAATTTATTTGTACTTTCAAACTCTTCTTATGAGCATAAATACCTTTATAGAACTAGAATGACATTGGCCTTTGAGGTAGGAACAATAGGTCTTACAAACAACATGTCGCCTTGATGTGGTAGACATTTTTGCAAAGTTATTTTAAAACTCTTCAATGCAAAACAAAGTAACAGTCCAGAAACGAATGTGTATCTTCAAACTCTTCTTGAGAAATGAGTAATTTCTAACTGTAAAAGTGACGTTTGAGGTAGGGACATGTGTCTTGAATGCGACATGTCGTCTTCATGTGGTAGACATATAGGCTACGTTATTTTAAAATCTACGTTATTTAAAAATCTTTTCGCGCATAAAAATTACAGTCCACACACAAATGTGTGTATCTTTAAACTCTACTTGTGAGATTGTGAAATCCTGAAACTGTTATTGTGACCTTGACCTTTGACTTACGGATATGAGTCTTAAATGAAACACATTTTCAAGATGTGTTTGACTTTTGTGTCAAGTAATTTTAAAATTCTTCTATGCATGACAAAGCTACAATTTCTACACAAATGTGTACCTTTAACCTCTGTGACCTTGACCTTTTAGGTAGTGATATAATTATGGGTCTACGACACACTGTCTGAATGTGGTTGACATGTGTGCCAAGTTTTTCAATTCCTTATATTAACAACAAAGTAACAGTCCGGAAACGAATGTGTGTACCTAATTGTAAAAGCACAAACTTTCAAAATGTAAGTGTGACCTTGACCTTTGAAGAAGGGGCGGGGTTCTTAGACACGACACAACGTTGTGATGTGGTAGACATTTGTGCCAGGTTATTTGAAACTCCTTCAATGCATGACAAAGTTATAGCCTGGACACGATTGTTGTGTAAGTTGGGACACACGGATGAACAAGCGGGCATGAGCCTGAGACGCGACACATCGTCTTGATATGGAAGACATTCCTGCCAAATTATATTTAAATCTTTGCATGACAAAGTTACTGTCCGGACAAAAATGTTTATTTTCAAACTCTTCTCGTCATAATGAGTATCTTCAAACTATTAATGTGACATTGATCTTTGAGGTAGAGACGTGGTAACAGTCCGACAACGAATGTGTATACCTTTTAAATCTTATTGTGATCATGGGAAACTTCAAAATGTTAGTGTGAATTTGACCTTTGAGGAAGGGACGTGGTTCTTGAATGCAACACATTGTCTTGATGTAGTAGGCAACAAAACATCAAAATGTTATAATAGTGACCATGACCCATGAGGTAGGGACATGTGTCTTAGTGTGTTGTAGCACGGATTTCCTGCCTTATGTTATAACTAAAACCCTTTGGTCATGTTAGTAGAAATATTCAAAGATAATTGAATACTTAGGTGGACCGCTTGTCCGGTCATTAGTAATTAAGTGTCTCGTAAACAATAGCCCATTCCGTTTGATAAATTTTAGGAAAGAACTAAATTTCTAAAACGGTTTTAAAATCTATTATTAGCAGAACTTAAGTATATTATTTAGAGCAATATAATATGGTAGGTTGATTAAACGTTCGTTATTAAAGATCCTGTAACACAATAATTTTTTCATGGTTTTATTTCACACATATGATGCTCAAATTAAGATCTGTCAATATTTTAATTTCAAATACGCATCATTTATAAAGATATAACCCAGTTTAACATTTCTTGTAAATAAAGGGAGGTAATTAGAAATTTATTTTCTATAAATTCTAAGTCAAATTTTCCAATAAGAAATAAATGTATGTAATTTATTGATTAAATATAATGTGCACAAATATTTGCAGTACACATTTTACATAGTCTTCGATGTTTGAAAATTGTTTTATTTGCATAATTATATACTTATATAATTTTTTGCAAGTGTGGTATACACACAGTCTTCTCACTTTCCCTTTGAGCGTGCTCGTCGCTGAGAAGACACAGGGCATCGGCAGAAGATTTACAGCTTGGCTGGTAGTTAACTGAAACTGAAGTCACCGTGGGCGTTAAATACGGAATCCATACATATAAGTTTATTTGTTACCTGTCACTAAGCGGAGAATTTGGTTTCAATAATTCACCTTTTATTATACTTAAACATAGATGGTTATTCCTATAAATACTCAGTGAGCGGACTAGTGTCGTTTTTAATGTTAGCTGGCATTCACTTAATTTCGGTACGCAGTTATAGCTCATTGTCTAATATGTTTGACTTAGAACTTATGATTATAAATAAACTTTGAACTATCTGTAAATGTACTATTGTAGTTAAGAACAATTAAACTGAATGGCAATTGAATATACACTGTGTCGACCTATTGTGTTGGAGTTTATACAGATAACAAGATTACAATACATTGGACGCGACACATCGTCTTGATGTGGTAGATATTTGTGCCAAGCTATTACAAAATCCCTCATTGTATGACAAGTTACCGGATACGAATGAAGTGAAGACGCACAGACAGACGGACAGTCCGATTTTAATATGCTGTCCTTCGGGGGGCATAAAAACAGAAAATAAAGAAGATCTTCCACTATTACAAATTCAATTGAATTGACTAAAGGAGACATAATAAAAGGTGTTATGACAAGGGAAAGGTCACAATGTATTGAGTTTGGAGTAAAGCCAACAAATTACTTATTAAACCTAGAAAAATCACAATGGTCAGCAAAAAACTATTCCATTTCTCGAACTTTAAAACGGAACTTTGATATATGAGCAAGAGCATTTACTTACCCAAACATGTTGTATTCATGAAAATTTGTATAAGGATGTAATATTGACTGACGAATCGACTATTGATAGTGAATATGAAACTGCGATATTATTATACGGATGATTAAGCATTGAAGCTTGAATGTTTCCTATCCTTTACAATAAAGAATATAAACAGAACAAAAGCACGGCTTGTTTGGTTTAAACAATATTTTATTTCAGTCAAATGTATATACACAATATTATTACAGTAAAACGCAAAAAGGATTAAGTAGAAAGCTATACGCTTTTTTAGAAACTCTCTCCTTGAAATGAAACAATAGTCATTAATGATAAAATCCATATACATGTATTATCAAAATATTATATGCTTGTAATTCTAAGAGTTCAATATTTATCAAAGTACAAAAATGATCATGAGAGATTTTGGTTGCTTATGGACTGTGATTAGTTTACAGCAAAATTTTAAAACATTTTGGAAAAGAATAGAAATTTTGTCATAAAAACCATTAATTTGGCATATAATGTTGATTGTGAGAAAGCAAAAACTAGAAACAATAACACGCATTCTTAATAAAAAAATCAAGAATAAAGATCAACATGGCAAAGGCAACGTTCACAGGACGCAGCCCCTAGACACACCCAAGTAGGGCACCCAGAAGGCACCAAACATAAACCTGGAGTGAACGGAGTGGGACATGTAATGTGAAATAATATTAACTAAAACAGGCCCATAAGGGAATTAAAGGGATAAGGGCAAACCTGTGCAATTAAAAAAATGAAGACCAATTACTTTATTACATGTAGTATATTAGATAGCCTCAGGTAGTATAGCAAAAGACTGAAAAGAGTCTTAGATACCTTTGTGTCAAACGTTCAAGCTGGATTTATTAAGAATAGGTACATTTTTGGAAATAATATGTATAAATACCGGTAATATATAGAATGTGGATATCTCTATACAATACAATACTAAAACTGTCATTTTAAATGTTTTTTATCCAAAAGTTTCAAAGTTAAACGGCGATCAGATTTTACCTTATATCTTCATCTTATGTGCAGTAAAAATAAGACAATGTAAAGTGGTAAAAAGTTTCATCATAGATCGTAAGGAATATAAAATTACTCAATTAGCAGATGATACATCTCTTTTGTTAGATAGATCAAAAAAGTCACTTAGTACTGCATTAAAGTTATTTAACAAGTTTAATTACAGAGTTTTCAGGTTTTAAAGATAAATTTCGACGACAAAGTTATTTAGACGTATGTTCTGTTAAATATAGTAGTAGCACATTTAATACACGATGGAAACTTACATGATAGGCAAAATAAACT
Source organism: Ruditapes philippinarum (assembly GCF_026571515.1). Taxonomy (NCBI): domain Eukaryota; kingdom Metazoa; phylum Mollusca; class Bivalvia; order Venerida; family Veneridae; genus Ruditapes; species Ruditapes philippinarum. Next base: position 113,621 of record NW_026857441.1, on the reverse strand, counting down.
GTTAGGTCTTGATGTTTAAATGGAGAAAATAATAGATTTAAATTTTCATGAAAAGTGATCGTTTACTCCAATAGGAAAGTAACTGTTATAAAGTTATATTTTTTACCTTTACCTTTTTTATTCAATGTTTAAAAAGGTTACAGTCTCCAAGATCTTTATTCTAAGAAAATAACAATTTATTTAGTTGGTTCAAGGAAAGGCAAAAATTAAACCATTGGTAGCTGTTAAAACATTTAAAGAAGGCGATTAAAATATGATTGGTATCTATAGTTAGTTTAAAAATAAAAAGGTTTCTAAATATTTATTTGTCTAAAAAAACAACAACATTTTACCTACACACACAGGTTTAAAGAAGTCTAAAGTCAAAATGAAATATCTACAAAAGGACATATTTTAAAGAGATGAAAAAAATGATATATGGGTAATTGTGAGGTATTTGATTGTTTAGACTTAACTTGATAAGGAAAATAATTTTCACCCTATAACAGAAAAATTGTGAGTTTTTTAATTATGTATGTACGTCTTTTGTGTTTTTTCTTGTTTTTGCTTTTGTGTTCGTTTTTTCTCTTTTCATTTTACATAAAAATGACAGTATTTCCTTTATTGTAAAGCACGACACAAAATATTTCAATAACTTGATTATATTATTGATAGATAAATTAGTATAGTCATCATTTTATGTATACATACAGGTTAGGTATGAGGATGACAACCCTGACCTGTTACTTATTACGGGGAAATAAATGAGGCTACCCTGTTGAAGCCTCACAAAAAACACTTGTTTCTTTGCCATAATATTCAATGTTCAGTTTTACATCTGAAACTGTGCACAGAGTTCACATAGCTGTACATCACCGGACAAGTAAAAAGGTCGCTTCGTCAAACTCTCTCGGTAAGCTGATACATTACACACTGAGTAATGCTCTTCATAACACGTACATGTTTAAGAGTGTGAATTAATAGTTTTATAGTATCATATTCACTGGTTGAATTGGATTTTCCCAGTCTAAAAATAGATTGAGACTCATATTAAGTGACCGTAAATCGTAAACTGTTATTAAAGAAACAATATATCCCAAACTGTGATTTTATCGCTCAATAACATCACTGTTTGAAATTCGGATGCGAGGAATTATATCACGAGGGCGTATAGCCCGAGTGACATAATGATGCGCACAATGATGTTATCCAGCGATAAAATCACCGATTTGGATATATTATATCGATTCTAACACGACATCAACAAATAAATGCTGCCGTACCTGTTATTAAGCAAACTTGCGCCTGATTTGTTTCCGTACTTATTGTCAGCGCGTCGGATTTTATAGTGGTTACGTCACATGTATAATGATTACGTTACATGTCTAAATATAGAAGGCCAAACAGTGATTTTAAAGCATAATAACACACACTTCCGGTTCTTCTATGTTCAATAGGAATAAATGCGGGTCGTGTTAGAACAGGTACGTATATTAACATACGTACCTGGTTAGAATAAAGAATAATTGTTGCGTTCTGTTCTTTACAGCATATTTATCGATTAAAATATAATTTCTTTACTATTATAGTTAAAGGTTTTACCACAATTATGAGTATAAATTTGAATAAATTTTGGCCTAGTTTTTGCACGCCTTGCACGTGCGTCTTTTTTTCTGCCCTTCAACGAAACAGGCAAAAGTTGTAAGGCTAGCGCCTCGATATGTGATCTGCCGGTCAATATCACATTTTATTCAAAGGCACATTATTCAATAATTGTATAATAATTTATATCAATTCAGCTCAACTTGACAGCAAATAATGAGCACAATAAAGAGTATAGCCGAAATGCAATTACAAACATTGTCAAATCTAAGTCAAGTCAAGTAAGTGTTTTAGAAAATAATTATTCTTACCATAATAAATCATTATAAAATTGCTGAATTTAGAACCTTTCAAAATCGCCCAACAGGAAAGAAAAGCTTAAAACTGTCAGGGACATTTATAAGATCTTGACTTTTAGTATGGTAGATTATAACGTATAAAATAGGAAAATACGTCACAAAATCTCAGGTTTCACATAATCATGGTATGTTAAATTACACAAAGTTTTATTTAACATACCCGATATCTTTTGTTATTGTATTTAAAAGTCACATACTTAAACCAAAACGAAATGGTGTATTTTGATGTAAGATATCATACCATTTCAAATGTTTGTTATTATGGCCGCTTTATGAAGTTTAACGAGTATTTATTTCATGCTTTCCAGTGTTTTACTGTAATATATGAGATGATTATATTCTGATAAACCACTAGTGAAATTCATAAAAAGTAATTTTCACTGTGCAGAGCCGGACTAGATAAAATCTGTAGACCTTGATACGGATGAAAAGAATACCACAACTTAATGTAATAACAGGTAAAAATAAATGCCGTCATATGTAAATTTTGCCTCTTTAAGAAAAGCATGTCGATGTTAAAAACACTTAAAAAGCATGAAATAAAAAGAAAATATATTTGTTTTACATATAAGATTGAAATATATCTCATTCATGAACACCAGCTATTCTATTTTCACTCGTGGCTACGCTACTTGTGAAAATATTGCACCTGGTGCTCATTATTTTTGTCTTAATATCATATGCCTGTGCGCACGTGCGTGCGTGTATGTGTGTATGAATTATATTCCTAATGTTACTGATTTTATTATGAACACATTTCTCTGAAACACGAATACTGTTATATACTCTTTATTATATAGATTCGGTGTTTGTTTTAAGAAATATTTTCTTGAATATTTTCCGATGAAAAATTTACTATTGATGACGTAAAAGATTATTAGGCCATTTCATTAAACATTTACTTTATGTTTGTATATCTACAAATTCATTTTCCATATTATGTATTAGGGTTTCAAGGTAGCAAATTCGTAATTAACAAATGAATACAGAAGATTGTTTACATAATAAGAAGCATTCCATATTGGGCACTTTGATTTGATAAGTACATTTGTGATCAACAGCTTTTCCATATTGGAATTTTGTTATTGTCGTTTTGATATTATTTAGGTTAAAAGTATCATTTAGGCAAAAAAAAAAAAGTGTTTGTTTAGGGTAACCTTCCCAAAATTGCTAGGTAGGGTAGGTAGGGATTTTTTTTTATTTTATTTTATTTTTTTTCAAAATCTGTCGTAAGTTCAGAGTGTTTTCTTGCACATGGCAGTATTTCCTACACTACTGACATTGCCTGACTATGTATTATCATATTTTATCATATAAACAATAATTCTGATTAAAATCTGCATAGCTTTAATGCCATTTAATGTTATTTCAATATTGAATAAAGACAATATACCCAAACATGTGTTAATTTTGATGTTTGTTTGCTACAGGCACTACTTTAAAGTTTGACTCTTATCTGAACAGCAAACAGTGCAGATTCTCATTAGCTTGCATGGTTGCAATTCTGCTGATCTGAGTCTACATTGGTTGCATGGTAGGAGTTAAGCACAATAAAAGAGCTGTGATCTGGCTTTCAAAGTTTTAGTTAAAAAATCTAGACTTATTCTGTTTTTCACTATTTGATATTCGTGCATTAAATACTGCACATTTCATTGAATTAACAATTGTAGAGCCGACATCTTGAAGCTCTTACAGTATAACAAAGTTTATATTTTGACACTATGGTACAATTTAACAAAATCTATAATTTTGAATTGCACTTTTGATACACTGGTTCACATAAAAAGTGCAAACACTTCTATTTGTAAAATGACACCCTTGTCAATCAAATACTGTTTATTTTCTATCAGATACATGTATGTGAACATATCAAAGACAATAGCCAAGCTTTTTGTTGAATTGGCATTTTGTAGATGTCATTCAAAGTGTCGTCTAATAGTATCCATGGCCCATCTGAAAAAAAGCAAAGACTAGATCTCAATAACACATGGAAAATGGGATACATTTGTGACGGTATGAAACAAAATGATGCACAGTACAGAGTCAGACTCCAAGTCTGGCTAAAAATTTGTTTCAGTATGCAAAAGAGGATGAAAAATATACTGGAAAAGCTTTGCAGGTCTCCAGAATAGCTATGTACATATGACCTGTGGCTATACTTTATACTCAAGTGCACTTGATTTTCAGTGGGACTAGGGTCTCATTTGCCTCTAACTACTGTCTGAACTTGAACTGGTTTACTAAATTGTAACACTTTCAATTTTCCAATCAAGCTGAAATGTGTAACTTCAGTGTTTTGTTTCACCCTTTTCATTTTAATGTTACTGTTTTAATATTCATTTTGAAGTGTGGCACAGGACATATCAAAACAGCTTTTCAATTTTTTAAATATTAAAAGCAATAAAAAATAGTGGCATTGATTTTTCCTAAAATGTGTTTAACCTTGTTATTTATGCAATAAAATATCAATATAGACTACTAGAAAAAAAAATTCACTGACAGGTTCCAACATCCGAGTACGAAAATTATGGGTATGTTCGTTCTCGGTGTCAAAATTTTCAACCGGCAGGAATTATCGTCGGGTTTTCGCATGAATTAATACACTTGTTACTATATATAGTAACAAAATTGCCTATGATTTCAACTGATTATGAGTGCCACGTGACCTATTATGAGTTTGCGGCCCGGGGCCGAGAACTAGTTATCAGCCCGCAGAACATGTGCACGTTCACAAACTGAAACAATGACGTCATATTTTACGTCATCAAACAGTTAACTGTAAAAGTGAAAGTAGGTTGTCAGCACGAATCGCTTTATTTTAATTATGAGTTAGTACAAACACATTTTTGTTACTATTGAAATTTGAAGAAATAATACGACAAATTCGTTCCGAAAAAAAAGAGAAAATAAAACTTGCTTCTAGATTCTACTGCTTTGAACACACAAACAGTAGACTCTAAACATCTCTGTACAGAACAGTAGAAGAGTAGATTCTACTGTAGACAAGAATTTCAACGAAAGAACTTCACATATTTGTTGTTTTTTCTTTTTTAAAAAAATGCTACTATTATATCTACCAAGTGTATTAAAGACATTAATACACGTCAGAGTAGGGCCGGAAGGTGATAATCGGCCCTGAATGAATAATGGCCCTCGGCTCGGGCTAAAGCCCTCGGGTCCATTATTCATTTTGCGGGCCGGTTATCACCTTCCGGCCCTCTCCTGCCGTGTATTAACCTCTTAATCAATGCAATATTTTTCTATCAAAACTGTCTATGAACAGATCCTTATTTTCACGTAAATTACCACAGTAAAGCCAGAAAGTCAGAAATCACCCAGGTCCGAAAGATGAGACCGTCATGACATGTACATTGTAGCACGGATTTACATTACATTGTAATATAAATCCGTGATTGTAGCCTGGTATTTACGCATGAAATACTACATCAACAAAGAGATCAAGCGGGTCGAACACACATGCAAACAACTGGATTTTACATACTTTTAAATGATTTTATCCTCCACGAGTGGCACTAAGTCCTATGTGCCTGTATTCTAAGAAAAATTCTACATGTATAAGAAATTCCTAAATCGCTCCCGCAACACGTGCGTGGTTCCCCGATCCGCTCTATGTCAATGTATGTAAAACGGAAGCCGGAGAATACTTCCGGTAGGAATTCCCTTCTAAAAATATCGTCTACATGTAGAATTTTTGTTTCCGATAGCGTGATATTCATTGGACCGCAATACAGCACGAGCCAACCAAAACACGTATAACTTAAAAATGACCGTCAGATCTAAATTGTCTGACAGTTTTACGACAGCGTCTCAAGCTTTCAATTCTCATTTATCCACCCTTTGAAACTCTTTATTCGCTAACGAATTTTTTTTTGTTCAGAAACGGAAAAAAATAGTTAGGGTCGGCGCATTTTATAGGTAGGGTCGGGTTACCCGAAACAGACATATTTTTTTTTTTTAGGCCTTATTTCAGCTGTCTCAAAAAAGAAACTTTACCTATAATCCTTTTTTATTGAAACGATAACAAAGCCTGACAATATGACAGAATCAATGTGTGTTGTGGATAAAGTTGAGTTTTAGCTTTGAAAGTTAAGAAGTCTAAAGGCTATTATGGATAAAAATAATAATATAGAAAATAATAAATGTATATTCTAATGTTGATAGAACTTTATCATGTAATAAAGTCATAACAACATATTTAACGTATTGAGAGCGTATTTGATTTAGACTCTTTACTGATACAACATGATAATTGTAAATATTGTTCTCTTATGATAAAACGCATGTAAAAAGGCGTTTTATACAATGTTAAGTGTTTGAAATTATTGTTGTCCAATAGGATTGCAGTAATTCAAATGAATCGTAACACATTCACTTTGGTAAATCGGCAAACTGTTTATCAGTTTAGTAAATCGATTATTTATAAAAAAAAAATAATTTAAAACACTAACCTGTTTAAAGTTTATTAGTACGTATTTACAAAATTAAATTGGTCGTGCGGCTTTGACACGCCTTTCCACTCTCTATATACCCTTGGATGGGCATAATGTCACATTAAAGAGTTTTATAAATGGAATTGTATCATAGTTTGGAGACCTTTCTGTTGAAAATGTGTCAGGGTTAAATCGTTTACATATACATGCACAGTGCGTTAACTGGAGTGCGGGTATTAGTTACCCGCACTCCAGAACATGCCCATTGATTGGCTCATTTTTGCTGGGGTTTACATATTGTGACGGCAGTGAAAGTGAAATCGACAGAAATGTCATATTTAGATGCTCGTTCATTGGTTCATTTTTGCCGGGGTTTCATATTGTAACAACAGGGAACGTGTTTTTATGTTTGACTATGATACAAAAGAGAAAGAACACCAAAACACTCGGTAATCTGATTAATACTCGGGGGGGCTACGCCCCCTCGTACAAATCAGATAACCTCGTGTTTCGGTGCTCTTTCTATTACTAGGACTTATCGTTATTGCTGTTACAATAATACTGTCTAATATTTTGTTTGTTATTTGTTATTTATGTGTCATTAAAAATCATCTGTTGGACTCTTCTGAGGTTTTTTATACGCATTATTTTAATTTTTTACATAGTTGGATTGAATTATTTTTTAGATTTTTGAGACATTTTGTGCAAAATTTCAGATATCTTTTTCCATTTCATTCCATGGTCATAACAAGATAAGCGTTTTAAAACTGTAAACTGAAACCGTGCTAGAATTTACTAAAATAATTGATTTTCAATTAAATTCAGAGATCATGTTTTAATTTTTTTGTATATTTTACCGTTTGTACCCGAGTTGCTAGATGGAAGAATTTGAAACTTTATGTTTTAGGCTTTTGGACCTCAGTGGAGTTCCCTTAATTTTGAATTGTTATGAATATTTAGAAAGATATGTGTATTACGTATATTAACTTTGGATACTTATCCTTTGTTGTTGTTTTTTTTTTAAATATGGATATGATTTTGGTTGTTAAATCAAAAACATGTGAGATGTTAATTGTATATCAATAATAAATGTTTGTATTCCGTTTTGATTGTCATTTCTGTGTTTCTTGTGGCCAAAATGCGTGTACTTTAAAAGCCGCCCATTCATTATGTTGCGCTTCTACTTAAGTACCCGTTGTACCCTGAAACAATGCACACAGAGTGACATCTGAGGTAAAGCTGAAAAGTCCATATGACATTCTCATTGTTGGTGCGACGTAAAACACATTCAAACAAGTATCCTTCCATGAAATGTAGGTTTGTTTGTTTGTTTGTTTGTTTGTTTGTTTGTTTGTTTGGGTTTTACATCACACCTTAAAAGTAAAAATCCAAAGTCCTTGTCGGGATTCGAACCATCAGCGGTGAGGGGTGGTCTGAAGTCAACGACCATAACCATTCGACAGAGGACCCCGTGCAATGTAGGAATATTATTCTATTTACCTCCCAAAGCCTACACTCACTAAGAACTAAGACAGAACCATAAAACTTAATTTAATTTTTAAGTTGTAAAGTAAGTAATCATGAATGCGAGAAAAGTTCTACATGGAGCAAATAGTTTGTGATAAACGAACTTGCAAATAACACCCGAGTGCACAGCGTTTATTTTTTTGCGTGTGTCATTCATATAATTGTAAGGTGTTTACTTGCATGCACAATAATAATGCAAGACACAAGAAACCATATGGAAACAAAACTATAACTGTATTCATTGGATGTTGCCTTTCCTTTTAATCTGTGTAAGCATTACTAAACTGGTGGTGAAAGAAACACACGTGACTCTTCTTCAATGAATTCCAACACGTGTAGCACCCGAGATCATTCACCGATCTAAACCTGAATATGTATAGCATCCGAATAGAACCACAACCTTTCCTAATGGTAGATGATATCGTGAAAACCCTAAACGTCATTGGCGAGATTCGGACAAATATAGCAATAACTGATCGAAAGTCAAGTCATCTTCCGAACCGCTTGATAGAATATACCTTTGAAATGAAAATGCAAGACATAATACAGTCCAACCCCGTTTATTCCACAACCCTTTATTCGAATAACCGGCATTATCAGAAGTACATCGGCGGTCCCGTTTTCATCTCTAAATAGATTAATATATATATGAACGTATTATTCGAAGTGCATAATCCGAATACCTCCTATTTTCGCAGTAAAGTTTCGGTCTTGATTATACAATTATGAAAGAATTCAACACCTATTATTCGATATAAATTTTCAGTCCCCGGGCAATTCAAATAACCGAGGTTGAACTTTGTATAAAATGAATACACTTACTACCGTTTTGTAATAACAACAAATACCGGTATCAAGATAGATATGAAACAAACGAATCTATCATTTGTTTTTTACCGTATTATCAAAATCTGAGGGATAAAGAAACGATGTCCTTAACAGGATTCGGTAATCTGCCGTGAAAAATAAATTGCATACGTGCAAAGGCAATTCAAAAATGACACAACAAATGTCATGCTATCTTTTATTATTTTGGAGGAGTTCAATGTTCATGAAGCGATCTAATTTTTGGCTTGATAACAAGCAATGTTCTAGTTCGTATTAATGCAATTTTATCTAACCCGTTATCTTATCAAACTCTTACGGTGGACCAATTTCTTTTTTCCGTGCATAGCTCTGAATCTGATCATGTCAGTGTTACAAAATGTGTAAGTAAATCTGAACGGATATAATCCTGTAATAAGGGAATCGTGATGTTTGGATATGCAAAGAGCAACAACTATGCTAATATCATTCAAATTCATAAGTCGCATCACGTACTGCCTGACCACAAATATAGCGGCACAAATTTCATTTCTCTCTTACTCAAAATGAAATTACTGACATACATGTCGGATGAGATGTGAAAAACAGAGCTCCCATCCGATATGATGCTCTATACCTTGAAAACCAGTTTTGTCTCCTGTAATGAATTGTTTACTGAATCCACTGCAACATCGATCATCTCATGGGTTGCAAAGGTCTCTAAAATAAAATCACGAATCTGGTGTAATACCCCGGTCACATATTCACGGAAAACGCCCACGGAAGAGCCACGGATTAATTCCGGCATCGTCCGTAGCTACCCGTACTGGTCAGTAGCTCTCCGTATTGTAACCGTAATCAATCGTAGTAGTCCTGCTATATCCGTAGCGATCCTTGACAATTTTTGAACATGCACAAAAATTTGCTACGGAAAAATCGACCGTAGCGTATCCCTACTAGTCCGTATTAAACCGTACTGATACGTACTGGTCCGTAAGAAAACCGTAGTTAGTCCGTACTGATTCGTAGCCCCCAACTTGTCAAGGATTTCCACGGTTTGGTACGGATAACTACGTATTTGTACGGTAACCCTACGTATAAGCTACGGTTTTAATACGGATTAATACGGCATTGTCACGGAAAGCCACGATTGTAATACGATGTACTACGGAGAGGCAAGGATAAGCACGGTCTTAAACGGTTTATTGCGTTGCAAAACGAAATGGTACGGAATGGTACGGTCCAACACTGTTTAGTACGGATAAATTAAGTATCATGTATTTTTTAAAGGGTATAAATACCACCTTCTTGTTAAAAACAGACATATTTGCGTGAATATTCAATAAATGATAATTGCCATTAACTGGCTGCAATTGTATTTTGATATGGCTCAGAACGCGGATGCAGTGGTTGAGCTTCTTGATGACATGCATAGAGGTAAAAAAAATATATTAGTATTGTACTACAATTAAAAAGTAATAGAATAACATTTAATGTTACATAGTTTACAAAACATTGGATCGTGAAATTTGAGTAAATATGTACATAAAACGAAGTGTCTCATAAGCCTCTGACGCTGGCCCTTGAGTGATAATAAGATTAATTAACAAGCTTTTCACATATTCTTAAAACATAAACATCCACGATAATTAATGTAATTGTAAAATAAACAGCAAATTTTCAAATCAAAAGAGAAGCAGTATTGATCAACATTTTTCATTAATGATTACTAGTCCATATATAATCAGGTAAGAAAAGGTGAACTAGAGATGGGCTTTTACGAAGACCCCTTAATGTTTAGTATGAAGCTCTCATGGTCTAACTTGTTGAGTATCCGGTGTCGTTCAAGAAATTCACTTTAACCGGACCTGATATGTCTCGGGGATCATACGCGATGAGGCCGAATCCTCTCCGCCAAAATCATTGAACTCTGCAATTCGTTTTCTATGTGTTCTTTTCTTGTGAGGCATTTTATAAAAATGAGCATGCAAGAGGTTGTGGACAGATATAATAGGTCCGTATAGATCCGTGGCTATTCGTTCGTCTCCGTATCAATTCGTTCTTCTCCGTATCAGACCGTACTTACTCGTACTAACCCGTGCTTATACCGTAGCAGACCGTAGTGTATCCGTAGTGCGTCCGTCCTGATTCGTGTCGGTCCGTATCAAACCGTGTCAGTCCGTAACAATCCGTGTCTATCCCGGGGCTTTCGGTGGTAAATCCGTCAAACTCCGTACTCATACCGTTGTGTGTCCGTACTGGAACCGTAGCGGACTACGGAATTTCATATTTCCGTAGTAATCCGTGAACAATTAGACCGTAGCTCTTCCGTGGCATAATCCGTGAATATGTGACCGGGGCTTAAGTCGCCCATATGGTTTACGAAAGGCATACCAGATACAAGCCATTGCGACGGATTTGTACCTGGTAAATTGTGGTGTCGATCTTTTTGGTATATTGCATAATTCCGGTGACTTCATACAGTCAATGGCAAGTATTTGTCAACGATAAATAAAAAGGTTAACCTATTCAGGTTATTGCTATTGCATATGGCTATGGAAAGGGGAACAATAAAAAGACATTATAATTGCTTTATGAAAATCACAGACATGATCTTCACATGCTTCAAAACTAAGAATCATTGCAACGGTTAAGCCTAAAATACTCACCAAGGTAAGCATATGCTTTAGTCAATGTACTACAATAGTTCAAGACCAAAACTAAAAACTGATAGAGAAGATCACCTGACACTCTGTCAATGGGAGGTTACTACAATCAAAATATTTAGACTTGGGTTTACAGAATGGCATTCTTTGTTATCACATATTTGAATGTAAAAAAAGTTAATAGCAAATTATAAATGTCTTCCAAGTGTTCCAATTAAAGATTTTACCAACGTTTAGGTCAACATGAACATTAACTTAATATCTGTTAAGGCCAAAACTTATGTTGTCTTTAGCAATATGTTTTACAAATTGACCACTGAGAGCTGAAATACATGAATAAATTATACCATACTTGCCATATATCTCTACCACAGAATTTACAGCCCAGACCTATCGACAAATGACCAATTTAATATTTAAATAAAAAACTTGAAAAAGATGATATCTCAAGAGCAAGAACAACCAAAGAAAAAAGGTAAAAACTGTAAACACGGTTTCATTTACGTTGTTTATTGGAGACAATGAAAGGTGCAACAACTGTCATGCACCCTACCATCGTTTTAAAAGATATTCAAAACGACACTAAAAATATTAAAAATCTTGCTATAATCCCAAAGAAATCAGAAATATATAACAACACTGAGATTTGAAAAAATCCCAGTGAGATAAGTGTACCTTTACATAACTTTATATTCAATGTAAAAATTATGTATCATTCCCATTAAATGCAGACTTATTTAAGGTTCAATGTTTTACCAGTATGATGTTGCACTTATTCTTGAAGTTTAAAAACAGGAGTCATCGAGAACAATTGAAAGAACGATAAATAAAATTAATATATAAATTCATGGGCATGCATACAATGCATTACAACGGAGCAAAACGTACACAAGAAATGTACAGCTATTGGTGACAATGGTCAAAGGGAGGTAATTGCAATAGATATATATTTCAGCTATATACAAAATGTATATATATATAATACAATATAAAAATGATGCATAGTCATTTATATTGAAAGAATGTATGATTGCACAATAATACAAACTAAAGTAGAACTAAACAGTAATTGTATTTAATTTGTACACAAAAGTGCATCATCATACAATAAACACATACATGCATTCATATTATATAATTTATAAATCTGAAGAATGTTTGTGTTTGTAATTAAATATTTTTATATCAAATAAGATTAAACAGTATATAGATAGGATGATCAGTGTAAAACAGAATACTAAGGATTAACAATGTTCGTGAATATTTGGTTACTTATTAGTGAAAATCTTGAACATGTAGCGGCTTTAATATACTTTGCTAGAATTGTTATTACCGTATAATTTGTATTTGTTAGCCAAAATTTGTCTAAAAATAGACTGCAAACTTTTTGCAGACGACAATAAAATTGAATGATATCCTGTCATAAACGGGCACATGATAAAATCTGAGTCCAGGGCATAATTTTTTGACGCGTGCGATTTGTTAAGGAAATGGCAAGTGATTTAGAATACCAAAAAGAATGCACATTAGGCAAAATATACCCTGTATTGTTTTTTACGAAAGACTCAAGCGATAAACTCTGTAAAATACAACTGGTAAATGAAGTAAAAAAACCTGGGCGTGATCTACCTATACCTACCTACCTACCTATTTGTCTATCTATCTGGGTGCTGATCTATTTGTCTTTGCAATATACTCCTCCACTCTAGGGAATAAAGCAAGGCCGATGGCCAAGACACTTAAAGATCCTATAACTACATTTTTTATGATGTTTTATCATTAATATAATGCTCAAATGAGGATTTATCAATATTGTAAGTTACAAAAAGCATCATTTGTAAAAAAAAAAGATATTACCGAATTTACATTTTCATGGTAATAAAGGGAGGTAATTAGAAATTTATTTTGTTTTAAAAGCATAATTATATGCATATATATAATTTCACTCAAGTGTAGTAACAATTTAGCCTTAAATACAACATACAGGATCTTTAATTGATGTACAAGCTAGCGGGCAGCACGACACACTGCACGGGCTCAATCTGCTAAATGAGAGCTCCTTTGTATGCTGACCAGACACTGGGTATCTTGTATGCTGTACCTTCATTTTCATAATTATATGCATATATATAATTTCACTCAAATGTAGTAACAATTTAGCCTTAATTACAACATACTGGATCTTTAATTGATGTACAAGCTAGCGGGCAGCACGGCACTGCACGGGCTCAATCTGCTAAATGAGAGCTCCTTTGTATGCTGACCAGACACTGGGCATCTTGTATGCTGTACCTTTAAGTGGTTCAGAGTGGACCTTGGTGTTTCGTCGCAGAAACGCTAGTGTTTGATGTGTTTTTAAGCTCACATGAGCTTGCTCAGGGTGAGTTTTTAGGATCGTTGACTGTCCGTTGTCCGTCCACATAATTTTTTTCGTTAACACTCTAGGGTCCGATTTTTGCCTCAATCATCATCAAACTTTGTCAGGATGCTTGTCCAGGTAATTGTTCCGATGAGTTCGATCATGGGTTATCTCGGATGAAAAAACTAGGTCACAGGAACTAAAAATATAAAAATCTTCTTAACACTCTAGTGGCTACTATTTTGATCCAAATATCATGGAAATTGGTCTGAAAGTTTGTTTCAATAACTCCAAGGTCAAGTTTGAATATGGGTCACCTGGGGTGAAAAACTAGGTGACACCGCCCAAATAAGGAAATACCTTAATAATACTCTAGTGGTCACATTTTTGACTCCATTGTTATCAAACTTGGTCAGAATGCTTGTCTAGGTAATTGCACGGGAAAGTTCGAACATGGGTCAACTGGTCAGATGAAAAACTGGGTCACAGGAGCTAAAAATAGAGAAATCTTGTTAACACTCTATTAAGTGGCTATTGTTTTGATCCAAATATCCTGGAAATTGGTCTGAAAGTTGTTTTGATGATTTCTAAATCAAGTTCTAATATGGGTCACCTGGGTCAAAAACTAGGTCACACTTCCCCAAATATATAGCGAAGCGAAGGGAGACAACTGCGTCGGTTTCGGAGTTTGGGGCTTTAAATCAAGTTGTGGTGTTCAACCTTTAAATAAAATGGCGACCTCCATTGCAAAATCCATAGCGATTCGGTTCCAAACCGTTAAGCGAGCTAGGAAAACGTTTAAGCTCGTTGAGACAGTTACAAGAGGCTATGCACAAGTATCAGTAAGTGTACTATACTTTATGCAATGACAGATTGCATGATTACACAATTAATTGACGTGAATCCCAATTAAGATCATTCGTACACAAGCAGGATCGACCCTTTACAGAAATATTTTTGGATGACGTTTTATTTTTTTTTGTACTATGCAAAGGTAGTTGAAATAATTGTTATGATTGTCATATTTTTTTAATTCTGTTTTGAATACAGCATTTGTCTATCTTTAGCAAAACCCGATTAATTTCACCATCGAAACTTGATAAAAACTTATTAGATCTATCCAACTTCAAGTTATAACTGTCATATTTTTATGAGCACATGTCTAGAAAAGTCAATTGCCTTTAAACAAATAACTTCAAGTCTTCAATTTTGCTTTGTCCGAAAGGGGACACAGTGCCTTCTCAATCAGTCAGTGCTTTGAGATAGGGGACCATGTTCTATTAAGTTAGGGGCATACACGGATTGACAGTTTCTGAACTAGTAGATGAAAGGCTATCCTTATCAATATAATTGCAAGTAAAGGTAACCAGTTGCGCATCTCTCTGTATAAAATGTATGTAAAATGGGCTGACTTGTGGTAGGTTTAACCGTAAATAATCAAGTAAGTTTAAATACCTTTTAGTGACAATGTGTTGAAATATATTCTGAGATGAAGCTAACTGGCGGCTAAGATTACCAGCTTTTAATTGATGTAATAATTTTTAAAATCGGACATTAAATCGCCCCAAATTGGCAGTTTAAAAACGCCTAAATTTGCATTGTTTTAGCATTAGAGATATCGTTTTTATTTGAAGATAAGGGAAACAACTCGTATTTTTTCACTCGATATACCTCGGTTATTTACATAGTTTATATAGAGACTGTCAGTGGGTGTATTGACATAGCCTTCTTTTCCTCCAATTGGAAAATTGATGAAGCTGAAGACAAGTGGCAAAGAACATCTAAAAGGAAAACTAGAAATAAAGCTGATACCATCTAGGCCATGTTTAAAAGGCTCTGGGCTCCCTGTTAAAAAGTGTTGATTTAATGAATGACTCACAGGCTTATTCTTTACATATAATGCCATTGTCATTATCAGATTATTTTGAAATAATATAAAGAATTGATCATTTTTTCATAAATTCATGTAAAAACTAATATGAAATTAGGCAAAGCCTATGAACGGGGAAGTCGTTAAAAAATTCCTTTCATTCTTTCCGTTTTAAAATTGTCATTCGGTATTACATGCACCGCTTCCGTTTTCACTCGGAACACTCGACGTTTATTATTTATCCGAAAAGTTGAGATTTGTTCCGTTATCGGAATACCACGCCTTTTATCATTGAGTTACATTGTAAATGGCAGCGCCCGAGTAGAACTGACACTGAAAATTTCATTGATAGGTATAGAATTCTATATATTTTTGAACTGTTTTTTATTTGATTTTCTTTTAAATATACACGTGTAGTCTATAGCCGGGCAAGCCAAAGCCCAGACCCGCTTCGCGGGCCCGGTCTTTGACTTCCCCGTATTATATATAGTAAGGGAGGTTAAAAAATCTTACACCATTTAGCATATATATATGTATATCTCTTATTTACACTGTTTACCTTTTTGCAATGATTATTCAAACTAAATGGCAGCTCTTGCACCTGATAAGATGAAAAGTAAGGCAAATATTTATATATATCTGTAGTCACTTTGGCTGTTTTGTGAAAACACACTTTTTAATTCTTAAAAGTTTTAAAAATCTTTGTAACTTTAATCTGCAGAAAAATATGTTCTACCTTACACAGATTGCAGGTTTGCCATCATTTGTGAAAGTTGTGGAAGTTGGTCCAAGGGATGGTTTACAAAATGAGAAAGAGATGGTGCCAACTGCCGCAAAGATAGAATTGGTCAATAGGTTATCCCAAGCTGGACTACCCAGTATTGAAGTAACAAGCTTTGTTTCTCCAAAATGGATACCTCAGGTTTGTAGATGTTAATGGTTACTTTTAGACAGCTTTGATGGTACATATTCATTTAGGCCCAATTGTTTTGCTTGATAAAATTTAAAAAAGCAATGGACTCGTTTTTAGATATCTTAAGAATTGCATATAAATAGGCTCCCATTGTGCTGTACCTTCTTAGATGAAATTCTGAATATTAAAATAAAGAAATTGTTATGTTAATACTCTATGAAAATTATTTGGGGAGCACAAATAGTGCCTACATGTAACTGCCAGTATTATAGTTTGTTGTGCTGTCATACTTTTTGCATAGCATCTTTATTTATTGACAGATAACAATGTTTTTTCCACATTGCTTTGCAATGTATTGTTACATGAAGCTGGCCACTTCAGCATTGAGAAAAACTCACTTATGTCACCGATACTTTTGTTTACTATAATGTTACTGCCATGCCTAATTTAAATGTATAACAGGTGGCTACAAAATGTCATATGATAAGAGTTAATGTTGAATAGTTTTATGCTTAGTGACTTGAAATTTAACTTACCTTAGAGATATACTATGCTCAAATTTGATATTTGAAACTATATTTAATTGCTACACAGTCTCTTTTTATGTATAAAACTAACAATCATGTTTTGACTTCACATAAAGTAAAGAAATGTTTTAAACTCTACACACTATAGGTAAATGCAATATAATATATAGTGTCATTAACAAAACTGGCAGTTTTTTTTTTAAACAAGGACCAACTTTACTTGACCCCTTATAGGGAATCCTGTGCATTATTTGTACATTCTTTTATACAAAATATTCAGTGAGTATTTCATAGATTTTAATAAGTTTCTGCGATTAAAGAATTTTACTCAGAGGTCAGCCTAGTATATATCTTAAACTTATTTTAACTTATCTTGAACTAATTGTAACTTATATTTGACTTATCTTAACTTATCTGCAACTTTTCTTTTACTATCTTAACTTATTTGAACTTATCTTTGACTTATCTTTACTTATCTTAGCTTATCTTAATCTTATCTTTAACTTATCTTTAACTTATCTTCATGTAGATGGCAGATCATGGTGATGTTATGAGAGGCATAGAAAGGCATAAAGACATTGTTTACTCAGCGTTAACACCAAACCTGAAGGGATTTGAAGCTGCGGTAGGTTGTTTGTATTTTGTACTTTTATTCCCAATTTGTTTCTGTGTCACTATTATCAGGGATATATTCACATTATCTGTTACGATGCATCAAACTTGTGTATTCCTTATCATGATTGCATAATGAATTTGAATATGTGTATTGTTTATAATTTCCTTGTCAGATTGTAGGAAATCACTTATATATTTATGCTTGTACATGTATAGTATTTTGCATTACCTATGTGTGTACGAATACCTTGAAGGACAAAAGTTAAGCGTTTAGGTTGGAGACATAAACCCATGCGGTACTGTTAACACAATTGGTGCTTATATTTCAGTTAGAGGCAGGTGTTAATGAGGTAGCTATATTTGGCGCTGCTTCTGAAAGCTTCAGCAAGTGAGTAGCTTATACAACATTCTTTCAATGTTTGGTTTATACAGATTTTATTTTAGTTTGATTGTGTAGGAAGCTATAAGCTTATAGAAACACTTTCTAATCCGTTCCTGGAATCAACCAGTACAGTGAGCAATGTGTGAAAAGTTCCTTGCTCAAGGAAGCAGTGACTTGTTCCTGACTGGGTTTGAACCCATGCAGCTTACGATCATTAGGTTTCTAGACTCACATGTTAATTAACCACTCGGCCATGCTGCCACTTAACATTTGAGAGATGGCATGGTTTAATTCTAACACTGTTTATGTAATATGATGACTTCCAAACTTCACCAGTGTAGAAAGACCTTGAATATTTCTCACAGTGAATACCCCTCTCAGTGTTGTATCAGGCACAAACAAATTCACCAAATTGCCTGAAACCAAAATGAATAGCTTTCTAACATCAACAACAATGTCCCTAATGAAATTCTAGCCATGTTGTGAGGGGCATGTAATTCTAAGTCAGAACTTTTAATCAATCTAGCTACTAATACACTATGTACTTGCAGTATTCGACTAACTTGAGAGCTATAAGTCTATTTTTACAGAAACGGAAGAAAATACCTTATTCCCTTCTGTTTATTACAGATATCTAGCTGTCTTGAATCTAGAGTTTTCTGTTTAGGCATTTCTCTATTCAGAGAAAAACTCCATTTGATATTTTCATCTTTTTACTTGTATAATTGTATATATCAAGGGTTTGACCGCAAAATTACAGTAACTTATATGAAATAAAGAAGGACTTACAACAGTAATGCCATCAACCCTCGATAAATATGTTGTACACTGAACCTATTTATAACATAGGTATGAGAGAACTAATATATCATTCACATTTCAGGAAAAATATAAACTGTAGTATTGAGGAAAGTTTGAACAGATTTGATGCTGTAATGAATGCAGCAAAGTCAGCAAATTTACCTGTAAGAGGGTGAGAGTCTGTATTGTTCTTTACTTATTTATTTTCTCTGATCATTTTATTACCTTGTTTCAAAGTAATACTAAAGCTATTTTGATAGCAGCATTGCCATGGTCGTCATAGTGCAAAAACTGTGTTTTTCTAGAACTTGCCATAAGGTTATGATAACAATTTAATTTTACTGTTTTTTGAATTTTTTAAAAAAATTTCATAAGATAAACACAATACACTTTATACCGTTTAATGAGGGTACATAACTAAGTTGAAAGTATATCTAGATAAAATCTTGAACATTCACAATCACGCAGTTATTCATCAAAACAAAATGTGAATTCTTTTACAGCCATAACACCATGAAATTGAATTTCATATTTATTATGCCCCCACAATGTGGGAGCATATAGCATTGCACTTGTCCGTCCGTCCGTCCCGAAATCTTGTGAACGCAACTCCTCTTAAACCGGATGGCAGATTTTGCTTAAACTTAAAGGGATGAACAACCTTAATGTGTAGATGGTAGTAAAGGAAGGAATTTTCGCTGCGACCAAATTTAACAGAATTATGGCCCTTTGTTGATTTTTTCACTAGATACTATGTAGAAATTTTGTGAACGCAACTCCTCTTAAACCGGATGGCAGATTTTGCTTAAACTTACAGGGATAAACAACCTTAATGTGTAGATGGTAGTAAAGAAAGGAATTTTTGCCGCGACCAAATTTAAAAGAATTATGGCCCTTTGTTGATTTTTTCACTATATACTATGTAGAAATTTTGTGAACGCAACTCCTCTTAAACCGGATGGCAGATTTTGCTTAAACTTACAGGGATGAACAACCTTAATGTGTAGATGGTAGTAAAGGAAGGAATTTTTGCCGCGACCAAATTTAACAGAATTATGGCCCTTTGTTGATTTTTTCACTATATACTATGTAGAAATTTTGTGAACGCAACTCCTCTTAAACCGGATGGCAGATTTTGCTTAAACTTACAGGGATGAACAACCTTCAGGTGTAGATTGTAGTAAAGGAAGGAATTTTCGCTGCGACCAAATTTTACAGAATTATGGCCCTTTGTTGATTTTTTCACTATATACTATGTAGAAATTTTGTGAATGCAACTCCTCTTAAACCGGATGGCAGATTTTGCTTAAACTTCCAGGGATGAACAACCTTAATGTGTAGATGGTAGTTAAGAAAGGAATTTTTGCTGCAACCAAATTTTACAGAATTATGGCCCTTTTTTTATTTTTTCATTATATACTATGTAGAAATTTTGTGAACGCAACTCTTAAACCAGATGGCAGATTTTGCTTAAACTTCCAGGGATTAACAACCTTAATGTGTAGATGGTAGTAAAGGAAGGAATTTTTGCTGCGACCAAATTTAACAGAATTATGGCCCTTTGTTGATTTTTAGTTTTCAACTTGTGGCACATGTAGTCCAAAAAATATTTGACCTAGAGTCATAAGATTGACAGAACAGTGGCGTGTGGGGGCATCCGTGTCCTATGGACACATTTCTAGTTCTTTTAGTCTCTGCCCTCAACAGACAAATGTTATCACCGCATTCTCATCTTTTATCAAACTCGTATCATAAAACAAACTAACTAGACTTTTCCACCTGATATGTTAAATGTTTTGTCTATGTTTCTTTTCTTTTCAGGTATGTATCATGTGTATTAGGCTGTCCTTATGAGGGAGATATTGCAGTAGATAAAGTTGCACAGGTGATATTAAAGTTCTGTTTGTTCTTAATGTGAATTGATTGATTACCAAATCCAGATTACATGTTATCTAAATTGTAAAAAATATAATTTTGTGAATATGTACAATCTGCAGATATATTCACACCAACAATTTTGTTTGCATTTATAAATAATTTTTTATTATTTATTCAGACCATAAAATCAAAGAACATACTGTATATATATATAATATATCAATAGAAAGGAGCAAAACATGATGAAAGGGAAGTAACTGTGTCTTTTAGGAAGACAGAGTTACACATCCTGTTATAATTTCAGCTAATATTTAAAAAATTATTTCATCAAAGTGCTTACAATTGGAAATTGTTCATCTGGTGTTCAAGATGGAATAAGATTTGATTATGAAAAGGATCAATCTGATTTAAATCCACTCATTAATAACACTATGCTTAAAACATAAAGTCTGAATTTCAACTTAATGAAAATTTTACATTATCTAGGCTCTTGTTTTACTATCAAGCACTGAGAATAGTCCTACCGACAGCTTGTGTTACTTTTAAACTGGTCGTATTTGAAAACAAAAAAAAACAGACCGCAACAAACAGTAGCAAAAATGTGTTGTTATGACAACAAATTAATGTTATTTTTCATTCTATAATGCTGCTGTACAATACTATTTGCAGCATGTTCAAGAAAATTTCTACATTTTTGTTATTGACAGTGAGGTACAACTTATATTCTCACTGATGAATTTCAATATTTTACTTAATCACATGAGTTGAAAGGTATATTTATTTTCATAGGAGGGTTATATTTCAATGTTAAATTTGTTGTAGGTATGTAAGTCACTGTATGATATGGGATGTTACGAGATATCTTTAGGAGATACTATAGGTGTTGGCACCCCAGGGGCGATGAAAAATTTGATCTCGGAAGTCTCGAAAGTGGTACCAGTACAGAAACTAGCTGTACATTGTCACGATACGTATGGTCAGGCTCTAGCAAACATTTTAGCAGCTTTACAGGTATATTATTATAATAGACTTACTCTGGATTAAAATTGTTTGGGTTTTCCCAGCAAATCCGGGGGTGCAAACAAACTTTTAAAGTTACAGCTTCGAATAGGGGCGTCCGTGGCCAAGTGGTTAAGGTCGTTGACTTCAAACCACTTGCCCCTCACCGCTGTGGGTTCGAATCCCGACAGGGACTTTGGATTATTTCATGTGAGGAAGCTATCCAGCTAGCTTATGGAACGCCGGTGGTTCTACTCAGGTGCCCGTTCGTGCCTGAAAAAATGCATGGAAGGGCACCTGAGGTCTTCCTCCACCAGTAAAGCTGGAACGTCGCGATATGACCTATACTGTGTCGATGTGACGTAAAACCCAAAACAAACAGCTTCGAATGTGCAATATAGATTTTTCCTGCGTGAGTGACATAGAAAACTTAATGTCAAAATATTGGTTAATACTTATAAAATCTTCTTATTTAATGAAATCATGAATTCATTTTCTGTTTTTCCTTTACTAAGGCAAATATTAGCCACCTGACCTACCCTGACCTAATCCTGTTCTCCCCTTGTGGGGCAAAGGACATCCACAACAGCTCTCCATCTGGGTCGGTTCATCGCCTGCCCAGGTGGTGTTGCAAGTTTTCAGCTCAGCGTCTATGGTTTGTCTCCAGGTGGTTGTTGGTCACATTAGCCACACAGTATGGTAATTTTATAGTGAATATGGTATCATATTAGTAAAGGTTTCACACTGTATAACTGTCATAACTGATGTCAGGATATTGTTTTATTGTAGATGGGGATAAGTGTGGTGGATAGCTCTGTAGCGGGACTTGGAGGGTGCCCCTATGCCAAGGGTGCTAGTGGCAATGTGTCTACAGAAGATGTGGTTTATATGTTACATGGTCTAAATATTAAAACAGTAAGGACACTTGAAAATATAAAAAAATAAATAGATATTTTATTAAATCATGACTGATATAATAAGAGTAATGATACCTCAGTACATTGTACTTTCTGCAAGCCATTGTGGTCAATGAAAAATACTGGCGCAGAATTAACTGCTAACTAATTTTGTTAAACCATTCTACTCAAAAATTCTTTAAAATCAGTTGTGGGTGATTTACTGTTGCATACTTTAAAATCTTAAATGTCCATGATGATTGATGGAGAACACTATTGTACTTTATTACAGTTAAGTTAATTATTCCTCCACAAACAAAGTTGACAGGGGGGTATATAGGAGTCAGCTTGTCTGTCAGTCGGTCCTCATCATGGTTTTTCGGACAATAACTAGAGTTTGGAGTGAGGTATTGTAATCAAACTAGGTATATAGCAACCTTATGTGGAGACCCTGGTTGGTATTGCATTTGGACCCTCTGGGGTCAAGGTCACCATTACTAAAAATAGAAAAATGGTTTCCGGACAATAACTAGAGTTAGAAATGAGATATTGTTATCAAACTTGGTGTATAGCAAGCTTATATGAAGACCCCAGTTGAGATTGCAATTAATTAAATTAATTCTTTGTATACAGTTGATGCTTCATTTACTATTGATTGAGTTCAATTTTTTCTTCAGACCACTTGCTGTGATAGGTCTAGTTTGATTTGTTTCTATATTGTTGGAAATAGAGCTAGGCTCAGGCTCTATACTGATGGCAAGGGCTGATCACTTTTGGTTCCTGCAGAATAAGAGTGAAATATCAAGTTTAAAGCTGCATGCCTCCAGATGAACACAATTTTTCAAGATAATCAAACTTGAGAAAAAGTACTGAGATTAAAGAAAATATTCATATATTAAAATATTCAAAAATTTCCAAGTTATGAGTGATTTATGACCCATTTGCAGTGATTTTTTGCCATATTACTACTGTGTTACTAATGCAGGATGGGATTAAACTTAAGGCATAGGAGCAAACTTTTGCATATATTTATGCATTAAAAGTATATTCAATTCATTTAAATGATTGCACCAAATGGTTATTTCTCTTATTATTTCAGGGTATAAATATACAGAAGTTGATAGAAGCTGGACAATTTATATCTCGAACTCTGGGTCGACCAACACATTCCAAGGTTGCCCAGGCAACCAAATCATCTCTTTGAACAGCTGGACTTTTCATAATAGGAATAGTGTGTTATAAGAGTAGAAACAATGAGGTTTTAACTTGTATGTTAAATACGATCAGGACAAGTTAATGAAATCTTGCCTGCTTAGGTTTATACATGCAATAAATTATAAGGTATTAACAAACGGTGGTATTATTGTATTTTATTTCATGCTTTTAGGTGTTTTACTGTAATATATCAGATGATTTTATTCTCATAAACCACTTGTGAATTGTATGAAATATAATTTTCACTGTAGCCGAACTATATCTGAATGCGGATGAAAAGAATATCATGACTAAATGGAATAGAATAGACAGAAATAAATGCATAAATTTTGCTTCTTTGGAAAAGAAATCCGATGTCATCATATATCATGTTAAAAATGTAACAAAAATATAGAAATTTAACAGAGCTATGTTTCAATATTGATGATGTGATGTCAGGATGTGATGACATCACAAAGGAGAATGCGCGACGTTACATTAAAAGATACTTTAAATCACTTAAAAAGTATGAAATAAAAAGAAAATGTATTTGTTTTACATATAAGATTGAAAATATATTTCATATGTGAACACAAGCTTCTGGACTTTCACTTGTGGCCACGCCACTCATGAAAATATTGCATCTGGTGTTCACTCAGTTAAACATATTTCAGTCTTACATGCAAAACAAACAAATATCCTCTATAAAAAGTTTTGAAACAGATTTTCAAAATTTTCGGGTAATAAGCTGGTTAAAACTTGTGTATCAAACATATTTGTTGGTTGTTACTTCTTTGGTATAGACTATAGAACAAAAGGTATTGTAAATATTGCTTGTGTCCATTAGATTTTAGGAGTACATTTACAAACTAGTTAAAACTTGTGTTTCAATCATAATTGTTGATTGTTACTCCTTAAAATTAGACAATAGAACAAAATGTATCATAAATAGAGGATATTGACTGAGTGTAAGTTCAGTACTGAATTTATTGAACGAGTTGTATAAAGTTATATTGTGTGAGCCTCTGGCAAACATGATATTATTTTATTCAACAATTTCAGTATTGAACTTACACGATTATAATATTCTATTTATCACATACCCAAAATAAAATGTGTTTTCGGTAAAAAAGAATCATTTTTCAATGACATACCTATAGTGTAACGCCAACATATAGTGCGTCTTTACACTATGTTTGTATAATGAAATTGACGTTACGTCAAAATATATGCACGGCTGTGCAATACCGTTTTTACGGAGTAGCAAAATCGGCATGGGAGTGTGATAAAAATTGTGTCTATTATATTTTAGCACAAATTTGAAAGAATGTCTGCAAGGAATGATTGTTTATAAATGTAAAAAAATTTTGATTTTGAAATTTCTTTTGATGAATCACCATAAAAACAGAGACTAGAATGTCACTTTTCTTATGATATAATATCATGAATTTGACTAATGTGTGAACTAGTCATATTTTAATTCAGTACATAATTTTCTAGCTAATACCCCGAGACCCTTTATCATAACTAGAATAGAATAAAATGTATACTTATTTTTTTTTTTAATTGTTGAAATTTTTATAACTGTGAAAGGTATAAATGATAATGAGGACATTGTTCCCAGCACATAACTTTCAGCCACCAATGTATTAATTTGTTATTGTTTTGAAATGAAACAAAATTTTCTACAGATTGTTAATTATTTTTGCACTTGGATTATTTTTCTGGTAAGAAGGGAAACTCAAGTCTGTTTGTTCTTTTCTTTAAGCTAACACATATCTTCTTGACTTTGATATCATTTTTTTAGACTTTGCTTTCGAAAGAGTATGATTTTAGTTGGGTAGAATTAATATTAATAATAGTATTATTAAAGTGACATTATACGCATATTTTCACTGTTATGTTGACTTGAATCAGCCATACAATTAAAAAGATTGACTATAGATTATATAATGGTGACTGACCAATAAATGATTATTATAAATATTCAGGATGAAATATAAAGTTGCCCGAAATATAAAAAGGCTGCCCCGCTCTTTTTATCAACTGAACATCACCAATAATTTCTAAATAATATGTATAGAAATATCTGAGAGTCATGTTAGTTATTGAGTATTCATGCAAATTATAAAATTATGTCAAGAAGTTATTTTGACTTTTAACTGTTAACTGACCATTTCCATTGGAAATGTATATCCAAATAGATTGATAAAGTATTTATTGTATATATGTATATTTTTTGTGTTTATTTTGAAGGATGTGTTTTTTAAGGGGGATTAACTCCGAATTTGATTTATCAATTCTTGGTATACATTGTTTTCTTTTTAAGAACAATTTTTATGAAACTGTGCTGTTAGATTTTAGTGGCATTTATTTACTGTGATATATATTTTGTTAAGAGATTGAATCATTTAAATTACTGGAATTGAATTGTAAAGTGGTAAATTATTAAAAGTGAGTAAATATTTCAATTTTTTGTATCATTTCTATGTTGCCTGCTACAAAGTAGGTAAAACATTCAGGGATCACTTTTCCGTCATCTGTCTGTCTGAGCTTACATTTGGATACTTATGGGATAGGTAATTGTACTTTCTCTTTCATGTCATTCATTCCGTGGCAAATTCTGTGGCTGTTTCCTTTATGTGGCTAAAAAGAACAATTGAGAGAGAACAATACAGTAGCCACATAAGAACTGTTGCGTTAAAGCGTCTGTCCGTCACAAAACTTGTCCGTACTACTCCTCAAAAACTATTGATGCATTTTCATGTTTACTTTGCTGTTACAGGAATGATCAGTAGTAAGTCTAGTTGTGCAAATCGTCAGTATTTGCCAGTTCATTGATTTTTGTCAGAGTAATTGCCCTTTAATGGTTTTTATTTTTTTAAGTTTTGTCTAGGCTACTTCTCTTATACTACTGCAATTCAAATGAAACTACTGGAATGATTGGTACCTCAAGTACTAAATGGGTTTACTGGTTTAATGATTTTTGTCTGAGTTATGGCCCTTGAATAAACATGTTTTGGCCTGTAATGTCCTGCTATACATTAACTGCTACATGCAATTGGCTATCATCAGGCAACAAGTGATCAATGATTGCTCTTGTTAAGCTTATAGCTTCCTACACAATCATATTAACATATTTTATATAAACAAAGAGCCAGCAAACGGCAAGTGATATTTAATTTTCAGGAATACCAGTAAGTAATTAAGCTATTCATGTGATTCTTAGAACAGGTTTTAAACTTTCCACAATATGTCCAGAAATTCTATAAATCCGCAATGGATTAATTTTGAATATTTCCAAATCTGTGGAACCTTTGATTGTACATGTATATTAGTTATAACTATTTTTTTCACAATTACATTACACTACTTATCATATTGTCATACACTGTAATAAAATAGTGAGTGACCAATGAAGTTGACACAACTACATTGCATTTTTATACAGTTCCAAGAATAAACTACACAGAAATTTTAAGTAAAAGGTGGTATTGGAAATCATGAAGTAAGATAAACAAACTTGTTTGTCGCAAAATGAATTTAATAATATGGAATGTTATTTATGCATAATAAGATATATAAATTCTTGCAACAAAGAATTTCAATAACAAAGTTTAAGTGTCTGTTACCTAACTTCCTAGATATTACAGGAAATATTTATTGAGAAATCGTACCACCTTTGTAGAAATATTTTAATAAAAATCTTATATCTGGAAACTAAACAAGAATACTACAGTATTGGAGGGCTTGCATACTTCGTTTAACTGAGATATTATGATTATTATCATGTACAGTGTGTAAAATACATATTCATAATATATAAAGATTTTTTATGTACAAAAATATCAAAATAACAAATGCATCGTGTAACACATGAACAGAATATAATAATATCCAGCAGTATTGTTATTGACATAACATTGCTCACTGAGAAATAAAGACACAGATTTTCTGTAAAAAAATTTAAGTTCCTTATACAGGCGCATCCCTATGTCAGTCTTTAAGCTTATAAATAAAAGAAATGTCTTGTACTACTCACATAGTTATTCATTAATCTTTGATCTTCTTACACATCAAAATACAAATGAAATATACTTGGCTCGGATTAAACACAATAAAAACATTGTAAAATGTTAAACAAACATTATTTTTATTGTCAATTTTTATTTCAGCAGTTATAAATACTTATTGCTGTGGAATGTCACAAAGTTTATTATCACAGTATAAAAAAGATGAACAGTTCTGATTGTTTTTATATCACTGTATTTATTTCTTGGGGGCGATAATTCCTTCAAGTTGTGTCTGAAATAAAGAAAAAAAGAAACCATGTTAGATAATAACAGCAATAAATTCAAGCATCTTATAAGTGTTTGAAATGCAAGAGATGATTTTTTTGTATTGATATTTGATTCATATGCAGTTTTTTTCAACTTACTGTCTTACATGCATTATGCTAAACCTTTTTATTGTTGTACTTAGCTACCTCGGGTACCTTAACCACTTGGTCATAGAAGTCCCTTAATGCTAAATCAGACAAGATTTTTCAGATTTTTTCTCTTTTCACATCTTGAGAAAAGCGTAAACCATAATTTTTTTCAAAAACATGCATGAACCCTTGCAAGTGTCTAATAAGCAAATTATACCAGATGTGGTGAAATATCTGCGGAAATTCAACCAAGTGTGAAAACAATTTGATAATGAATCAAACTTAGTTTTTTTAAAATAATAATTAAGCCATTCATCTGGAATGTTTCCCTCTTCTGCCAGTAAATGATGCATGTTGAAGGGATTTGTGTGATACCAGTGAACACCTTAATAACTTGAACATGTGATTGTGAAAGTCTTTAGTTTTAAGGTAGTTTTACTGTAATGCTTTCTCGCCAAAACATTTCTAACATTGGTTAATATCGTATAAATTGGTCATTTCCAGAATGTTATTTTTTTACAATCTTCGATATTCAATAACTTTTAACCGTTTATACCGAATTAAGTACAAAGCAATAAAAGAGTGTTTGTAAATAATTTAATGCCCAATATTTAAAAAAAAATAACTTTCCGGAATTACCGTTTTGCTACGATATTGGTCGATGTTAGAATTTTTTGGCGGGAAAGCATTACAGTAAGAGTACCTTGATAACCTTATACAAAGTTTGAAACTGTCAAATTTTAATTCCGAATAAATATGATTACTTTTCAATAATATTACAAAAGGAAATCCCATTATAACAAATAATATGATTACCAAACTTATTTCAATTGGTGAGGGAAATAAGTTCGACAAGTTTGATGTCCTGGTTTTGTATAGTTTTGCAAGTTTAAAACAAGAACAACATTTTTACATGTTTGGATTTGTACAACAGATTTTAACCACAAGTAACCTTACCGTGGACAAAATTTCAGTCTAAATGAAAATATTTATTGAACTTAATTGGTGCAAATTAAAGATTCAAAGTTAACAGTAAATATTTGTATCATTTATCTATAATTTATCTTTATTTTATTTGTTTGGGAGTGGGGGGATTGTCTTAATATGTCAGTATGTTGGTGTTAAATGGTTTAAGTGCATTGAACCACTGTAGGTTCTAGCTTTGTTGACAGATAATCATATGCTTGTATTATAGTATGGTAAATGTAACAAATGTAAACTCAAACCCACAAGTTGCATCCTGATCAACCATGCACTATTAATGCACAAAATTTTCCTTAAACTTGCCCAAATGTTCATTTCAGTCAATAGAAAGAGTTTACAGAAATACTGTCTCTGTACCAAGATATATCAAATCAACATAGTTTATAACAACAATTGTTACAGATCATACTGATATAAAACAATACCTTCAATTGTTGATTAGTTCTCTTCAAGAACTGGATTTCTTCTGTATGTTTTTTCTCCTCTACCTGTCTTTGTTCCTGGTTCCTCTTCTCTATTTGTTCGCATTTTGCTTTAAGCTCGTTAACATTCTTCTCAAGCTCACGTTTCTCATCCTCAAGCTCAGCAATCTATCAATCATAGCAAATATAATGATACTATTGTCAGTCATAGCAAATATAATGATAATATTGTCAATCATAGCTAATATTATGATTATTGTCAATCATAGCAAATATAATGATAATATTGTCAATCATAGCTAATATAATGATAAATGAGAATCAAAGCTGATATTGATTGTGAATCAAAGCAAATATAATCATAATTTTCAATCATAGCCAATTTACCTATAATTGTCAATTATATGTGTATATAATATAATAATAATTGTCAATCATAGTTATTTTAATCTTAAATGTCAATCATAGTAAATAAGATAATATAATCACAATTGACAATCATAGCAAATAAAATGATAATCATAGCAAATAATATGATAATCATAACAAATATAATAATTTATAGTTTCAATTATAGCTGATATAATTTTTGATCATAGCTATTGTAAAAAATAAATTTTCAATTACAGCTTGTTAATCATAGGTAATATAATGATAATATTCATTTAGTCTCTAAAATATTTTTATCCTGGTAAAAGTTTGCATAATTATTGCACCATACATGTAGGTAAAATTAGATTTAAATATTGTTGCTTAATTGTAGCAAATAATGAATGAAACACCAGTACTAAAAGATGCAGTAAAAATGTGTAGAATAATCGTAATTTGTTTGGTATTTGCTAATGTTTGACAAAATTGTTACAGAAATGCTAGGCATGCTCAGCATTCCCTATCAGTCTTTAGTGCAAAATAAATGCAAATTGATATACCAAAGTTCATTTTCAGCTTGATTGATCTGGATTATCAATCAATAAAAAGAAGCATTTCTGACCTTAATATATTCAATACATCAAGGGATTTTGTTTTATATAAAAAAAAAATTTGGTTAATTCCAAAGGGTATTTTTCAAAAAAATCACCTGGCTTTTATATGTATTGATGACTCATTTTTGTATTCCACTATGCTAAAGATTTTAATTTCCTGTAAGACACACAGTAAACCCCCATACAATGTTACAAACACCTTATTCTGATAGCTTATATAATACTTTTTAAAGTAAGCACAGTAATTACAGAAATTTCAACTTTGCTTAATATCTACAGAGAAATTTGTTTATTGTTTTTATACAAAAGTAATAATCAGTATTGAAACAACATACATAGTACTAATTAAGGCGTAGATTAAATTTTGATTGATTAAATTTTGCTTGAAAAAAAAACTCTTAATGTTTTGTTTTTTCTTGTTAAAGTTATTTATACTACTACTGCAAAAAATAAACATGTAATGAAAGATTGTCCACTATTTATTATTCACTGTTTATTGCGTTCATTTCTTTTAACAAAAATTCCTGCTTCAGAAATTCATCAAAGTCCCACATATAAGCATACAGAAACAAAACCGGTCACTACATCAAATAACAAGTGTACAATAAATAGTATCCAAGTCTAATTGAAACAATTAAGTGAACCAATTGTTTTGCAATAATTCTTTTCTATGAAAGAAACTCGTGGATAAATAATTAATCAAATGTCTTAATTGTAGCTTGTGAAAATAGTATTTAAACTTGAATCACTTACCCTTATCCATAATAGATAATGTACTAAAAGATTTCTTAGGTTTCACTATTTTATTTGATTGAGTTGACCAGTATTTATATATAATATTTCCTATGTGAAAAGTGGATTTTAGAATACAGTGAAGTCACCAAACTAAAAATATTTTGTTTTCTATTACATTGTGTATTTGAAAACTCCTAATATTAATTACAATATAGTTTTCATGAAATAATATCATTAGCCAAACTGAATTAGTTAATGCAATTAAGTTATACATTTTGTATGGCAATTCCTTGACATTTCATTTAATGAAACATAAAAATGCAGATTATGTTTTAAACAAATTGAGATATTTCCCTGCACAGTGTTGAGTGTGTTACTGTGAGATAAATTGATAAGCAGTTACTATTACAACTAAAAACAAATGACTTGGTGCAAAGTATTTGTCATAATGAATTTGTATAATTGTTGTCTACATTTGCCCTAATTTTATAGAAATAAATCTTATCATACACAAATATGACAATAATATAATTCAATACATTGATTACTTTTTCTCTGTTATTTGATATTACTGAATATTCTGTATACAAAAAGAACATGTATATAGTAATAAAGAAGTGGTCAACTGTGAATTTCAAAAATTCCCATTAATATACAAACATTTAGGCTAAACAGCCTTCCTCAAGGTACATAAAAGAATAAAGTATAAAACAATACATTTTAAAATTGAAACTGAAGTTGATTTTTATATTCAAACCTACATTAAAGTGTTGTATGCAACATTAACTTTACAACAATGACCTAGCTTTTTTGTTTTAAACAATATACCTGGACTAAAATTTTACCTGAAAGCTGTGTGAATAATTTACAATACAAGACTTTTTTGTTGTTTTTTTTTACCTTCAAGTCAATGACATTCTGAAGATGGGTTACAATATGAATAAATTAACAGCTCATTTGTGTAAATAGTAATGTGTCACCCAAAGTCGGTAACAAATAGTGATAATATTTTGGAATTTCAACAACAGATGTATTATAAAAATACCAGAAATATGTATACATTTAAAGGAGAGGGTAAAGGTGTTTCAAGATAAGCAGTCATGTAAGTTTCCTTTGTCTTATCATACTTACAAAAGATTTTTAGCTAAAATGCGTACAATTTTACAGAAACAAATTTGCCAAATTTAACTTAGATTTATATTTTTCTCACTGCTTATCTACACTTATTGGTTTATGGTTTGATTTTTCTTGTACATAACAATAATAATGAAAACAGATTTTACACGCAGCTCCGAGTTTGCTCTAATTTCCTGTCAAATAATTAAAACAGGTAAAAGATTAGATAGAAGTTAAAACAACTAAAAATAAGAATATAGCCAGACAATCTCTGATTGTCCTGAGAGATTGTCCTGTGTGCTTTAGTCAACAATAAACTTCAATCTATTCAGTTCAATGGTAAGAGAATTTAACAGGCTTTCTACTTTCTTAAACATATCTTAAAAAATGATAATCATGTTAGTAAAGTTTTAACAAGAATGTATTATGAAATAAAGAAAACACAGGCAATTACTGGAAAAAAAAGCATATAAAGAAAACATTTAAATTAAGATTATATATAGCATGCCAATGTGTTAATTAAGGATAGTAGAGATCTAAGAATGGTGTTATGATAAATCAACATAGCAAAGTTTGTTCTATCTTACTCTTTTTTCCATATCAGCTTTTCCCTGTTCAGCTTGCAGAGCTTTTCTCATACCAAAAGCTACACTGCTTTCGTACAAAGTTTGGTAAGCAGCTATCGTCATTCTGATCTCGTCTCTAACACGAAGTAATAACAATCCTCTCTCTGCACAATTTATTGTCACTTGACGAATAAGCTCATCTATGATGAAAAAAGTTGATATTTTATATCTAATTATTCCATCTAGAATACCGTTTTAATTAAAAGAATTTATTTGCATGCTTTGAACAATGGTATTAACGGATTCTTGTTCTGCTGTAACTTTAATCAAACTAATCAAAATTTTATATATATGATAGATGTACAATCACACTGATAATTGAGGAATAACTATAAAAAGAAAATGTTTGAATTGATAGATCTATACAAAAAGCTTACCAAAACATTGTGAGTAAAGTTCTCTGCGTACTGGGCAGATTCCAGTTTCTCTGGCCTGGCGCTGTTGTAGTCGTCTATCAAGCTCTTCTTGAAGGTTTACAACATCTAATCTTGTTGCAGGTGTGCTTGAAACTTGCTGGACCCACAACTGTCCACTTTCTGTCCATTCTCTAAAGAAGTAATCATTCAAATCAAACTTCAATATAATATTATGTTTGAAATCCATTAATGGCCTCTTGATGAATTATACAACTTATTAAAACACATTCTGGTTTATAAAATTAAATTTAATTAAACTGGCCTACAATTCATTTAAATAAACTAATTGTTAAAAATAAGAGACACAGCTTAAGTTTTGCATACCTGTAAAATTCTTGTGTTAATATATACAAACAACACTCACCTAGGGGGAAGAATAGAGTTCAGAATTTCATCTGTCTGCTGAGCAGCTTTTGCATCAACAGGAGCAAGTTTCTGTTTTGCTGGAGGGTTTGGTACAGGGCCAGTTCCTGTTGGTGGAACTGGACTAGCTTTCAAAGCACGAGCCTGAAAAGATATTAATTTGATCACAAAGTGAGCTTTATGATAATGTGAGTACCTGCTAGAAAGTGATGCATATTGAAAACTTTCGTCCGAAGTAGCAAATTGACACATTGCAACTTTTCGAATTACAAGATAACGATAAAAGCCGAGGTATTCTAATTGAAAACAGAAGATTAGACTGGTGTCCTGCGCATTTATATGGGAACCATAATAGGACAGGGAACCAGAATAAACAAAAGCAGTGTATAAAATACCTAATGACAATTTTAAAATGGAAAATAAAAATGAACGATTATTTTATACCATTTCACCGTAAAAGTAAATGCTCGCTTTGAGGCTTTGCCTTTTTCATATTATGTCTGTAAAAACACATATAATTTTAAATTTTGAACATGTTTAATGGTTGCTTCACAGTATTGTATTATCTGATAAGTGAATGATCTGTTCTAACAGAAATCAATTTGAATAGCTTCAGTCTAAAATAGTATCTTTGTGCAATAAATGAACATATATGTAAGCTCACATTTCGTATTTTGACAGACTAGCCTAAGATTAAACAAAAAATATTATCAATCAAAGTAAGATTGATCAATACAACTTTAAAAATGACCACCATGATACCCATTCATCAGTTCATATCAAATTAAATATTGTTATCTGAATGATTTAAAGATAATTTCCATACCTTTGGAGTCTTCTTGTCTGTATTTCGACTAACAAGTACCGGATTGTCATATTTGACAAGTGATGCGTTTGGAGGAATCATTTTTATTTCTTACGTTAGAAAAAAATCAGTAAACTGCAACTTTCTACGAGATGATTTACACTTGTGTCCTTGGAAACGGCGTTCTACGCATGCGTTATGAAATCTCGCTTCAAGTCTCGTTTCCGGTGTTATTTCGGCACAGAAATGTCACGACAAATAAATTGGGAAGGTAATCTCAATTTTACTCGCAAATATGCGAGTAAATAACTATTGATCGAAATGCAAATAAGCCCTATCCAAATTACATTTTAGAAATGCTCAGAATTATAAAATAAAAATCATATTTAACCTGTGAGAGGACTTTCAGTGTCAAAACATACATTTCGTCCTCAAATATACTCGACCCATAAATAATCACAATTTGCATTATCCCGGATTTTAAACCTAGCCAAGCATACTTGTCAGGAGTTTAATTATATGGGAGTACAGAAGTAGGGGATCCAGTAGTTCTGGCTCACAACAGGCTGGTGAAATGCGAATAGGGGTCAACTTACCGCTAAATGTACTCTGGCCTGGAGTCAGCTCGGCCCTATTTCAACTCTGCACGGGTCAACTTGGCCCACTTTTCATTTTAATAATATATTGGTTTGTTTCATCACTCTCAATTGTTGGAACAGCATAATTAATATATGGACTTATTCACAAACAGGGAAAGATGTTTTCTTAAAAGTTAAATTATTATTACAGTTTTTGTTATTGAAATTGGAAAAGGACTGCTTTTATCACCAATCAGTTATTTCGTGTATGACTGTATGTTAAGGGTACCGATTAATCAGGTGTATCTCTTATTAGCTTGACTATTCGCAGAATAATCAAGCTTATGCAGTCACCCATTTGTCGCCGTCAGCGTCTCTGTGGTGGTATCTTGGTAACTACTAAAGGATTTGTGCCTTTAATTGTCGCAATTTTATGCATTCATAATAATCAAGCAATGAAGTGATTTACTTGATAAAACATTTTAATAACAAGCCTTCTTACTTTTTTGGACAATTTTATGTATTTATATAGGTATGCATTACTATACTCAATGAAACACTCTTGTGACAACTTTTTCAAATATTTGAGCATTGCTGTCCTCTGACAGCTCTTGTTTTTTATTTATAACAGCTTGCTGTGATAACATAATCCGAAAAAGTTAAATATGTTTTTTTTTTTTTTTAAAGTTGGCAGAGTTGACTCGTGCCAAGTTGGTATAGGGCAGATTGAAAATGCTTGATTGGGCTTATGACATAAAAACTCTTATCTCTAGAAAAATAATAAAGATATTTCTTTTAAACTTTGTTTGTTTATGTAGCATAATATATGACATGAACATAAAGGAAAATATTTGGTTGGTTACTGGCAGTTCTGTGTGAATTTTCCTGTTGCCAAAACATGTTAATAGAGTCTGGATATTAAAAAAGAAAACAACAACTTTAAAATAACTCTCAAGTTATTTATCACTTTCTACTTTCAAACTTTTGCCAAACTTTATAGAAATTATTAAGAGCATTAATTATGACTGTAAGTATAAACTTAATTTACAGAGGCTAGAGATGCTTTGAGGAAGATAAGGGAGGAGCAGATTAGAGATGGTGCTAGAGTTATACGACTGTGGAAACAGGTGCTGGCTAATTGTGCTCATAAACTTGGAGATGAAGGTCAGTAAAGATTACATCACCATAGTGCAGAAACAGGTTAACTCCTTTAATATCTAATAGGATTTAACTAGTTACTGCACTAAGGTGACTAATTG
This sequence comes from Ruditapes philippinarum, assembly GCF_026571515.1. Taxonomy (NCBI): domain Eukaryota; kingdom Metazoa; phylum Mollusca; class Bivalvia; order Venerida; family Veneridae; genus Ruditapes; species Ruditapes philippinarum. Next base: position 77,083 of record NW_026857441.1, on the reverse strand, counting down.
TTTGTGAATTTATGTAAGTGTGACTGTGAGGCGTAAACAACATTAGATGTGAAACACAAAATCTCCTTAGATTTAACATAATTATTCTATTTTAGTTTAATAAAGTAAACAAGCTTACCATTGTTTCTGTTTATTAATGAATGGTTAGTGGATGTTTGGGGTCATTTACTCCTTGATCTTGGCTTGTGACTTCCAAAACTTAATACTTTTTCTTCTTTACCTATATAATGTGACTTCCAAAATCAGAGATTTTGCAGTCTCTGACTTCCAAATTTTGAAACTTAATGGAAGCCCTGCTTATTAGTTACTGGTTTGTCTTCCAGGAAAGCCAGATAGGTGGATCAAACGCTGAGATATGACAAAAACATGTTAAAATAGGCATTAAAAATCAAAAAGAACTGACAATTTGAAACAAGTCTTCTTTTTTTGGGAAAAAAATATATCAAGTTTGCATAGTTCATGTTTCTGAAATTTCAGTATTGTTTAGTTCTAAGAACTGATAATTTTGTTTAGACTTCACTTGTAGTATGATGTAATTAACTATATTATTTTGTTTGTAGTTTGGACAGTTCAAGAACAAGTTACTGTAGCAGCTTTGGATTGTCAAAACTTTGATTTAGCAAATGTAAGTAGAATTCAAGTTTATTTGATTTATATCATTTCGCAAATTATGTTAAATTATGGTATAATTCATTTAATCCCCCTTGATTCCCCATCACAGGTTCCACCAATGAACCTTGATTGGATTCCATTTCAGCTCCCAAGCCTTAAACAAAATATTTCAGAAATCTTTACATCCTCATCCCAGATTTTCAAACATTTTTTTTTTCATTTGGTTTATTTATACTGGCTACAAGAATTGACCAATGGACAAGAGTAGCTGCTCCTTGATGGTCTTTTTCAGCAAACCTTTGGTCAACCTCCAGGGGCGGCAAAATCAAATGTCTGTAATGCCCAGGTTGTCCATCAGCTTGTGCAGACAAGTGGAAATTGTCAAGAATTTACTAAAATATCATACGGATAAGTTTTGGATACAATAATAAATGCTTAAGGTAAAACAGGCAAGTAATTCAGAATCAGATTTTGCCAGCCCTGCCCTTGAAATACAGGTGAAATGACTGCGTCCTGTAGTGTGCCTTATTTGTGAGGTGTGAGTCTTAGAGAGGGATTGGTGTAAAAACGACGGATTTGTCAGTTGTATTTGTAGGCAAGGCATGATTATTTAGGCATAAAAAATTGCTTACATTTATATTTCATATACATTTTATATTTGTATATATTTATTTCAATTTTGTGAATAATTGTGTAAATTTGTTTTATAATGATATATTTACAGGAATGTATAACGTCATTAAACAGAAAATTTCCAAACTCGATGAGAGTGAGACGTTTATTTGGAATGTACTTTGAAGCTTCAGGAAGGTAAGTGATGCGATGTATTTTTATAATTAACATTCCATTAACTTGTGGCCAAATGGTTAGTGCGTCCGACTAATAATCTGAGGATTGCTGGATGCATGGTTTCGAACCCCCTCGGGCAAGTCGTTGTTTCTGTGAGCAAGAAACTTTACACTCATTACTTTGTACTGGTTGGTTCCAGGAATGGAAGTGAGAGTGTTTCAAGAAACTTATAGCTTCCTTCACAATTGAACTAAAATAAATTGGTATAAACTAACTATTCCAACTTACTTCACAAACAAACTGAGCACTCAAGTGTATTACTTCACAGAATAAGAAAATGTGTGTTAACCCACATATCACCTTAGAAGCTTGAAAAATTGATAAAACAATGCAAGTTCACCACCGTATTTGGGGCGTTTTGACGTCATATTAACAGTCATTATTTACAAAGTAATGCAGAGAAAGTAAAGCATATATATCTACATGTTTGCATTACAAAAATCTGCAAGATCTGAGATTTTTGTCAAATTTTGGGGAGAAAGTAGTTAAATAGCCGCTAGCATAACAGAGCAAAAATGATGTTTCACTATTGTTTAAATAAATAAGGTGTTGTGGGTTATTTAAACCCACACCTAAGGTTTTCGTCCACCAGATTTCGAGTGACCTACAGAAATAATAGGTTTATAATTTAATGGTGATGCCATTTATGGAAATAGCAGTTTTATAATGTTCACAAGATAAAGTATATAAAAACAACATTAAAACAACATTTAACGATTAAATTATTTATGTTATTATGACCTGCTGTTTTTCAGGTATGAGAAAGCGACAGAACAGTATGAGAAAATATTGGAAGAAGATGGCACAAATATGGTATAATGTTTATTATTAATTGGAAATCTGTAGTTAAAACATGGTCAAAATAAAGAAAAACTTAGTCTTTGAATTGTATAGATATGAGCTATTATTTATTGAAATAAGGAGATTCTGCCTTCTGTCTGTGAGATGGAGAGGGCGTTCTTAAATTCATTGAATGTTTAACAACTACTTACAGTTGGTGTGGCAGTGATTTTGCTCATGTTTCAATCTATTAAATGTAAGATTATAATTTTAATTTATTTTACTTTTGTGTGTTCTTTGATCAAGCCATAATGGGCTTATTATAACAGAGAATCTTGATCTTAAATTTGTTTTATTTGGATTTTATTTTTACTAGACCAGGGCAGCATCTCTCAAAAGCACAAAAGTGTCAAGTATGGTCCATTTTAGTAAAATCCTTAATAGCAAAAATAAACATTCCAGGTCAAGATACCCTTAAGATACTCCTTTTGTTTTATAATTTCATGTATTCAAACTACATATTCATTATTATGGTACTGTGTTGTCAGCAACCGTATATGGGATGAATTTTAATTCTTTTAATGTGCATAAAATACATGCAGTGAATATGGCAGTTAATGAACAGGTATATAATACAGCCCATGGGCTAGCTCTGGCAATTTTTTCCTTCGAGCCAATTAACCTTATTCTTCAGTCACCATGGATGACTCATTCTCTTTAATAAAGAGCATTGATATTTGTAACCAGTGCTATATTTCTTCAGACAATTAAATTTTATATGTGCCAATGAATATAGTGATCGGCTCCTGTAGCCTAATATAGTCTTATACTCTTTTTAAATTAGGAAGAGAACACAGTGTTTAAATAAGCCATTTAATGTTACAGAGTTTTTCATTATAATTACACAGATAAATTTTATCATAAATGTTTGTAGTTTGCCAGAAAGAGACAGATAGCTATATTAAAAGAGAAGAACGATATACCTGGGGCCATTGATGCTCTTAATAAATATCTAGAAATGTAAGTATAGTCCTGTATTTCCATTGCAAATATTTTTTTTAATGCCCACCTACAAAGCTTAATAGGGAGAGCGTCTGATTTGTAATACAGGAATTGCTGCTTGTTCTTTGGTCGAGGCAAAATTTCTTTGTGACAACTGATCTAAGACATCTTGCCTTATAGTCATTTCTTTCTCACCACTGATTTTGAAATCATGCTGGATTAGCGGTCTGTCACTTATTAAGAAATTGGTAATTACTGGTTAGTTATCCAGGAAAGCTGGTTAGGTTGATTAAATGCCGAGATATGACAAAAAAAATAACTCACCAATATATTACTGAAAATGTTGTAAAATCTGGGTCAAAACAAAGAGTCAGTCAATTATAAAAAAGTTGAATGAGTATTAAACCTGTAATATGATGATTGCACTCCATATATACAAGGGGGAATAACTTAACTATAAGCTGTGCTTTCCTTTAGTGTCTGAAGGTTAATGTGTTGTAAAATTTCTTTTAAAATACTTGGGGAGTCAATTGTAATAGCAGTTGATCATGTTATAGTTTACAATATATATTATATATATAGTTTTTTTCTTGCCCCCACCCCACCCCACTTTTCTGCATTTTCAAAAACAAAAACAAAAAAACCATGACACTAATTGAAAAATTAATTAATGATTATTCACAATTAATGATAATCCACTACTTATTTGTGCAGGTTTATGACAGATTTTGATGCATGGATGGAGTTATGTGATATATATTTATTGTACCAGGATTACAACAAGGCTGGCTTCTGCATGGAGGAGCTCATCATGTCCAACCCACATAATCATCTATATCATCAAAAATTTGCAGAGGTAAATATTGATTAGATCTTACATGTGTTTAATAATGGTTTGAGAGCAAGTTCAATGTTTAACAGTTATAATATACAAGCCTTAGAATTTAAATGAAATATGTTTGCCTTGATTTTATGCGAGAAAGCTATCTAGCTAGTTTAAAGAAAGTCAGTGGTTTTACTCAGGTGCTTATTTGTGATTGAAATAAAACACAAAGGGGCACCTGAGGTCTTCCTCCGCCAGTGAAGCTGGAAATTTTCTATAATTATGACATATATTGTGTTGGTGTGACCTAATGCCCAATACAAAAGTTTCCCTTATACATGTTACGATGTATATGATTGCATTTATGTTGCTATGGTGTACATGACTGTGTTTGTATCACAAGTTAGTAAGCCTGACACCACCATGGTTTGTTTACTGAACACATGAAGTTGAACGTTTTACATGCCTCAATACACCCATAATTACACCATGATGCTTTTTAAATGACTCCAGATTATAAAGAACCAATTAACAAGTATTGTTTTCAAAATCACATGTAGTAAAGTTACCATTTTAAGTAACATTTTGTAGTAACGTACAGTTTCAATTTTTACAATTTATAAAATCTGTGCATTACTTTCCACTTACAAATCTTCAAGATTAATCAATAAAACAAAATGAACTTAAAAAATGTAAAGTTGATTTTTTATAAGGTGCATACTGTACCACCTTTACCATGGAAGTACAGTACATGTGTTTGTAAGTTTTCTAACCTGTAATTTGTTGTTGGTTTTAGATAAAGTACACACAAGGAGGGTCAGACAATCTCGAGACAGCTAGGTCGTACTTTGCTCAAGCGTGTAAACTCAACCCTAACAACATGCGGGCACAGTTTGGTCTACTTTTAGTAAGTATTAGATGAAGTATATTTGTTGAAACATTCAGATTGGTTTAAACAAATAAAACTCTAAGAATCTGAAAGGAATCTCAGTAAGATTTAGTCAATGATATCACCAATTGGTCACCTATTGAATTTGCCATTCATAGCTGACAGGGACTTTGGATTCTTTCATGTGAGGAAGCTATCCAGCTAGCTTACGGTATGATGTTGGTTCTACTCGGGTGCCTGTGCCGTTTGTGCCTGAAATAATGTACAGAAGGGCATATCAGGTCTTCCTCAACCAGTAAAGCTGGAACATCGCCATATGACCTATACTGTGTCGGTGTGACGTAAAACCCAATCAAACAAACAAACACCTATTGAATTATTCTTCATTGCTTAAATGTGCATTAACATTCTGAAATCTCCAGTTTTCTATTTAAGGCTAAAGATACATTTTTCATTTTCAATCGTTCATACATTGCTGGTTTGGTAGATTAGTGCTGGGAATTGTTTTAACTTAAAATGGCTATGCCACCAGTGCAGAGCTGAACCAGCTTGCACATCTTTTAGTCTGATCACACTTCTAAGATTTTGGCTGCTGATTTTTAGCTTGAGTATTCAAAGAATAGGAAGAGATATTGTACTCATCCAGGCGTCAGTGTCGCACTTTTGTTAAGTTTTTGTGGGTAAAATACTATCTCCAAAACTACGGAAGGGAATGAGCTGAAACTTTTTTGAAAGCATTTTAGAGGTATCTGCCCAAGCCCCATAACTTTAATTTAGATTTTTAGCTCACCTGTCACAAAGTGACAGGGTGAGCTTTTGTGATCGCTTTTCGTCCGGCGTCTGTCCGTCCATAAACTTTTACTTTAAATGACATCTCCTCATAAACCACTAAGCCAATTTCATCCAAACTTCACAGGAATGTTCCTTTGGTGGTCACCTTTAAAAATTGTTCAAAGAATTTAATTCCATGCAAAACTCTGGTTGCCATGGCAACCGAAAGAAAAAACTTTAAATATCTTCTTTTAAAAAACCATAAGAGCTAGAGCTTAGATATTTGGCATGAAACATCTTCTAGTGAGTGTCTACCAAGTTTGTTCAAATAAAAGCCCTGGGGTCAAAATTGGCCCCGCCCAGGGGGTCATTGACTTTCCCTATATGCATATAGTAAAAACTTAAAAAATCTTCTTTTAAAGAACCCAAAGAGCTAGAGCTAAGATATTTAGCATGAAACATGTTCTAATGGGTGTCTACCAAGTTTGTTCAAATAAAAGCCCTAGGGTGAAAATTGGCCCCGCCCCGGGGGTCATTGATTTTCCCTATATGCATATAGTAAAAACTTAAAAAATCTTCTTTTAAAGAACTCAAAGAGCTAGAGCTTAGATATTTGTCATGAAACATCTTCTAGTGAGTGTCTACCAAGTTTGTTCAAATAAAAGCCCTGGGGGTCAAAATTGGCCCCGTCCCGGGGGGTCATTGATTTTCCCTATATATGCATATAGTAAAAACTTAAAAAATCTTCTTTTAAAGAACCCAAAGAGCTAGAGCTAAGATATTTAGCATGAAACATGTTCTAATGGGTGTCTACCAAGTTTGTTCAAATAAAAGCCCTGGGATGAAAATTGGCCCCGCCCCGGGGGTCATTGATTTTCCCTATATGCATATAGTAAAAACTTAAAAATCTTCTTTTAAAGAACTCAAAGAGCTAGAGCTTAGATATTTGGCATGAAACATCTTCTAGTGTGTGTTTACCAAGTTTGTTCAAATAAAAGCCCTGGGGTCAAAATTGGCCCCGCCCCGGGGGGTCATTGATTTTCCCTATATGCATATAGTAAAAACTTAAAAAATCTTCTTTTAAAGAACCAAAAGAGCTAGAGCTAAGATATTTAGCATGAAACATGTTCTAATGGGTGTCTACCAAATTTGTTCAAATAAAAGCCCTGGGGTGAAAATTGGCCCCGCCCCGGGGGGTCATTGATTTTCCCTATATGCATATAGTAAAAACTTAAAAAATCTTCTTTTAAAGAACTCAAAGAGCTATGGCTAAGATATTGAGCATCAAACATGTTCTAATAGGTGTCTACCAAGTTTGTTCAAATACAAGCCCAGGGGTCAAAATTGGCCCCGCCCCGGGGGTCATTGATTTTTCTTTATATGTGTTTAGCAAAACTTTAAATCTTCTTTGAAAAAACCCAAATAGCTAGAGTTTAGATATTAAGCATGAAACATCTTCTAGTAAGTGTCTACAAAGTTTGTTCAAATAAAAGCCCTGGGGTCAAAACTGGCCCGGCCCCAGGGGGTGTCATTGTTTTTAACTATATGTGTATAGTAAAAACTTTAAAAAAAATCTTCTTTTAAAAAGCCCAATGAGCTAGAGCTTAAATGTTTAGCATGAAACATCTTCTTATGGGTGTCTACCAAGTTTGTGCAAATAAAAGCCCTTGGGTTAAATTGGCTCTGCAACGTTGGGGTGGGGGTTGGGGGGGGCCTATATACAGGTGAGCGACCTAAGGGCCATCATGGCCCTCTTGTTAAAAAAAATTATGGCCCTTTTTGAACTCTCTAAAGTTCTTCATTATCAAGGCTCTTGTTTCACTATCCAGCACATTGAGAATTGTTGAGCCCACTGTCCTACCAACTGCTCTTGTTTATTATTTTGGTACAAAATCCCATTAAATGGCAGTTTACATTTCTAAGTTCAAAAGAAAAGTTGGATAGTTAATGATGAAAGTTCAGGAAAAAAACAGGATATGTTTTGATATATGTTTAGTGTAGAGCAAATGCTTTTTGGTTTAAACATATTTATATAACATAACATTTAAAATATGAACAATATTTACAAAATACATTTTGGGATTTGGCAAAAAGCTATAAATGCTTTTTCGAAGAACTTAAGTCCTCAAATAATGATACAACTATGGATTACCAAATACTTATTTATGTACACAAACTTAGCTCACAAGCTCATTTTATGTATATATGTATATTACAGACTGCCAGTAACCTAGCAACAGGGTATTCCAAAAGTCAGAAAGAAAAGAATAGTAACAGTAAATATGCTGTTTGGGCAGCAGAACAAATTATAGATAAATACCAGGTGAGATTTTTGTTTTGTATTACTGTATTTTAAGGCCACTGCCACAACATATATTTAACCTTAGCTGAGGGGTTGCCTTTTAAGTTGGAGGCACCATTTATCATTGCATGATTGTAAGAGGCGATAAAATGGGTTCGAATTACTGGAGTCTCTGCATCTTTTAGCTCAAGCAGGTGAAGTGGTTTTGATTCATGGTGTTGCTAAAATTATCCAAGGTTAGCCAAACTCATCTTTCCTGTTGCGACACCATATGACCAAAATGGTATTGATGCGCCAAACAAAACCAAGAAACAAAATGTAACCCTTAGTCTGCCGGTGGTAATAGAATTTACTCCAGCAACCAGTGCAATCATCAGGCTGGGTACTGTTTCCTATTCATTTGGTACATACATATTTTGAAAAACTCCACGAAAAGTACATATTTACGGTAGATAAAATCCTTAAAAAGTACATGTTTTTATAAAAAAAAATCCTAGACTGTACATATTTGAATATTTCCCTAAAAAGTACATATGAAAATTTCCCAAAAGAGTACATGTTTTGAAAATTTCCCTAAAAAATGAAAACTGATTTTGACTAGATAGAAAGATGGACAAGTCCATTTAAGATATTTAGCGTGGTTAAAGTATACAGTATGTAGTTTTCGTACCATATTGCTAAGCATGTTTGTTTGTGTTTAAAATCTTTTAAAACAGACAAGATATAAAATGTAGGTGTTTTTTCATCTTCTTTCAGACTACAGCAACAGAGGAACAATTAAAAGATACCAAAGTCTTGGACTTGATTAAAAAGATGCAAGAAAATTTAGTACCACAGTCAGAGACTTGATGTAGTATAAACAAACACGTGTAGGGTCATCATTCTAGAGAATTGTGTTCATTTTATAAGTGCAGGAACGTTCTGATTAATTTATAAAATGTTAAAGTATGATGGGAATATTTCTAACAGTGCAATTATTTTTTACTTTTATTGGATTTTTTTTTTTTTACTTGAGTTTATTGTAAGGGAACGGAATATGAGGTGTTGCGGAAACAACATTGTGATTTACTATCTTGTGCATAAAAGAAGGACAACAAAATGAAGCAGTGTTCCTACTAGATCTTGAAACATTTTTTTGGAGTGAAAAATGCAGTTTTATGTTGGATTTTTTTCCCCTAATTTAAGATATATTGCAAAAGTCTTAAAACCTTGCTGTATATAAGGTTCTTTCATTATGAGTCATATAAAGTTATTCGGAAACACTGTTCAGAGGAACTTTTACGATGAATTTTCTGCAATATATTCAACTCTAACCAAGCAGGACATGGGAAGGAATATTGTACGGAAAAGAAACATTTTGGGGAAAAAATGTAAATAATAATGAATGAAAATATACAGTGTAATGATGGAAGTTTTAGTGACCGGGCATTGTGAAGAGGAGAGATATTTTACATTTGTTTACAACATGATTGTGTTCACTTTTCTCATAGTGCCAGCTTGTTACTGTTACATATACATGTTAACCTATGTGTATGTTATGTTTGTTGTCGTTGTTGTTGTTGTTTAAATATTGGCAAATAATTACAAGAAATGAGTTGAATATAGGATATTTAGTTGTCTATAAAGATGGATTATTTTCAAGTTGAGGTCAATGTTTAATACAAAAATAGGCAGTATTTTTTTTTTCTCTGTGGACTTTTGTGGTCCACTTATATTGTCCAACAAAAAAGTGTGGGTTAAACTTTTAGATTGAGAAATGCTTAAGAAAATTAGTATTAGTATGATAAGATTAAGTGACACAAAAGACTTTTTAAATACACTAATTAGTTCATTTTGTGTTTTCCTTTTTTGAGTTCACATTGACCAATTTATTCTAATTGTGAATTCAATATAATGTATACCATAAAACTTGAGTGCACATGTGTTCTTAACTCGGCCTGTATGCATTTGTTTGTCCACATGTGTGCTACTTAATATGATATTTCTCATGGCAGGGTTTGTAAGCCCTTGGAATGATAACAGTTACAATGCCATGGCTGCGCCCGAGTTACAGCGTAGGTTCAGCTTTACTCATAATTTTGTGCAATTTGGCCGTTCTCTACTTTTGATTCCTTATGTTTAGTATTTCGATATTTCAAATTAGATAGACAGATGGCTATCTTAAATGTCCAATGTTATAATAAGGTCAGAGGTCGACACTATGGGTAACAACTGTCATACTTTAAACCATATGATCATGAAAACCAAAGTCAAAGTGGTACTTTGTTTGTATCTACAAAATAAGAAATAAACAGATTTTTATTCTATAATGTAATTATGTATACGTTTATTAACTTAAAAAGAAAATAAAAAAGTAAAATTTTAATCTCGGGAGTTGAGTCATCTATAAAATAAAAGGTAGCAAAACATGGAGTCAAGAAGCTGTATTAAATGATAGAAGCCACATGATCAGCATTAAGGAAAAGCCACATGATCAGCATTAAGGAAATGTAACTCTTGCATGTACTGTTCATCTAGCTGTAGGGTTTACCTCCCCTGAACTGAACGACAGGCAATCGCAACCACTGACTTTCCTTAGCAATTATTGACTTCCATAGCAACTATTGACTTTCCCTAGCAACCTTGAATACTTGTTTACTATCTAGGCCAGGTAAGTCTGCTTAAAAATTTAGCAAATTTACAGAACTCATATTGCCCCCTTTTCTATGTTATTTCATTGAACTCACCGGCACTGAGAAAAGTGGAGTGAACTGTCCACGGACAGGTCTTGTTTATGAAAAAACAATCACTGGCAACATGAGAGCATAAATTCTGCAAATTAGCCAATACAATAAATAATTATACATGTAGTATTTTGTTTTTTTAACAAACAAGAAAATTAAACAGAATTGATGCCATCCATAGATGTGCAAATCATGGCTAAGACTGAAACTAGTGTATGTATGAGGTTGTTATTTTTTCCAGTTGAAAGCTAATTGATAGTTACAAAGCCATCTAAGGTTTTAGTTAAAGACAACAAGTAAGAATGCAACAAATAATAGTCGGATAGTGCAGCATATTGCATATGCTGCAATAATGCATAAAAAATGACATATACATGTAAATTTAATGAAAAAAAAGACTAGCAGCAATAACGACTATTTCAGAACTGATTTAAATACAAGTTTTAAACTGTGTACGTATTCATCTACAATATTTTATTTTGACAAAAAAGGGATGGAGCGAAAATTACGAGTACGAATAAAAGAAATTGTGCATGCTGGGTCGAAGCCGGGTACAAGTAAAGGTGAAACTGTGAAAGATGTTGATAAACAAACTGACTGTTTTCAGGCCGGTTTTTGGAGCAATAAGAGCGATGACAGCATCATCAAATGATGGCAGCAGTATGAAATTATTATAAGTTTTCTATTTTATACTGAAATGTTATTGTATTCCCGGCATTTTTCGAGAAATCGAACATTTAATTTACAATAGTTGTAAAGTGAAAGTAGAAATATTAAAAGTTGGTTGATTTAGAACAATTCTGAGGGTGTCACAGTTATAAATATATTTCATTGTTTGTATGTTCACTTAAATTGTTGTAATAAAAAGGGTGTCGTGACTGTAAATATAGACGAGTTCTATTCTATCTGTTGAGGATGTCTGAAAACTATCCTTCTTCAACGATTTCCCTAATTTTGGTCAGACTAATCTATATTAATTACACACTGTAACATTAGTCATTTGAGCCGTGCCATGACAAAAACCAACATAATGGGTTTTCGACCATGGATCCAGACCAGCCTGTGCATCCGGGCAGTCTGATCAGGATCCATGCTGTTCGCTATAAGTTTCTTTACGTGTTATAGGGTTTGTAAGCGAATAGTCCAACTAATTGTACTGCGCGACGAGATATTGTGCTATTTTCGTGTCTGGGCAATATCTCGCCTCTAAAGCGAGATTCTGCCCTAGAACGAAAATATCTCAGAATCAAGCTTTGGCACGTCAATATATTTTGACTAGTAAGCGAACAGCATGTACAGATCCTGATCAGACTGCGGGGAGGCGCAGGCTGGTCTGGATCCATGCTGGTCGCAAAACCACTATGTTGGTTTTGTCATGGCGCGGCTCAGTTGCCTTTCCTTTAGTAAGTTTCTTTTTTTCTTTTACATAGCTGGCACATTGTTGAAAGAAATGCTGAGATGAGTGTAAAAGGCATTGTCAAATTGAACACCAGAAAATCTGTCCTTATTTTCCTTTAAATCTATATCAACATGTTGTCCATATCAAGTTGAAAATGGATCAAGCTAAATAATGGACAGATCTCAAGCGTTACGACCACACCAGACCTCAAATTTCCATAGACTAGAACTCAGAACTATAGATACTATATAGGTCATCCATTTTCGAAAAGATTCAACATGGTCTAGTTGGTATCCTAATCAAAGAATACCTGACAACCAATGGCCAATGCATCACGCAGTGTCCATTCACAGAGCTAGCTTAAGATTATTTACAGACTCTTCAGACTGTTGTAAAATTTCTTTACCAGGACAGTATACAATTGAAAGTAAATTGGAACCCATTTTCTTTCCCTCTGTAGGCTGTCAAAACAGAGTAATGTAGGGACTGTTACTGTTATCCATTGTTCTATGTTTAAACTCAAAATTGATCAGCAATAAAGGAATGAATGTATACATGCTCATTTTTTATTCTTCAGACAACATTTTGATACAAAAATGTGAAAGAATTATGAGAATTACTATAAATCGACCAGAGAAGAGAAATGCTGTTAATCCTGAAACTGCTACAGAATTGTTTCAGGCTTTCAAAAACTTTGAGGAAGACGAAGATTCCCTGGTAGCAATTTTACATGGAACAGGTAAATGAATGTTTAACAGCCTTCAAGGCAATTTTACATGGAATAGATTGAAAGAATCCTTAGTGGTGATATAAGGTAAGGATGAATTCATAAAGAATCTCCAATGGTAATTTTTTTATGAAACAGGTGTGAAAGGGATGAATTCATAAAGAATCTCCAATGGTAATTTTTTTATGAAACAGGTGTGAAAAAACTAAGTAGCAATTTGAAATGGAGTAGATAAATACATAAAGAATTTTTGGTGGTCATTTTAACCTGCTTCTGTCTATATCATCAGCTGGCTTACATTTCATAATAAACAAAGCCTGGTCATATTATCTGTAAATAAGCTTCATACCAAACTTCTAAAACTGTGATTAGTTTATTTAAGGGAAATTCTAACACGACCCGCATTTTTCCCTATTGAACATAGAAGAACAGAAAGTGTGTGTTATTATGCAACAGATGCACAGTTTGACGTTCTATATTTAGAGATGTGACGTAATCATTATACACATGACGTAACCACTAAAAATCCGACGCGCTGAAAATAAGTACGGAACAAATCAGGCGCAATTTTGCTTAACTATCAAGTACGGCAACATTTATTTGTTGATGTCGTGTTAGAATCGAAATAATATATCCAAATCAGTGATTTTATCGCTTGATAACATCACTGTTTGTCGTTCGGATGCGCATCATTTTATCACTCTGGCTACGCCCTCGTGATATAATTCCTCGCATCAGAACTCCAAACAGTGATGTTATTGAGCGATAAAATCACTGTTTGGGATATATTATTTCTTAAATAAAGTTTATAGAAGCTGTGTAGATAGATAGTGAAAAATTAAAATTCGTGATTAGCCAATGAAAATCAATGTTACAAACACAGTATTCCATCAATATTTGTATTGTATCATTGTATTGCAGGTGGCAATTTCTGTGCAGGATATGACTTGACATCTCTAGCAAATACTGAAACAGTGCCATCATTTGAAGAACCATTAGTTAATAGTCAGGGTCCAATGGTTTGTACCATTCAATATTAAAATTGTAAAAGTAAGCTTATAAAGCTGTTTGTCATGTACAGCATTGATCATTATTATCAGCAAAGCTCAAGTGGTTTGTTATACAAGTATTTAATAGTATTAACAGCCATGTTCAATTTCTTTATGTTCAATATTGTTAACAAACCAGGCTTCAAAGGTATTGTCGACAGTCAGGTTTATGTCTAATATTGTAAACAACCTGGCTCCAATGGTATTCTATATTTAACATTTTTAACAGCCAGACTCTAATGGTTAATGATTAATATTGTAAATAACCTGGTTCCAATGGTTTGTCATGTTTAACATTTTTAACAGCCAGACTCCAATGGTTTGTTGTATTTAATGGTTTGTTACAGTGATGTACACATGTAGTATTCAAAGCCATCATTAATGCCTGGCATTTAATACTAAAGAAAGTTCAACCAAACTATGCTCTTGTAAGAGGTTTTTTTGTATATTTTTCAGGGACCATCAAGGATGTGTTTTAGCAAGCCAGTTATTGCATGTATTGAAGGTTATGCTGTAGCGGGTGGCCTTGAACTTGCCTTAATGTGTGACCTTCGTGTTGTGGACGAGTCAGCAGTACTAGGGGTATTCTGTAGACGGTTTGGTATGTGGATCTATTTGATGTACTTTTTCTTAGTCTTGTTATCATCAACGCTTGTTAGTTGTGTAAAGTTGAAGGTCATCAGCTTGACCTTTGACTGGTTCCTGTCAGTTTTAGTGGTGTATGGTTATAGGTCATCAGCTTGACCTTTGACTGGTACCTATCAAATCCTCTTCACAATGATACCAGATGGGTTTGAATGACATCAATGTCTATGATGTACTAGTAAAGTATCTCTTTAAAATTTGGCATTTGTTCGAAATTAAAGAAGCTGAAGTCCAATACACATATATTCAACCATGCACATGACAAATATTATTTAATCAACACAAAATTTTTACTGAAGTTACAAACATTACATAATATTTGAAATGTATGGTCAGCCTTGTTCAGCCAAGGTAGCAGGCTGTCAATTGAAATCAGAACACCATCTTTGTTATAGTTATTATATGATGTTGTTGACTTGTCACATTTACAGTTACATGGGCATCATACAAACATAGTGTTATGAACAAAATTAGGAGATGGTGCCAGAGTGATTAATGATGCTTCGTTACTTAAGATCACACACCATTTACACACCTTTTACATTATTTGGTTTGAATTCCAGTAGGAATACTGGAAAATATACTCGTGTATATGGGGGCAACTGATGTCTTCCTTCACCAGAAAGTCAACAAATGGCCTTGACAATGTCAATGTGACAAAAAAACATTTATGAAAAACAAGAATAATGAAAAGAAAATAATGACAGTTTTAGTATTTTAATGTCTTTACATTTTTTTACTATAGAGAAAAATCAATTTGACATATTGTTATTAAGGTGGTCTGACTGCAATGATTTCTCGCCAAAACATTTCTAACATCGGCCAATATTGTAATAAATCAGTCATTTCCAGAACGTTATTTCTCTTTGGTATTCAATAATTTTTAACCATAAGTAACTGGAATTTAGAACATAGTGATAAAGGATGAGTGATTGTAAATACATTTAATGCCCAAGATTTTGAAAAAATAACTAATTTGCTACGGTATTGGCCGATGTATGAACTTTTAACATAATTTCAGGTGTACCGTTGTTGGATGGTGGTACTGTGAGATTACAGAAGTTAATTGGTCTCTCTAGAGCTATGGATCTTATATTGACAGGTAAAATTCTCAACTCTTACATTATTAATGGATATAAGTATTCATTCCCTTCTCTTATACCATCTTAGGAAATATATTACCACACCTTTTCATTCCTATTGCTATATATAGATATGTTTCCCTATTTAAAAAAATATAGCTAAATAGATAATATGTCTTCAATTTTGTTTATCCTCAATATCAAATTTTGTGTGTGTAATCTTTGGTATAGATTAATTATAGATAAATCTATGGTTTTAATTGATTATAATTATGTAGTCAATTTTGTGTAATCTATGGTATTATATATTGATTATATGTCATTAATTTTGTGTAATCTATGGTAAATATTGATAATATGTCATTAATTTTGTGTAATCTATGGTATATATTGATTATATGTCATTAATTTTGTGTAATCTATGGTATAAATTAATTATATGTCATCAATTTTGTGTAATGTATGGTATCAATTGACTATATGTCATCAATTTTGTGTAATGTATGGTATCAATTGACTATATGTCATCAATTTTGTGTAATGTATGGTATCAATTGACTATATGTCATCAATTTTGTATAATGTATGGTATCAATTGACTATATGTCATCAATTTTGTGTCACTTAAGTGTAAATTGATTATATGTCAACAAACTTGTGTAATTTATTGCATCAATTGCTAGCATATCAGCAGCATTTCATGTATTCACATTAGTTTTGTTGGCTCTCTTTGAATTTTGTATTACTATCATGATATTCAGTCTATTTATTGTATAATTATATATTCAATCAGTCAAAATAAGTGTATACTGATGGATACAGGAGAAGTATGATTGAAAAATTATTAAAATATCGATCTATTTATAGGTAGAAGTGTGTCTGCACAGGAGGCAGGTGAAATGGGTCTAGCCAATGTGGTAGCAAAGACTGGATCAGGTTACATAAACAATTTTTTTCTCCAAACTTTATCTTTCTTAAATCATTTTTATTGAACAATTTAATTACCAAACAATCTTCATGTAGTATTATTTAAAACAATTTGATAATGTTGAAATGTATGATCTCACTCCATGCTGATTAAATCATTGAGAGATTTTTTGTTTAAAAATATAAGATTTAAAAAATATTATCAGAAATGTTTAATATGTAGCATGGAAACATGATTTGTAGGCGTAAGCTCAAACGACTGTTCCAAGACAAAAAGGTATTGCAAAACGTTTAATTCTAGAAAACACTATTTCGCATTTGCAAAAAAGGTTTATCATTGGAAATGACTTAAGCAAGGTCATTGATCTGAGGTTTATCAGTGGCTATGACTTTAGCCAGGTCATTATGTTTAGGTTTATCAGTGTCAATGACTTAAACAGGTTCTTTGTATAGGGTTTATCAGTGGCAATGACTTTAGCAGGGTCAGTATGTTAAGGTTTATCAATGGCAATGACTTTAGTGTATTGATTGTTTTTTAGTTTTATCAGTGGCAATGACTTAAGCAGATTCATTGTTTTTAATTGTTCATCTATGGTAACAAAGTAAGCATATTCATTTGTTTTAGGTTTATCACTGGCAATGAATTACTAGTAAGCATGTTTATTTCTTTTAGGTTTATCAGTGGCTGTTACTTTATCAGACTCATTATGTTTAGGTTTATCAGTGGCAACAAATTAAGTACAATGTATGTTCATTTCTTTTAGGTTTATCAGTGGCAATGAATTTAGCAGGTTCATTGTTGAAGTATCCTCAGCGCTGCATGAATGCAGATAGACAATCAGCATATTATGCTGCCTACAACGCAAGTTCACAACAAGATGCTCTAAAATATGAATTTGAAAATGGAGTAAAAGTGCTTGCTGAAGAATCTATACCAGGTATGATAGGTTATAGTGTAAATGTTTTAAATGATTAAGAATTGTTATTATGTTCCCTTCATTTTGTAAAAGCAATGAAAACTGACAAACTGTGATTACCCACCCAAGAAGAAAAAAATCGTGTTCCCTTCATTTAGAAAGTATGTCATTATCTTTAAAATAACATAAACGTAATTTCTTCCTTAAGTTATGTTTGAGCCTTAAATATCTGAGGCAAAATTTTGAAAGTCAATTCCATATTTGTATGGGTTGTAGTAGGGAATTGGACAACCTTGCACTGGTAGGGGACTGCTGCATTGTCAGTGACAAGCTGGTGTATTTTGTTATATAATATATTTAGCAGAGATTTAGATTACAGGGGGATAAGAAGATCTAAAAATAGAAAAAAATTCCCATCCAGACCCATAATCCCTTGTGCTAGATTCATTGGCCCGTGGAGTTGATCATTTTCTGCCATTTTGTTTTATGTAAAAATCCCTAATGCAGATTTATATTTAAGTGTATGATGTCATAGCGTCCTCTCCATTTGAATACATGTACATGTATGGATCTGTAGATTTAGATACTTGTACATGTATTGATACGTGTATGTGTATGAATTAGATTTAAATAGATTCCGAAATTTAGGGACCGTTCAATTATTTTGATTAGATTTTGTCAGTATTTTAGTTAAAGGCAAATAATTTCTTAGAAATCCATCAATTGTTAATTCTTTAGAAATGTCAAACATTTGTTACATAATATTTTAATAATGGATTTAGAGCATATTAGATGTTTAATAACTGAAGAAATTTGCGTTGAATGTGCAGTAATGTGTCGGAAAGGTAGCAAAATGTAAACAAAGTAGTATTTTGACTTCCATACAAAATACTCATACAATATGCTTATATCTATTGTCAACAGAGCGAAAAAAGTAAATGATAATTCATCTATGTGGCAAATGAGTATTCTTTTGGAAACTGTAACAAAATATTAAATATATAAAGTCTTTCGAGAATTAAAAATGATAGCATTTCTCTGGCATAATGGGCCTTTAATTAAGTTTATATTTGATTGTTTTATTTTTATTTTCAGGTGCCAAAAGGTTCACAGAAGGGATAGGAAAACACGGGTCTTTCAAATTGTATAAACCAACTAAACCTAAGTTGTGATATCAAGTATAATAAGATATCTAAGCTTATTTTTAAAATGTCATGCTTTTAATGTTCAAATAAAATTAATAAATTTTATTCATGCTTTGTAACTGATTTTGATTCTTTTCAAAATGGGCCAGTGGTATATATATATAGAGTTGTTTATTGTCCCTCCTTCATTCCTTCCTGTCAACCTTCACTCCATCCAAGAATGACCGTTAGTTTCTTGTAGTACCTCCATTTATTGACTGCTTATCTCACATGTCTGGACACATGGAGTATTTCACTGTATTTGGATATTCTACAACCGGTTCATCGGGTCAATACTTGGGTGAAAAAGACTCCAGGTAACAAAGGCTTAAAAATAAGGTTTTTATGTTTAATATCCTGTTTGTAAAGTTAGTAAGGCTACAATGTATGTATTTAAGGTAGACCATGGGTAATGCATTACCTCCACTTTGAAGAGTATTCAAATAGGCTAGAATCGCTTGTAAACTACATTGAAATTGAGGGGCGTGGGTTCAAACCCCAGAAGGGGCAACTTTTTTTTCTTTCTTTTTAGCTCGACTTTTTTTTTTTTTGAAAAAAAAAGTAGAGGTATTGTTATAGTCAGGTCGGCGTTGCCGTTGCCGTTGCCGTCTCCGTTGCCATTGCCGTTGCCGTTGCCGTCCGAAAACTTGTACCTGGATCATAACTTTTTTATTTCTTGGTGTATTGTCTTCATACTTGGCCACAACAACCCTTGGGACAAGACCTTTCAGTAGACCACACTAACCTTGACCTTCATCCATAAATGACCTTGACCTTCAAGGTTAAAAGTCCAATGTTTGCTTGTTCATGCTGTTATTGGCTGTTACTTTGTTATTTTTGAATGGATTGTCTTCAAACTTGAACATAATAATCTTCAAGGATATCCCTTAAAAATAACCAGTCAGACCTTGACATTCACTCATCAATGACCTTGACTTTGAAGGTCAAATTAGTGAAATTTTCATTTTTTTGGCTATTATTGGCTGTAACTTTGTTATTTTTGAATGGATTGTCTTCAAACTTGAACATAATAATCTTCAAAGATAACTGTTAAAAATATACCGAAAGACCTTGACCTTCACTCATTAATGACATTGCCTTTGAAGGTCAAATTATTGAAATTTTCATTGTTTTGGCAGTAACTGACTGTAACTTTGCTATTTTTGAAGGGATAAACTTCATATTATAACAGAACATTCTTAAGGACCAGACCTTGTTGTTTATCAAACCCAAATTTTCTTGGGCTCTTTAATGACCTTGACCTTGAAGGTTATATTACTGAATTTTCTCAGATTGTGCATTTATCGGTGTGTGTGTATGTATAGTATATGTATTATATATAAATATATATATAAATGTGTGTGTGTATATATATACATATATGCAGGTATATATATATATATATATATATATATTATATATATATATATATATATATATATAGATATATATATATATATCAAATATATATATATAATATATATATATATATATATATACATGTATATAATTGCGTCATGTTTTTCTATTTTTAGAAATTGCGTCATTTTTTCTATTTTTAGAAATTGCGTCATTGTTGCTATTTTTAGAATTTGCGTCATTTTTTTTCTATTTTTAGAAATTGCGTCATTGTTGCTATTTTTAGAAATTGCGTCATTTTTTTCTATTTTTAGAAATTTCGTCATTTTTGTTCTATTTTTAGAAATTGCGTCATTGTTTCTATTTTTAGAAATTGCGTCATTTTTTTCTATTTTTAGAAATTGCGTCATGTTTTTCTATTTTTAGAAATTGCGTCATTTTTTTCTATTTTAAGAAATTGCTTCATTTTTTTTCTATTTTTAGAAATTGCGTCATGTTTTTCTATTTTTAGAAATTGCGTCATTTTTTCTATTTTTAGAAATTGCGTCATGTTTTTCTATTTTTAGAAATTGCGTCATTTTTTCTATTTTTAGAAATTGCGTCATGTTTTTCTATTTTTAGAAATTGCGTCATTTTTTTCTATTTTTAGAAATTTCGTCATTGTTGCTATTTTTTAGAAATTGCGTCATTTTTGTTCTATTTTAAGAAATTGCATCATTTTTTCTATTTTTAGTAATTGCGTCATTTTTGTTCTATTTTTAGAAATTGCGTCATTTTTGTTCTATTTTTAGTAATTGCGTCATTTTTTTCTATTTTTAGAAATTGCGTCATTTTTTTTCTATTTTTAGAAATTGCGTCATTTTTTTCTATTTTAAGAAATTGCTTCATTTTTTTTCTATTTTTAGAAATTGCGTCATTTTTGTTCTATTTTTAGAAATTGCGTCATTTTTTCTATTTTTAGTAATTGCGTCATTTTTTTCTATTTTTAGAAATTGCGTCATTTTTTTCTATTTTTAGAAATTGCTTCATTTTTTTTCTATTTTTAGAAATTGCGTCATGTTTTTCTATTTTTAGAAATTGCGTCATTTTTTTCTATTTTTAGAAATTGCGTCATGTTTTTCTATTTTTAGAAATTGCGTCATTGTTGCTATTTTTAGAATTTGCGTCATTTTTTCCTATTTTTAGAAATTGCGTCATTTTTTCTATTTTTAGAAATTGTGTCATTGTTGCTATTTTTAGAAATTGCGTCATTTTTGTTCTATTTTTAGAAATTGCGTCATTTTTTCTATTTTTAGAAATTGCGTCATTGTTGCTATTTTTAGAATTTGCGTCATTTTTTCCTATTTTTAGAAATTGCGTCATTTTTTCTATTTTTAGAAATTGTGTCATTGTTGCTATTTTTAGAAATTGCGTCATTTTTGTTCTATTTTTAGAAATTGCGTCATTTTTTCTATTTTTAGTAATTGCGTCATTTTTTTCTATTTTTAGAAATTGCGTCATTTTTTTCTATTTTTAGAAATTGCTTCATTTTTTTTCTATTTTTAGAAATTGCGTCATGTTTTTCTATTTTTAGAAATTGCGTCATTTTTTTCTATTTTTAGAAATTGCGTCATGTTTTCCTAATTTTAGAAATTGCGTCATTGTTGCTATTTTTAGAATTTGCGTCATTTTTTCCTATTTTTAGAAATTGCGTCATTTTTTCTATTTTTAGAAATTGTGTCATTGTTGCTAATTTTAGAAATTGCGTCATTTTTGTTCTATTTTTAGAAATTGCGTCATTTTTTCTATTTTTAGAAATTGCGTCATTGTTGCTATTTTTAGTAATTGCGTCATTTTTTTCTATTTTTAGAAATTGTGTCATTTTTTTCTATTTTTAGAAATTGCGTCATTGTTGCTATTTTTAGTAATTGCGTCATTTTTTTCTATTTTTAGAAATTGCGTCATTGTTTCTATTTTTAGAAATTGCATCATTTTTTTCTATTTTTAGAAATTGCATCATTGTTTCTATTTTTAGAAATTGCGTCATTTTTTTCTATTTTTAGAAATTGCGTCATTGTTGCTATTTTTAGAAATTGCGTCATTGTTGCTATTTTTAGAAATTGCGTACTGTTGCTATTTTTAGAAATATGCTTAATGTTTCTATTCATATATATACAAAATATATAAACAAAACTAATGTGACAAGACAGACCAACTAAATTTATAAAAAGGAAACATCAATATATGTTCAAACCTTTTTATGTTTGCGTTTAGAAAAAGTAAAAAGTCGAGCGTTGCCCCCGCCCGGCGGTGGCTCTTGTTTCCTTTTTAACATTATTTATGTATCTCTCTGATCCCTTATGGAAGAAAAAAAGTTTGATTTAAATTATATAATTATTTTAGGTTTTTTTTTTTGCTAAATAATGCCAAAATTTATAGCAAATATGATACCAGATATTTTCAAAGTTCGATAAAATAAAAACTACACGGTAAAAGTATTTTATATTTCGCATGATCAACTAATATACCTTTGAGAAAATTTAGGCAAACTTTGAAAACAGACCCTCATTTCGATAAATTTTAGGGATATTTTGAATAAGGCATTTTAGATAGGGAAATGGTAAAATTAGTGTTAAAAGTGGGTGGGGTAGGGTAACATTTTTATACGTATTAAGAACATTTTGTTAAGAAACAAATATTTTGCTTGTGTAATGTGTTACCTGAATGTTATTATTTGTTTCTTAACAATGAGCAATAGAAAAACATTTTTTATAATGATGATATTACAGATTATTTACAGTTTCCTCATTTCTGAAAATAAGCCCTTCTAATGGCAAAGTCTTAGTTCAGAAATATATCCATAACTCATAAACCACACGGTAAATTTTATTTAAATTTTGCATACAGGTGACCTTGAAGACATCATGTTTCATTTGTAATTGGTCCGGTTTAACTGGATCGAGGCAACAAAATGTTTAGCCGTCTGTCCGTAAATATTGGATCACGTGATAACTGAAACTAGTTTTACGAAACTTGAAATATGGATTGATGGCAAAATGAAGATATCATGCACTTCCATATCTGAAGGACGGTAAGTCAGTTTTCTCTGGAAATTCGAATCACATTGAAGGCGAAACAATAAAAAAGCGCAAGGGATTATGAGTAAAAAGTAAAAACGCTATTTTGTCATCTCATTTTCCATGTACTCAGGGACGTTTTTTTTTTCTTTTTTTTTTTCTTCTCCAATATGCTTGATATTGATATTAAAGAAAACATTAATTATTTGAGAGGTCATTCGCAGCTCAAAATAAGATGGCATGTTTTTCATCAACTATTTTCGTGTTTGCTTGATTACAGTTTAGCTTTACTGCTGCGATTGAAAAAGAGATGAATAGTTCAAATGAAGGATCGTCATCTTAACCACGCCCTTGTTATTTATGGAAAACTGATCATGGTATAAGGTTAAAAGTTTATGAACTGGTGAATTCAAGTTAAAATTTATATAACAATGAGTGTCAAAATTTGTGCAGTGGAACCTTTCAATCTGAACTCGTGCGGACCAGAAGAAAGTTCGGATTAGAAGGGTTTCCAGAAGGACTGAGACGTAATTCTTTGTAGAAATAAAAAAGACAAAGTGATTTCGAATGAATCCAAAGTTTCTGCCGGGATTTGAACTCAATCGCAACTTTCGGCCTTTTCATACAGGCAGTCTTCGGATAGGTATTATTGGTAATTGCCTAGATGTTCTAATTGCGGTGAAGGGCAAGCGGCTTGAAGTCAAAGACCTTAACCACGAAGCCACGGACACCCCTCGATCACACTGTAGTAAAATTATCTTTACAATATGGTTTATAGTTTTGAATACAAGTATAGTGCAATGATATCGGTCTGTAAATTGAGTCCTTTAAACAAACCGACAGTTGGTGGCATTAATTTAGGAACTCCACTGAGGTCAAAACCCTTATAAACACAAAAAAATGAAATTCCTAAATAGAACAACTAAGGCAAAAACGAAAAAAAAAGATATGCAAAATATAATTAAGAAAGGTATTCAGAAATAATTGAAAAATGTAATTTTGCGCTTTTCTTAGCCCGATTTGAGTGAAAAGCGTTGCAACGCTTTTCAGTTTTGGGTCAATTTTCACAATGGAAAAAAACGGAGTGAGCGAATGATCTGAAATTTTGCACACAAGTTATTGGTCAATATCTACGACAAATGGAACATTTATCTCAAAAAAGCATTGCCGGTCCAGTCATGTCACAAAACCTCAGCGTACGTAGTCCCTTTAATGTGTGTTTGTTTGTTTGTTTTGTTTATATATATATATATATATATATATATATATATATATATATATATATATATATATATTATATAATATATATATATATATATATATATATATATATATATATACTGTGTTTTTTTTTATATATATATATATATATATATATATATATATATATATATATATTATATTAGTTCTGCAGTGCTACTATTGTTTGAATTTGTTTTCTTTACCCTAAAGAATACAACTATAATCAAAAATTGGAAGAATGTAGGCTTTGTAAAATAAATACAATGTATAGCACCAGTAAGAAAAAGAAACATTCAAATGTGGTGGAAAAAGATATTTAAATGTTTCATTTTCTTAAAATACGATTCTGAGAGTGCCAATTTAATGCATTGTCTAAACAGATTCGTAATTAATACCTTCTTCACTTTAACATTTTCTAAAGTGTCGTGTGTACTTTCAATGGTTCGTGGCCTAAAATCATAAAATGAACGCGCAATATCTGGACAATAACTTATCAAGCATATGAAATCAAAGAAAAGAAAACTTTTTCATGGGTGATTATGTTTTCACCTGGGGAGCGTGATACTTTAATTTGTCGGCTTCTATAAACGTAGAAACAAACAAAGATATATTTATTATAGTATTAATAAAGCTGATTTACGAATCAGTGTTTTTCTATACAAATATAATTAGAATCACCGTTTTCATTTATAACAGATAAAAGAGAAAAGAAATCAGTTTTCTCCATTGACGTCAATTATCATTCGGATTTAGAATATTTATATAAATTAGTATTTGATAAATGATGCGCATGTTTAAATAGCAGAGTGCCTGGGCGGCTCTTCACAGATCGGGAGAAAACGTCTTTTAACGGATGCAGATGTTCGTCTAAACGAGGTGATATGGAAAACTAAGGAAAGAAGAAGCATAACAGAAAGGTATGTTTAAGTTTTTTTCATGCATGCTCCAGGGCATATAGTAATTGAATTCGAACCGTCCGTTTGTCCGCACTGCATGGATTAATATTAACTGTCAAGTTGGAACTTAAGTTCGTCTTGTACAAATGTCTTCATATTTTTCACACTTAATATATTATCTTGGCAAGTTCAGTAACTATGTTCTTTATTTTTCAAGTTATTTCCCTTTTTAACGCTTGAAAAATTAATAGGTTAGTCTTAAGCAGCAATTGGATATTTCTGAAGTTCTACCTGTACTAATAGCTTCATAATTTATACTCACTTATACAAAGTACATGATATTGCTAAGTTATATAACTGTGCTGTCCATTTTTCCAAGTTATTCGCCTTTTTATCAACCTGGTATAGTTAACCTATTTCGGCAAGTTCAAATAAAATAAATTTCTCTTAGTTACTTCATTTATTTAACGAATTCTTCCATTTTGGGTAGATAGATATCTTTTATGGTCCTCTAGCTTTGAGTTGGAGACCATTGGTGGTATCCATAAGGTGTCTGGTGTAAAAAACATAATTGAGCCGCGTCACGACAAAACCAACATAGTGCGTTTGCGACCAGCATGGATCCAGACAAGCCTGCGAATCCGCGCAGTCTGATCAGGATCCATGCTGTTCGCTTACCAACCCTATTACAAGTAGAGAAACTGATAGCGAACAGCATGGAGCCTGATCAGACTGCGCGGATGCGCAGGCTGGTCTGGATCCATGCTGGTCGCAAACCCACTATGTTGGTTTTGTCGTGACGTGGCTCATATTTTTGTTACATGTTTACTCAGAGTCTTTTTTTATAAGCTGACATTTTTCATGTTAAATAGGACATGCCACTTTATTAATCGGACTTTCTGGCTGGCATTTCATTTTAAACATTTTAATAGTAAAATCCTTCCATTTTCAAAGTAGGAAATTTTAATTGCACACAATTAACAGTTATAGAGTTAAATCAGTTTGCTTTTATTTAAAGATCCACACATCGGTAAAGTGTTCGTACGGAATTATGTCGGATAGTTTTTCTTCTCTTATCATAGGTTTGAATTTATTTATTTTGTAATAAATTCTTTGAAAACGACATGATACATTGTAAACAAAGGTGAAAAGAAAGACAAATAGCTGAAGCTTCAGGACCTGTCATTTTTTCCAGCTCAAATATATTCTTTTCATTTGTAGCAATGTGTCCAAAAATGTTTCTGATTCTGATTTTGGCGTATTTGACAAGTGGCTATACGTGTGTAGATGTAGATGTGATATCAATGCTACCAGATCTACTTCAAGAATATTGTCCTGGTAACAACGTGTGTAGTGACTATCCGCAGACACGGACAGACAGCGAACTAAAGGGATCTTGTTGCACAGGTAAGGGTTCAGAAAAATTTAAAATTGCATGCCTCCAGATGAACCAAAATGTTTAAAGGAAAATCAACTTTTAAAAAAAATGTAGTAAATTTTTTTTCTAGTAAAATATTCACAAAAAAAAATAATTTACATTTTATATGCAATTAATGACTGATTTTGCAGAATTTATCACTATATTATTTCTACTGCGTGACCTACGCAGTAAATAAGGCCTATTTTGCGTATTAATTCTTGCCTGTTTTTTTTTAAATTTTTTTTCTTAGATTTTAAGTGCCATTTGGAATATGTCACTTACTTTCACTCGTGGCTACCGCTTCTTATGAAATATTTATTTTCATACCACTCGGTGAAAATAAATCCTGTATTTATAGGGAAAAAAACGTGAATTTTCTGTTTATTACATGTATATATATTTCTTTCTTTTTGGACAACACTCTTTGAAAAAGTTTCCCTTAAATTTTGTATTAAGAGATCTATTAATTATTTTTCAGATAAAAAAAACGGGCGGCAGAAGACTTATTTTAATAAAGTTCTATTCTCTTCCACATTAGAAACAAAAGTATTCGAAATATACATGTACTTTAATTTCAGAATGCTCATGCGGGGAAAAATGTTCTGAAAGTGGTAATTGCTGTTTTCAGGACAAAGTTTCGGAACGCTTCGGTAATGATCCGTTTAATGCAGCAAGAACGTGTCTGTATCCAACAACATCACCACCTCGTGAATGGCAACGCCAACTTTATCAGTCTTACTACATGACGTCATCGATAAACAACGCTGATCAACGCTCTACAGAATTCATGACAAATACTTCGTGCGGAGATGAAAAAGTCGCACCATGGGGTAGCTTATATCCTGTCTACTCAGCAAGAAATAATAAAATCTATAAGAATGTAAAGTGTGCAAACGATGACGGTGTTTACGATGGCCACCATTGGGATGCCATTATGTCATGCAAATATTCATACAATGCAGATCTTAGCCAATTTGTTCAAGGTTTGGACACAATGTCCTTTAATGAAAGGTGTTTTATAGACTTCATTGTTCCAGAAATGTCGAATGAACGGTCATTACAGTGTTTTGAAGATGTTATTAAAACATGTCCGGAACAAAATGAATTTGAGATTCCTAAAGCGACTAATGTTTCAAAAGAAATCATTGTTACCTTATGTGAAAGTGGTTTACTATCGCCTTACCGTTCTCAAAAAAGGTATGCCAACGTATTTTGCTATATATGCAACGGAGAGGCCTTTACGAATAAGAACTTGTGCAATGGCGATGTAAAACACAACATTTTTAGCTTAGGAAATACAGTTAGCATGAAGTACGGTAGACTTTCTTTTGTTGGACTGATCGATCAAAGCTTTATTAACAATGGGAAATCAACAGACACAAGGGAGGCGGGGAGCATTAAACAGGCCTGTGACACTGTAAGTATAATCTTACTCCATGTTGTACTCATGTTAATTAAGCTTTGGTCTAATATACAGGATAAAGTCTAAATAATTTTTTAAAATGTATTCTAAAATATACTATTAAAGTTTCAGTTCAAATAAAGTTCACATGATTCTTTGAAACATGAATTATTTATAATAATTGAGCCGTGTCATGACAAAACCAACATAATGGGTTTGCGACCAGCATGGATCCAGACCAGCCTGCGCATCCGCGCAGTCTGATCAGGATCCATGATGTTCGCTTACAAACCCTATTACAAGTAGAGAACTGATAGCGAACAGCATGGATCCTGATCAGACTGCGCGGATGCGCAGGCTGGCCTGGATCCATGCTGGTCACAAACCCATTATGTTGGTTTTGTCATGACACGGCTCATTTATTATACTTTAAAGCAGCTTGCCTCGAGATTCATGCTATTTTCATGAAAATTTTGGAATTTGCATTTAAAAATAAAAGTTTGTGAAGTAAACAAAGAAAGTAATACATGTATACACATTGCAAACGCGGCACGTACAATCCACGTAAATCACCAAAAAGAGGTCAAAATATTCAATATAGTAGCCCTTACTTTTATAGAATATCAATTTGTTGTTGTTGTTTTTCCAGGCAAACACATGTAGACCTTTGTTTTGTTCGTCGGGTAAACTACGCGATCATGCCGGAAACTGCGTATATCCAAACAAGAAATGGTTTGTAAACTTGAATACTGTCAGCGTAAATCTCACTTTGAATAAGAACATAAATGTCTCTGATGTGTTTAACATACCATTCATGGAAGTGTTACTTATATTACCAAGACTGGACACGCCCTGGTCAGACAACTGGAAAATACATAGTATATTTTATGAAATAAATGACAGTCATAATGAACTCACGTCGAAATTGATAGTTACACTATATACGACCCTGAACATGGTACAGCCGAAGCGTTTCATACAAAATATACGGAACACAATAACGCAAGACTGGGTGTTACACCATGAAAATAACGTCACTGTTATGAAAGCTGAGTTTTCCTCAATATCCTTTACCAACACGATGCGGACAAGACAGATGGTAAGATCGTATTTCAAAGATGATTCAATGAATATCCCTACTAAAGAGTTCATGCTATTATATAAACTTCTTCCACGTCCTAGCATTAATACAATGATAACAAAGCTTTATCTATGCGAACAAGTGGAGCTTCAACAGTCTGAGTTTATATTAAGCCCAGACAGACTGGTTCTCTTCTATTTGCGGACACAGAGATATCTGTTTGATAGCCAGTTTGCGGTCGTCTCCAGTATCTCTGAAGCGGAAACTCGTGTCCGAATTTGCATCGAAGACTCCGGGATGAGTATCTCAAATTTCAGCACAAGCAGTTTTCATAACATGTATGATATCTGCTGTGTCATTGCGGCTCTTATTGTCTTTACCCACCATTTCATTTAGTTGCCAATGAAGGAGTCACTTCTAGTTTAAGCAAAGCTTATATACATATTTGAGCGTTGCCCGAGTAAATTAGTGAACCGTGTGTGTGAGGTAACTTCTATATCTGTTTCTGCTACTTATTCTTTTACTTCTGCTCTGCTCCAGTCTCCAATTTTGCTAATTCTATCGGAAATACTTCAGTTGCTGCTAGTGCTGCTAATACCACTACTACCACCACCACCACTACCAACACCACCACCACCACCACCACTACCACTACTACTACTTCTTCTACTACTTATAATCCTACTACTACTGCTGCTATGTCTTTGACTAAAACTGCTTCTTCTGGTACTGATACAACTATTACAACAATAATTAATTCTACTACAACTGCTTCTACCACTACTTTTACTTCTACTAAAACTATGACTATTACTACTGCTGCAACAACTGATACTACTTCTGCCGCTACCACTTCTCCTGCTGGTGCCTCTGCTGCTACTGCTACCACTGCTTCTGCTGGTGCCTCAGCTGCTACTGCTACCACTGCTTCTGCCGCTACCACTTCTCCTGCTGGTGCCTCTGCTGCTACTGCTACCACTGCTTCTGCTGGTGCCTCTGCTGCTACTGCTACCACTGCTTCTGCCGCTACCACTGCTCCTGCTGCTTCCTCTGATGCTACTGCTACCACTGCTCCTGCTGGTGCCTCTGCTGCTACTTCTACCACTGCTCCTGCTGGTGCCTATGCTGCTACTGCTACCACTGCTTCTGCTGGTGCCTATGCTGCTACTGCTACCACTGCTTCTGCCGCTACCACTGCTCCTGCTGGTGCCTCTGCTGCTACTGCTACCACTGCTCCTGCTGGTGCCTATGCTGCTACTTCTACCACTGCTTCTGCTGGTGCCTATGCTGCTACTGCTACCACTGCTTCTGCCGCTACCACTGCTCCTGCTGGTGCCTCTGCTGCTACTGCTACCACTGCTTCTGCTGGTGCCTCTGCTGCTACTGCTACCACTGCTTCTGCCGCTACCACTGCTCCTGCTGGTGCCTATGCTGCTACTGCTACCACTGCTTCTGCTGGTGCCTCTGCTGCTACTGCTACCACTGCTTCTGCTGGTGCCTCTGCTGCTACTGCTACCACTGCTTCTGCTGGTGCCTCTGCTGCTACTGCTACCACTGCTTCTGCCGCTACCACTGCTCCTGCTGGTGCCTCTGCTGCTACTGCTACCACTGCTTCTGCTGGTGCCTCTGCTGCTACTGCTACCACTGCTTCTGCCGCTACCACTGCTCCTGCTGGTGCCTATTCTGCTACTGCTACCACTGCTTCTGCTGGTGCCTCTGCTGCTACTGCTACCACTGCTTCTGCCGCTACCACTGCTCCTGCTGGTGCCTCTGCTGCTACTGCTACCACTGCTCCTGCTGGTGCCTCTGCTGCTACTGCTACCACTGCTTCTGCTGGTGCCTCTGCTGCTACTGCTACCACTGCTTCTGCCGCTACCACTGCTCCTGCTGGTGCCTCTGCTGCTACTGCTACCACTGCTTCTGCTGGTGCCTCTGCTGCTACTTCTACCACTGCTTCTACTGCTACCACTGCTTCTGCTGGTGCCTCTGCTGCTACTGCTACCACTGCTTCTGCTGGTGCCTCTGCTGCTACTGCTACCACTGCTTCTGCTGGTGCCTCTGCTGCTACTGCTACCACTGCTTCTGCTGGTGCCTCTGCTGCTACTGCTACCTCTGCTTCTGCTGGTTCCTCTGCTGCTACTGCTACCACTGCTTCTGCTGCTACCACTGCTCCTGCTGGTGCCTCTGCTGCTACTGCTACCACTGCTCCTGTTGGTGCCTCTGCTGCTACTGCTACCACTGCTTCTGCTGGTGCCTCTGCTGCTACTGCTACCACTGCTTCTGCTGCTACCACTGCTCCTGCTGGTGCCTCTGCTGCTGCTGCTACCACTGCTTCTGCTGGTGCCTCTGCTGCTACTGCTACCACTGCTTCTGCTGGTGCCTCTGCTGCTACTGCTACCACTGCTTCTGCCGCTACCACTGCTCCTGCTGGTGCCTATGCTGCTACTGCTACCACTACTACCATTCATCACCATTGTCCTGCTTCTTCTGCTGCTAATTCTTTTTGCTACTACTTCTGTTGATGCTTCTGTATCTGCTGCTGTTGCTACTGTTATTGTTCATTGTTGTTTATTGTTGTTGATGATGTTGTTGTTGTTGTTGTTGATAATGATGATGAAGATGATGATGGTGATGATGATATTACCACAGTTACTGTGCCTACTTTTTTGCGGCTGCTGCTCCCTTCTGCTACCACTCCAGCTTCTACCGCTGCTACAAAATAACACAACTACAACACGAACTATAATGATAGCGAAAACAACAGCAACAGACAATTGTTGTGATGACAATGAAGAAACCGCTGTTGCTCCAGACAACAACACTGATGACGGTGACGTGGAGTATCTTGACGTGTATACAGCGTACACTCTTTAAAAATTGTTAACATTAGACTTACAGTATTTAGAAAAGACAGAAAAATAAGGAAAAACAAATATACAATAAAATTTACATTAGTTATCTTGGTTGGTATAATATCATAATTTACAGGATTTAATATGCACACTATATTTAGAGAATATATAGCATATAAACATATCACATGGTTGTATGATATATGACACGATGTGACATTATATGATATGACAAGATATGTCATGATATGATAAAATATGATATGACAAGACATGATATGACAAGGTATGCTATGATATGATATAACATTATATGAAATGATATGCTGAGATATGATAAGATTTTATATGTTTTAATGAGATATGACATGACAAGACATGATAAGATATGATATATTTACTTTCATAATAAACTTCAATTGCATTGCGTTCTCGTATTGTGTGATTGTTGATATTGTTTGTATATGAACATGGTCATTTATGAAATATTATATCACAAACAATGATTTTATCGCTGAATAAAATCACTGTTTGGAGTTCGGATGCCGAGGCCGTAGCCCGAGTGATATAATGATGCGCATCCGAAAGACAAACAGTGATTTATCAAACGATAAAATCACCGATATAACAAAATCACATTCTAAAATAACAATCTGTAAGTATCCTAGTGCGTTCATAGGATTTTATGTAGAGATGCTACAACAACTAAACAGATTCAATATATTTTTTTTAAAGTTATGATACATTTAATTTTGAAAAAGAGAATATAACTAATAATCGAATAATTTGCGTAGAATTGGAGAAACATGTTTGAATTTTACATAGTATTAATACGGAGATTCTTTTTAAAAACATGTAGATTCATTTTCTAAAAGATCTTTGGGTAAAATACTTCTAGGATAATTGTAGAAAACAATTAAATCTAGCAAATTCTTCCTGAATATGTCTTATTTGAATAAATGAATATATTAACTATGTTTTGGGAAGAAGCAATCCTTTTACTCGTCAAGTTAAATGGTCTTTTTTATAAACTGACAGGTTTTTTAATGACACTATGTAATCATACTGTGATTACCTGTAGACTTTCAAACGTAACATATTTTCTCTGTGTGTATTCAAAAGATGTTTATTTTACATTTAAAAAGAGACAGTATAGTAATTATCAGTTGTTTTTCAAATATCAAATATGAGCATAATAAAGCCTTCTAAACATTCGAATCTTACAAGAGACTATGTTGTTTTTTTAATTTTTCATATGAAAATTCTATCCAGGAAGCTTACGAAAGGTCGTTGTTTTTCTTAGGTGCCCGCTCGACACGTATTTACCTGCAGAATCCTTGTGCCACAGCAGTAAAGCTTGAACATTCTGCGTGTCAGTTTAACTTGTAGGGACACTAAAATGGTTTATTAACTGACGGGGAACTGAATATATTTGTTTCAATATTTTTACGAGATATTTGTATCAAATGAAATAAATCTGGACTATCAACGTATGTGCAAATTTTCCAATCATTCGCTCAGTCTGTTTTTCCTGAAAAATGATTCTGAACTGTCCAAAAATTGCCCAAATTAAGTTTTTAAACGCTTTTGAATTAATTCGGGCTAAGAATCACAAAAAGGATTTAATATTTGAGAATATTTCTGATTTTCTCTTCTGTGCTCTTTTTATTTTTTTCACTTTAAGTGTTTCAGTTGATCTACGCTAGTTATACAAATTTTATGTTCCTGGTCATCTGGACCTTCATGGAGTCCCTTTTAAAGTTCCAACCAAGCCCTCATTAAAGACAATGATGTCGGAAACCGAAGATTCGCCGATAATTATATCATTATAGCATAAAAGATCACAGTGGTAAACGATATTTTATGAAGTAGCTGGATACTGTAAACCCGGTAATTTTTCGTGAGGTTTTAATTTTCGGTATTATTCGCGATTCTGTTGCGTCGCAAAACTTATGACACCGCGTACATTTTAAAACTACGTACATTATGCGAAATATATCCAACATCAAAAATGTCTGAATTGCGATCAAGTGTGTAAAGCCATTCTGATATTTTTTTAACTTTTGCTCAGTTACTGCGCATGTTATGCACATTCTAGTTAAATGAAACATAGAAAAAGGAAAAGAACCAAGTTTCTTGTATCCCTTAATTCGCTTTTTTTAGTCCTCGATAGTACATTGTCAGTTTTCCGAACAATTGGTTGCCGTTTACTGTACCATGATTTTAACAACACGATTGGTTTTTGCTACAAAGCGAATCGGCATGATGCTGAAGTTCCGATGGGTGGCAGTATATCATGTATGGGCGTGGCTTCGACATTACTCTCTTGCAAAGGAGATAAACATTTTCGTTTCATATCAACATCGTCACCATTTTTAGCACCGTTTGTTGCATTCATAGGACATACACCCTTTGTAATAGGCTTTTCAATGGCTGATGTTTGTATAATTCTATTTACATCATTATTATCATTATTGTTAGTTTTCACGAAATCATCTGACTGACCTTCATCGTGACCTTTCTCGACCGGAAGTTGTTGTTTTTCTGTAAGATCGCAGCTTGTGTCAAGCTTTTCTTGCAGTACAGTACAAATGTCCGCTTTCTCTGGGATATACCCAGAAGAATTCCTGTCTATTTTTTCTGGAATTCCTGAACTTGCATCGTCTCCTATTTGATTGTCTTTTCTAAAATATTTAAAAAAAAAACAACATTAATTGCATTTTAAGAAAAGTTCAGTGAACTTTAATTTTTACTTCCAAATGTAGAGCTAAATCATTATTTTAGATATTTAAATATGCTTTGAAGGTTGTCTTATCCTGTATTGTACACGGGTAATGATATACATTGCTTTCCAAAAACCACATTTAATTATATGGCTCTAGTTAATAAACAAGTTATGTGAAACTTCCCTTATAAAGGGTGAATAATTACATCAACATAAATTAGGAATTGATTCACGAAATGAATAGATATCTGAATGAAATTGATATATAAGAAATTGACTTAAAAATTCACCAAAATTTCATGAATTGTGATTTCTTAATTATTCTGAATTATAATTAAAATAAACACGGATGATTAATGACCGTAGTGTTGAGTATGTCAGTGCGTTGTCGTCTGCACAATACAGAATGCCGCGTGAGAGCCATGATTAGAAGTCTAAAATTTATTCAATTAGCAAACGTCGGATGAAAGAAATGGATAAATGGTATTCATGAATTAATTACCATATTTGCTAATAATTACACGAATTGGCACTGAGAAAGTTAGTTAACGTTTGTTTTGTACCCCAAGATTAGCCTGGAAAATCTTAAATATTCGTAAGTAAGTACATTTATTTGCTCATTTGGTAAGCTATATTTTTCAAAAGAAAAATATAAAAAATTCGCATTGTTAATACTCCATCTTGTTAACAATATTACATATTAAAGTTTGAACAAACTTGAAAATATGAGCAACAGGTTTAACTTGTCTTTTGTAGACGGTTGTGTACCGTACAGGTATAACGGGAACACACTTGTTCGTACCGGGGGGAAAATTTGAAGAAAAAAAAAACACATTTGCCAAGTGCAGGCCAAGACTATACTGCACTTGCATGCCGCCATTGTCTCAACATGGTCTGCACTGTTCGCTATTCAGTCGGTACTTATTTTCAAGTCCCCCCCCCAAACTGGTGAATGATCTTATCCGTGGTTATAATTATTGAGCATAGCGAGAATAAAAATGTAAATGACTTACTTCTTAAGAATTTTCATGGCAATAAATGCACAAACAACGAGAATTGTAATACCAACGGTACTTCCTACAACAGCCCCGGCTATCACACCATCTGAAATACACACAACATATCTTTATCATTTACGACTTACCTCCCTTTTTTGTTTGGCTTTTACAAACACGAAAAGTCAAATAAAATTCTTAAAACAGATCGTTTATGTACAAAGATTGAAAGTCACAAGAATAAAAAAACATAAAGTAATACAAGTACATGTAAAAAATTTAGTTCTCAAATAACGCTGGACAGTTGGTATACATCCGGCCATTGTCTGACTTAAAGGCCCATTAAGCCTCCAAAATGCTAATGTTTGGATTTGGCAAAAAAAAATCCAGAATCAATCCAAAAGGTAAGTCATACTCTACAGTATAGCTGAACCTTCTTTTGTGTTTTGGAAGTTAGTACAGTAAAAAGTAATTTGGTACTTTGTATGGATGTCAAAACAGCACTTTGCTTTCATTTTGCTTATATTATCACAAATGTTTCCAATTTGTGTCCAATTTTTTCAGATGATAAGCATCTCATATATTCTAAATCAATTATTTCAACATCATATAACACAAGCTGCACTTTCTGCAGAAAGGAAAAGTTATTCATTTCCTAGTCTTAGTGTGCCTTTAAACGCACAATTTCGTTAACGTAAACACAATCTAATAAAATGAAACGTACTGGGTGCATTCAAAGCTTTCGGTAGAGCTTTTATATTGTAAATTAACAAACAAATCATACCATCATTAGAGCTGCCGTTACTGCTTGAATGACCATCAGTATTTTCGTCTGACGTAGAAGATGACGTCATTGAAGCGGCTGTCGACGTCGGCGTTGTTGACTGAGTTGTAATACTAGAGGCACATGTTTCACAGCACGTGTTTATGTCTGTATAGGTCGGACACAGGAAAGAAAAGCAAACGGCTTTATCCCCATACAGACAATCTGTAACGTATCACCATGTACATGATATATATATACATCATAAACAATGATAATATGAGCCGTGTCACGACAAAACCAACATAATGGGTTTGCGACCAGCATGGATCCAGACCAGCCTGCGCATCCGCGCAGTCTGATCAGGATCCATGCTGTTCGCTATCAGTTTCTTTACTTGTTTAAAGGGTCTGTAAGCGAACATCATGGATCCTGATCAGATTGCGCGGATGCGCAGGCTGGTCTGGATCCATGCTGGTCGCAAACGCACTATGTTGGTTTTGTGTGACACGGCTAATATATAGCATATATACATGCATTGTCGATTTTAAATAAAGCCATATTTTACACTATACTTACTTCAACATATATTGAGGAAGGTTTTGCACAAGCAAGAGTTTAGAACTCTTGATTATCATGTTGAAAATCAGAACATCTTAATTATCGGGGTTTTTAAAAAGTGGATCTTTTACAATTGTTAAGCATGAGAAATCTAATTAGCTAAATAGAAAATTACACTTTCCTACAAATTCAATATATCATTTGAGTACCCTATGAAAAAAGATATTAAAATATGAGAATCTAAATGTAACACAATACGGCAAAACTGAAATTGATGCAGTCTGCTTTTCTGTTTTTGTTCATGGATTACTAACTGGCAATGGTTATAACGCAGACTACTCGTGGCGGCTATTTCGTTGACCCCTAGCACCAACTTTATCAGATTTAACATTTTAAAAGTAATTTCAATATGTAGGTCAATATTTACTTTGGTTATTTCTCGCGACAGCGTTGCATGACGCACAACATGAAGCCTCTATACTGTTATCATAGCATTCAGCATTGTCGTCTGCTATAAGTTCCGAACATGTCATACCATCTTTAACAATTCCGGCTGTATCCCCGTTTGGACATGTGACTGAAAATACAAAAAAGACAACGCTGTTGAACTGTTAACCAGAAACAAAACAAAACTTAATTAGCATCCATTTGAAATGGAGGGCAATATGATGACGTATTACTCAAGTAAACATTGTTCACAACAGATCTATCCGCATTGTTTTAATATATTATTGCAAACTCCGCGCACGGTCACGCTACAGCCACATCTATACATAGTTCACATCTATAACACCTTACGGTCTTGAAGTATTAGCAAAACCGTGTTAACTTGGTAACTAAACAAGATATATGTTGTATATATACATTTTGATTGTTGCAAACTACAGAAGTTCTAACATTTTCAACTTTATATTCATTGCCATTCAAACGTAATGTTTGAAATGGTGCTCTGAAAGAAACAAATGGATGTTCGTAAGATCTATTACATTGCTGGAATACAAGGTGATACTCAATCCGGTCAAATATACTTTCTTCCATGGTAACATAATAATCATAAACATACACGTAAAAAACTCATCATACGTAAAATATTGGTGCGTGCATGCGTGCGTGCGTGTGCGCGTGTGTATTCTATGCTAATGATGGTCTATCCGCCCTTTCAGGCACTGAGAGTACGGAAAAAAAAGCAAAACGGCATGTTGGCAATTGTTATGACCCTATATGTCTAACAATTACAAGTTTATTAACCCTCGTAATAAAGATGTGATATTAAAGGGCAAACAATTTTCATCCATTCAATATATTTACAAGTATTTTTACTAGCTAGATCTCATGCAACCTTACAATTTCTAATTACTTCAAGTCCGTTAAATTTGTCTGTTTCAATAACATGTATTTATTTAGATTTCTACTTTACAACCTGCACTTAAAGACACATTTGTCACTTTTGCTATAATGAAGAGAGTCAAAAGTAATTCCGCCCAAATCATGTTGTAGACCTACACGAAAATTGACAGATTCAAATACCGTACATATATCTGATATCAAATACTTAAAAAATATCCGAAAAACTATTTATAATGCACACATATAATTAACACTAATCTCTTTTTTGTGTCGATATCTTTGCATCGAGATTTCAGCGTTTTTGGTAAAAGAGCGCTTAAAAGTCGTATGGCGTATGACTCGCAATCATTTAGACGCTTGTCTTGCAAGTCGTACGTCATTAGATGACATCCGGTGGAACAAGGAAGTTTGTACATTTGTAATACAATGAAACCTTTAACTGCGATTTATTAATAAGGAAACAAGGAAGGATGTGAGTAAACTTAGACCACGAAACAATAATCAAACATGTCACTATTCTGATAGTGACTGGCCTGTATTGTTATCACGTGACTATTAATCGTTGTGCCTGTATAAATTTATTTTTCATTTTCAAAATTTGGATAAACAACATCTTTCCGATAATGAGCATTTAAGACTTGTAAAAATTGTAGCATTTGTAACATTATGATAATGGCGTGCAGGTCATACCTTTTCATACTTAAAGAGCAACTTTAAAAAATGACCTTAAGATGTTTGCGTTCAAGACTTATTTTGTTAAAGAAAATGTTTGTAATGTTTGTGTAGGTCAGACTGCATGGATATCTTCGCCTCTTAAATTTGACACAGGCAAATCATTATAATTTTTATAATACTTTAGGGGTTAATCATAAATGAAGCATACTTAGTTTCTTCCTTGAGTTTCCATAAGTACTCGTATTGGCTTATCTTTTATAATTAAATGTCAGAATATTTGAGCATAAAATATTAGCATTGTTCAATTGCTCTGGTGTAAAACTGTCTATACAACAATAACAAAAGTTATTCCCTCCACATGCTACGAAAAATAAATACATTCTCAGATTAAAAACGTCATAAAAGAAATGACTTTATTTGTAAACACTGTAGAGAATTTTCATATTATGTATACTGCTTTGAGCCTTCAGTGGTTTGATCAAACAAAGACTAAACAAATATTAAAAAAAGAAAAAACAGTTTTCAGCAGACGATTTTATTTACCCGCTTTTTTCATACTTGCCCTTCAATTTATTCATGAATGTACAAAGATTGTTTAACATGTCTATTACGAGTTTAATTAGAACAGAACAGAACATTTGTTTCTTTGATTTGTACATAGGGTCTCAACCCGGTACAGAATTAGACCCAACCCGTTGTAGTCTAGAAAGTAGTTCTTTAAAATTTTGAAGTGGCCCAATTTAAGTCATCTCTAGTTAGGTTGATCATAATTAAAGTGTATTTATTGCATGTGTGTAGTTTTTGTGTGTTATATGATGTGTTTAAAAGTTGTTTTTTGTGTATTCTCCAGGAACTCATTTGTTGGCGGAAGGATTAAAGATGTATCACCCACCAGCAGTCAGGAGTTTTCAAAGTGGTGAATTTAAACTGTGTTACAACAGAGTGAAGATTTCTGAAAAAAGTAGATGGCTAACCTATTATATTTTGGGCATCATTTGACTTAAATAGTGTTGATGTTTAAAGTTGAAGACAGTATATAATTCATCAAGAACAGTGGAATCCAGAATTAAGCCTCAAATGTGACTGATTTACTATAGAACAAAGAACACGAAAGTTCACCACGCCGTCACCATAGTACATCATCATATACATCATATAATTTCAAATTCATTTAGTATTTAGAATGCCTAAAGAATGGTATAACTTATGGTGTTTCGTTTCGTGTTTCCACCTTTTAATTTATACAAATTCATTTTATAAGTTTATTAAAACTATCTCAAATCTGTTCCTGGAACCAACCAGTACTAAGCAAT
The DNA here is from genome assembly GCF_026571515.1 of Ruditapes philippinarum. Taxonomy (NCBI): domain Eukaryota; kingdom Metazoa; phylum Mollusca; class Bivalvia; order Venerida; family Veneridae; genus Ruditapes; species Ruditapes philippinarum. The sequence goes on along the minus strand of NW_026857441.1, from coordinate 36,715 downwards.
GAATGTAAAAGTTTCTTGTTCAAGGAAACAACTGTTTGCCCCTGACGGGATTTGAACCCACGTGACCAGCAGTCTTTAGATTACTAGTTCAACGCGTCAACCGCTCGTCCACGCAGCCGCTCGTTTTCGCGTTTTCGTCCTCGTATTTTCGCGTTTTTATCTTCATCCCTTCGTGTGTTCGACTTTCCGCGTTTAAGATGTCTTCATTCATAGGCGATGGCCCTAACGGACACCGTTATATAGTATTTTGAAATGCGGTAAGATATTGAGTATCAAAAATATTAAATTACAGATACCGGGTATATTTTCATAGGTATCGGCACAAATGCTAATTTTTGTTTCCGAAAATTTTCACAGACTCCCAGGACAATTCCTCTATCATAACAAAGGGTATTACTAGTATATAACAAAAACAATAAATGTATTAATGCAATCTTTTACATTTGTTGAATGTGCAACATTCTTTTAGAACCGGTAATACAGGGAGTCTCGTGTTAGTGTTTCCAAATAAAGGCATACTTTTTTTGTTATTTTGCTTACAAATAACCCACTGAATTGAAGCTGATATAATAATGATAGTAAGTATAATAAAAAAAAAATAATTGTAATAATAATGATAATAATAATAATAATAATAATAATAATAATTCTAATGATAATAATAATGATAATAATAATAACGATAATAATAATAATAATGATGATAAAAATAATAATAATCATGATGATGATGATGAATTGAGGACATGTACGTGTTTTTTCTATACAGGCTTTATTTTCATCGAGTGGTATGAAAATGGCTACCGCCACTCATGAAATATGATAATTTTTATTCCACGATCTTATTCTTATATTTAGTATTCATCTATCATTCAAATGTAATTATTTCCTCTTTATAGCTTTATAAGTGACGGTATTTCTATAATGATCTAATTATGCGTGATAAAAAGACAGGTAAAGTGTTATTATTAATGTGTTTTTAACCATTTGGAAAATCTTGCGTAAATAATGGCTTAATGATACAATTTTAGTTTATTTCAGTCTTTCTTTATGAAAAAAATATTGAAGTTACTTTTGCATAATTAATACAACTGCACCGTCTGTGATATCACGCTTAAACGGCGAGTTAGAATTTATATAGATGATTTCTTAATGTAATATTTGATCAACTTTATCGCGTTCATTTGATTGCCGAAGAAATCCATATCTCATTTATAATACCCCCTGATATATATCTCACAAGAAGTTCTAAAAAAATATTACCAGAGAAAGTCGCAAACGTTAGACACATCCAGAGACTGAGAGGGTACCGCGTTAATCGTTTTCCAGTCAAATTTTTACTGACTTATACAAGTTTCTGTGTGTGATTTTGCTTACATGTATCAGATGATATTTACATACATGTAAGCAAAATCTTGATCTCACAATCCTCCTTTCTTGACACACATGGTAAAAACTTAATAAACTTATTCTTTATTTCTATGAGTAATTAATACCTTACAATAATATTTATTGTCTTTTATTGTCTTAAGAGTATTTCTTTATTAAATTCAATCGAAATTATTGTACCAGATGACGTCATTTTGACATTGTGATTGATGCATAGCAGGATTATACTTTAGTTGAGGTACTTTGGGAAATTTATAATTTCGACTCAGTTATTTTTAAAGCTAAATATGCCTCCACTTAGTCAAAACAAACTTGAGAAAATTATACTAAGCTGTGCGATAATTGAATGATTTTTCAGTACATTTGTACTTACAACAATATTTCCACTGCGTTACTAACGCAGTAAAGACTATTTATGCATATTTTGACCACATTTTGGTAATTTACGTGGTTTGTAAGTGCCATTGATAATATGTTAATTGCTTCCTTTTTGGTTACTTCACAATATTACACATTCACATACATTTTCAAAATTTTCATGAAAATTAGCATGAGGACAAGGATGTCAAAAGCACCTTTGAATCCCATGACTCATCCTTAGGTAAAGTACAAAATAAATTATTAGATTCTACTGTGGTAAAACGTCCTTGGTCAGTTGTCAAATAAGTATTTTAAATATTTAAGTATTCCAAAACAACACCCAAGGTTGCCCATAGCAGTTCATTCCCCTTCTGACTTTTTTTCGAACTCGTGACCTTTGAACGTCTTCGTTGTCTTAATTGTGTGACAAAGATTTTTCAACCAAATAAAAGTTGATCCACGTGTATTTTAGGGAGAAACGGAAACGAATACAATTAACGAAATTGAAAAATGATAGAATAGCGTTCAATGACTTGTGGACTTTTTCTCGATATCGGCAAAGAAATTTTAATAATCTTGTCTAAAGTGTGGATATATTGACAGGTCAGATGGCCGTATATAAAGATTATTTGCAATATATTCTCCCGTATATCCGTCAGCATCTTGTATGATGAATTTATATTTTTTTGACTGTTTTTAAAGAAGCGCGGGAAAAAAGGCGCGCGTAAAAACAAGTTCAACTATTACTCGAACGCTGCACATTAAAAAGTAATTCGATGTAACTTTTAACTTTTTTTAAGGGATAGCATTTGAATCGAGAAATATGCTATAAAGAACCAAAGGCAATGATAAATTTTATACACACGCGTAGTTAACCGTCTACGATGTGGAACTACATTTTTATTTTTGCGCGCTTCGGTTATTCACAGTATATACTGCACAATATACAAACAAAACTCGAGAAATTATCTGCATTATTATAAAGGGCCATATAAGTTATCAAATCACTATAACGAACGATTTACATTAAGAGTCATCCGTATTTACTTTTAAAAGATTGAACATTAAAATTTTCTTATTCTTCTTAACGACCATCTGTTTTTGCTTATATGAAGTACCTATATATGTATCACCTTTCTTTTATTTTGAATAAAGGAACATTTGTTTTTACAAATACATGGAGTAGCTATAGTTTTTTTTTTCCAAATCGACATATACATGTATTTATAACTATGTTTAAGTAACTCTCTCTGCTATCCGGATGGGCAATTGGCATAGAATATCTATAAAATAAAATTCCACTATAATTTACGCTTTTGGGAATCAAAGCAGCATACCTCCAGAAATATGCTCATTTTCAAGATAATTTTGAAAATGTATTTAAAAGTAAAATGTGAAGTGGGCAAGAAAGTGATTTACACATTGCAAATGGCGCTTACAATCCTTGTAAATTAGCAAAAAGAGGCCAAAATATGCAAAAAAAGGTCTTTACTGCGTTAGTCACGCATTAGAAATTAAATATGGTGATTAATACTGCCAATTCAGTCATTAATCTCACCTAACCTGTAAATTATTACTTGAATCATTTTCCTTCTCTTAAAATCTCAGTACATTTTTCTCAAGTTGATTTCCTTGAAATATGTTGGCTCATCTGGAGGCATCAAATTCAGCTTTAAAACATAATGACAACCCCGCAATTCCAACGGGTGATACGCTAAGCTATTAGAAGCAGGTCCATTGCTTTTCAATGTACTGTACTCATTGATTTGAACGCTAAATAACGCGGAGGAAATAGAAAATAACGCATCGATAAACATTTACCCAGTAACATAAGTCTTTATTTAGATTGGTGCACCTGCTTCACTATTCACCATAATATATAGAACACGCGACAGAACATGGTGATAGAAAGTTTATATTTTTCTAAGACGACCAATCCTTAAAGTCACACAAGGGTCTAACAGTAAATTTATTCTAAATGTATTTTTCCTTTTCATATGACAAAATTAATAAGAATAAGGTCTTGTAGTATAGTTATCACTAAAGCAGTATGATCCAACCTTTAATACTTTGTAATTTGTAACAGTTGTTGTTGTTGATGATGATGATGATGACGACGACGACAATGATCATGTTGTTTGTGATGATGACGATGATGACGACGATGATTATGATGATCATGTTCTTTGTGATGATGATGGTGATGATGACGACGACGACGACGATGATGATGATGTTGTTGTTAGTGATGATGATAATGATGACGACGACGACGATAATGATGATGATGATGACGACGATGATGGTGATGATGACGACGATGATGATGATGATCATGTTGTTAGTGATGATGATGATGATGACGACGATGATTATGATGATCATGTTGTTAGTGATGATGATGATGGTGATGATGATGATGGCGACGACGACGATGATGATGATGTTGTCAGTGATGATGATTATAATGACGACGACGAGGATGATGATGACGACGACGATGATGATGATGATCATGTTGTTTGTGGTGATGATGATGATGATGATGGTGATAATGATGATGATGACGACGACGACGATGATGATGATGATGTTGTTAGTGATGATGATAATGATGATGGTGATAATGATTGACGATGATGACGACGACGACGATGATGATGATGATATATTTGTTGTTGTTGTTGATGATGTGGATGATGATGACGACGATGATGATGATGATCATGTTGTTAGTGATGATGATGATGGTGATAATGATGATGATGACGACGACGACGATGATGATGATCATGTTGTTAGTGATGATGATGATGATGATGGTGATAATGATGATGATGACGACGACGACGATGATGATGATGATGTTGTTAGTGATGATGATAATGATGACGACGACGACGATGATAATGATGTTGATGATGATGATGTTGTTGTTGTTGTTAGTAATGATAATGATGACGACGACGATGATGATGACGATGATGTTTGCTTACACAAAAGAATAATTACAAAACAATACCAGAGTATCATGTATATACTTATTTTACTTAAATATTTTTTGAAATACTAAATGATTTAAATTAGCCTATCATATGCAAATAGCGTTTATACAAAAAGACCTAATTAGATACGGATAAATCATTCACATAAAAGGCATATTGATTGAAAAAAAATCAATCATTGCGGCAGATATACCTCAATTTCCACGTACACATCTATTAACTGTCATTTCAGTCATATTATGAAAAAAATCAGTTGACAATTTGAATTTAAGACTTCATCATGAACAAAATAGATAGATAAATAAATAAATAAATAAATAAATAAAAAATAAACAAAATAATAAAATAAAATGATAAAATAAATATTAACTGAAATAAAATAAATAAATAAACAAATAATGGGCACTCATTATAAGGTGTAAAATTATGTACATCAATTTACGCATTTTTTGCAAGCCTTTCTAAGAAAATTACAACTAAATGAAATTATTGAAATCTAGTTTCCGTGATTATTATTGTTGTGATACTTACGGGGGAGGAACTGTTACACGGCGGATTGAGTTCTTATGATAACTTGTCAGGAGTTCTTATGATAACTGTCACGGAGTTCCTGGATAACGTTACGGATTTCGTCGGAAATCTTTTGTATATTCCGAAGAAGCAATAGAAACACTCGTCAAAAATGGAAATGTTCATCAGAAAGAAAACATTTTATAGTCCATTTTTCATCGAATCCTGACATGTTATCATTAGAACTTCATCCGTCGTGCAACAGTTCCTCCCCCGTGATACTATAGGAAAGAAAAATTATAGAACTTACCTGCTGCTACTGTCAGTTTCAAATATATGCTTAGAACAACAAATAGAAGCATTGTATCTAATGCTAGATCACTTCTCAGGGGTTTTAAATAACTCCAAGCTATGTATTCATTAATTCACATAATCATTTAAAAATATTATATCACTCTGAAAAAATTACAGTCTTTTGCTTCTGTTGCCTATCTAAATGGCGTCAAACTCTTTTTTTATTTGTACAAATAATTACAAAAAAATGAAAATAAAATAATAGCTATTTGTCAAATATTTCTGTCTAGGTAAAACATTTTTATGTTTTACCTGTACATTCCATTTAAAATAAATACAAGCTTTTATTTTTTCCCATAATCTGCTCGGTTAGATTTCCGTTCATAAATTTTCCGAATTTCAGAAGAAAAAAACGCATCATTTGTTATTCATCTTATTTTTTTCTTTCTTATTTTCCAAATTTCAGAAGAAGAAAATCCTCATCATTTGTTTTTTTAATGTCTTTTCACCTTATTGGGTATTTCAACGTCATGTTATTCCACATAATTATCCGTTTATTTTTATTTCTTCTATTTTTTCTTAAATGACTTTATCACTGAATTTCATATAATTCACAAACTTGTATTTATCAGGTAAGTAAACTTGAATGAAGGGCTCCATTCTTAATGTAAACACTTATTTGAACTCTTATATTGGCAAAAAATCATTTCACATTAATTGCACCAAGTTTAAATTGTCCAATGGGAAGGTCAGATTTTAAATTAACGTCGTATAATAAATCATTCTATATTTATTTGTAAAATTTGCACTATTTTTTCACAATGAATAAAAATCATTCAATTTATGATGTGAATAGCCAAGTTATTTTGTTAGATTTAAAAATATGAAAATATGGCAGATCAGATTTTAAATTACAATGTAACTTTTGTATAAACCATTCTAATTATTCATAAAATTTGCATTATTTTTTCATGATAAATAAAAGTCATTCAATCACGATATGAATAGCCAAGTTATGTAATTTCTTGTAATTTAGAAATGATGTGAAAGTATATTCAACGATTCAAGTATTCGAATTGCTTGCGGGTCATGAAGAGCACAAGAATTTTGTTGTTTTTTTTTTTTTTCACAAAAATGCTCCACCTTCATTTGTTGTTTATTTCCTAAACCTTTTCAACCCGGAATTTGTCTAATAGACTTGTTCTCTTTTGAATTTGGAGCAGTCCATTATTGAATACAGGAACAGTCGAAATAAATTAAAGAGATCCCATTTATATTGCATGAACTTGCAAGACTGGCCAATCGTGCAGTGATCTCCCCTTATCAGTACAGAGACCATATAATCTGCCAAGGGAGGTAATCACTGTGCGGAGTTTGTCAATAAGACACGATAAAAGTTTACGTGAAGTCTTAAAATGCAAAGAAAATATTCCTGTCTAATGGTATACTAATTTATAGACTATCTTTCGTTGAAAGAAATGCATAACCTTGTTATTTCAACTTATATGAAATGAAATAACCCAATAATTCTATTATTTCGTTGAACGACATGCATAAATTTGTTCACTGAACTTTTTTAATGAAATGACCCGAGACTTTCGCTCAAATTGAATTGGATTATAAGATGGCCAAATATCATTATCAGATACTAGTTAAATCGTGTTGATTTTTTCTTTCACATTTCTATAACTGCAAATTGATTGGCATTTCTTTCAAAATCATGATGTCTTGTCATACCATGAACGCTTTCGCGGGCGCTTCTTAATTTCAATTTAATCAAAATGTTAAGATCTACTAGAAGCAGTTCTAGGGGGAAGACTGGTTAACGGAAGCTTGCACCATGAACAGTCCTAAACAAACAAAGACTCGGTGTTGGTTGAAGATTGAAAACCGCTTAACCCATTACTTCATATACACGACTTTTAACGCCTTTTTCATCCCCCCCCCTTTTGTTGTCTCAAATGGTGAAAAAATGCATTATTTAGGCCCTTAACACTTGTTTTTGTTTGAGAAATGTTGTTAAAAAAAGTGACCACTTTTTCGGCGCGGGCCCCCAACCAAAAGATACATCAGGGGGTTGCCAGAAGGGGGATGTGCCCCCTTCTGTTTGGGGGGTTTGAAGGGGGGCGGCGTCCCCCTCATCGCCAAGAAAATTTTGGACTTGTGAGAGGCTATAAATGACCCCAGATTGATCATAAGGTAACGTGTAACCAACGCTGAAAAGCATTTGACTCTATCTCAATCCATTGAGAAGTTGCAGCACTTTGAAATCAATTATGATGGAAAAAATCAACGCAAAATAGTGATTTTTGGCAATTTTGAGATGTCCCCTCGTTGCCATGGTAACAGAAAAAAAATTTAAGCCTGAGCATGTTGTTGCAAGGGCAATGGTCCAGTCAACATTTGTGCCAAGTTTGATTAGTGTTGAAGCAGTTTTTATAGTATTATAGCAATTTGAACTTGTAACGGGAGACTTTTCAATGAAAACAGCCATTTTTCACAAAATGCTCATGAAGTAATGGGTTAAACCGGTGCTAGGGGGCCGTTAGGGATGTTGCATTTTTCCATTATCATGCAAGACCGCAATTTTCATGTAATTTTGTTGTTTTAAATGGATCACCGTTATTCCAGATTTTTGCTTTTTGATAAAAAAAACTGGAAAGTTTTTGGGTTCCTTGTGATTCGAAACGTCCAAATCCACTTCTGTATTTCCGGTCTACAATTTTCAAGACAAGTACAAAATAGTTTAAATTTTTCCGAGCAAATTGCGTAAATTAAATCTGAGTGAGCAAGTTTAGTTAGTAACTTAATTAATTCAAATATGCCAGTGTATGTTGATATTAAAAAATACATAAATATATCTTAATGGCTACAGTCAAATGAAAGGTCAGCAAAAAAAAATCTTCAGGAAAAAATGTCAAAATATTTCAAACAAAAGTAGTAATCTCTTGCGTCTCAAAACACAAGTATGTCTTTGGCACTTCGGTTAAACCAGGGTTTTTCAAATAGAATTTTGAAAGACCCTGGTTAAACCCAGAATTTTAAAGACTCTTAACCTGTTAGTGTTTGCAAAGCTTTATACAATGTTTTTATTAAAAATAAAAGTGTACAGAGTTTTATACTAAACGATGTTTGAAATGTTTAACTTGATTTGTTTCGAGTGCTGGAAAACTCGAAGAAACACTCGAGATGAAAATCTTAAGTTGAAGTTTAATCTCTTTGCGAAAAAGTGTGTGTCAAAGCTAGTATAAAGTAATACTCTGATATAAAAAAAAGGTTGTTAAAATTTAATAAATAAATATTTGAGTTTCTCAATTGTGTTTAATATGTAACTTATTTTTTTCTTGGACATTTTTATTCCTTGATAAATGACTCTTGTTTCTGTCGATGGTCCATCAACATAATTTAGTAAACAATCGAAGTGTAGACTTTTCGTTTCGTCATTTATTATGGTTCTTATTCAAATTTGAATGAGGTCAGACTTTCTGCTTATATGTACGTATTAATTAAATAATATTTTGACAATGCACTTGTAAGAGTATATGTATATATTGAAGGAACCCCACTGAGGTCCAAAAGCTTTAGAGGCCCGTTATTCCCCAGAAATGCTTTTATTTTTCATTTTCTCTAAATCTCTTATTTTGATGTCATACTATATAGTTTTCAGGTTAATTTCCCCATCCATATTTTGCTTCCGTTGCTTTTTAGCAATTAGTACAGCTAGAGTGATTTAGTATTTTGAATGGGGGTCAAAACACTACTTTGTTTACATTTTGCTACTTTTATAACATAATTTCAGTTTCAGTGCTACTTTCTGCAGGTAATAAGTATCTAACATGCTAGATTTAAACAGTTAATTTTATGCTTTTCAGTGGATTTCTGAATTATCCGTGAAAATTAAATTTGATAATTTCACAGTGAAAATTATCAAAATATAATTTCCCACTTTTCAATGACGAAACTATTTTCTTAAGATTTTCTCCATGTGGTACCTCAATTTTATTTTTGCTGACAATTCTGACAATGTCAGGCTGTTCAGAGAAAAGCAAAGCTATAATTTATAAATAACTTAAATGTCAAAAGTAATAAAAAGAAGAAAACTCACTTCTATTCATTCAAATTACCAATCTCTTATTTTTTTTCATTTTTACAGTTTGAAAAAAAAATTCCTTCCACATGCAAAACTGCTCTTGATGACATTTGGGCATATTTAAGTATCCTACGAGCAATAATGCCGTATGCTTTATGAAAACTTGAAAAGCAATGACAGCCATCAGCCCGAAGAATAAGTAAACAACCCAGCGTTCGGTAGGCAGCCTGTCAACTTTCCAAGTTTTCCAATTTCCTAACCACTTTTTGAATGTTTACACTTCTGTCAACACTTATTTATTGTCTGTTACAATCCTCAAATAAGTGTTCTTTCTTTTAAAAAGGTGTATGACTCACAAATACAAATGATATCCCTCTGAATCAAACACAAATATTTTCCTTCCGTGAATTGCACAACTTTTAAAAATGGAGGCCGTTTACATTTAACTAGTAAGTAACAGAAATATGGATGGATGGTTGGACTTCTTATCCTTTTATAATTGCTTGTTTTTATTATTAAAACAAGCGATCATTCATATTTTTAATAAAATGAATAATATCATCACCATTTAACGGTGATTGTCGAACTTATTTTTCAGCCCAAGACTTCTTCTATTTTGTGAGAAAATCGACTAATACATGTACATAATAGAGGCTACCCGTGAGGAAAACAGATTTTAATATTATAGTTAATATCAAGGAAATTTCGTTTTACCTTGTTTTAAGCATAAAATAAAAAGAACATTTGTTTGTTTGTTGTGTAAGATGTAATTTATTTCATCTCGTGAACTTTAAAAACAGTATTCTCACTCTCGGATACGCCACTCGTGAGAATACTGTTCTTAAAGCCCACTCGATGATATAAAATTTCATCTTACACACAAACAAACAAATATCCTCTAGATAATACGTATACAGTGCAACCTTTTTACTCATAATTAACATCATCATACAATTTGTACAATTTAAATATACCATACAATAGTCACATGACATTTAATGTATATAATTATTGCTGTAGACCTTATTAACATACATAGTGTAACGTTAACAATGAAAATATAGATAGAGAATACAACATGAAATATATTCTGTTTACTTCCAACAGAGAGGATTAACCATTCATTATTACATATTATAAGACAGGGATGTTCTATTAGCCATAGCATCTCTGATATAGTAAGCCAAGTTACACATTATTTTTTTATTATTACAATTTAACAATTCAATAAATTTGAATATATTTGGTCTAACATACTCGTAGTAGTACCTCTTAATATATTTTTACGAATTTCAAAAAAAAACAGGTAGATACTGATATAAAATTGTATTCATCTTCGATATCACGAAGGTAACAATATATACTATATCGTTCATTTCTAGGAATTCTGTTAACACCTAAACGTCCGGTTTGTATCAGTAATGTATGTGAAGGCATACGTATTCTACTTATGCAAGCTCTAAGATTTCCTGGTATAAGATCTAAATATTGTTCATAACTAAACCCACTCTTTAAATTACTATACAAATGCAAAACTGGGCTATCATTAATGTCAGAATGCCAGTTTTCTAAAAAAATGATCTATTACACGTTGCTTAAATTTGAAATGATTTATAACATACACAACCTTGATTCTCCCATACATCCATAAAACATAAAACCATAAGTGTACGACATATCTTTGACATTATGTAACCAATTACGTTTACCACCTATGCAATCATTATAAGACATGTGATAAATTTCGTTCAAAATAACATTATCAGTTTGTAATAGCTTTAACCAATATTTTAATATTTTTACATATCTTGTTACAAATAATGGATAACGTCCGAGTTCTCCGTAAACTGCTACATGTATTTAACCTAACATTTAATATCTTTTTTAAATTACAAAATCTGAGATGTACTCTTTCTATTTCCTTTGACTTACTGTTACCCCATATTTCAGATGCATAACAAAGAATAGAACCTACAAAAGAATCAAATAACTGGCGTAAGATTTTTGGTTTTAAATTGTATTTCTTACAATGAATAAGTAAAATATTCAAGGCCTTCATAGCTTTTCCAACTAACTGCTCCTGATTTGAAGTTAATGTGCCAGTATAGTTAAAAATAACACCGAGGTAATTAAAATTATTAACAACATCTAGCTTTATATCATTATACAAAAATTCTTCTTCTAGTTATAACCCACCATGTTTCCTAAAAACAACCACTTTAGTCTTTTCTACATTGACTTCTAAGCTCCACTTTTTACAATAAGTATGTAAAATACTTAAACTTGTATTTAACTCTAAAACTGAATTACCTAGTATAACCATGTCATCAGCAAAAAAGTAATAGCATAAGTATAATGTCATTAATTTGAAGGCCTCTACTAGTATCTTGTTCTAAGAATAATTCTACATCATCAATAAACAGGGAAAATAAAATAATCATGGTGAATGTTATTTAGCTATCTAAACATAAACATGCCTGTTGAACTTTAAATACGCGTCTAAATAAATATTTATTCAAAAAGTAAAAATAAACAAATCGGTCTTGTAGCTCAACACTTCAAATTAATTGACACATCACACCCTTTTTTGACACAAGATTAAAGAAGTACAATAAGTATCAGACGAACGTTACGATAATTAGTCATTTTAATATATATTCAAAATAAAAATTTCTTTTTAAGTTGTGTGTTTGCATTTCAGTGGCATTAACGTAAATCGCTTGGTAGAAGGTACTTCCTTTTATTGTTACAAGGGAAAATGAATGGCGCGGGTTCAAGTATGTAAGTTCAACGCCCATGCATAACATTGTAAATGTAAGAGTTGAAATATAGTTAACTCAAGTTGATTACAAGTTTTTTTCGACCCAAAGACGTTTTGGCCCCAGACATATCGACCCTTTACCAAATCGGTCTGATTTTGATCAAGTAAGTAAAAACATGTTTTGTCACAATAAATAAGAAAACAGGCCTGAATGTGACACTAACCTTTTTGTAATTGACATATTGAAGTCTTAAGGATTCAATTCTATAGATCTTTGAAACATTTATTGTTTCCTATTCATCTTTATCACATACCCGTGTTATATTTCAACATCTATAATAATACAACATTTTAACCGATGGACATTTTTCACTCGTTGTGAGTTAAACGGGCGTTTACATGATGATTATGACGGTAGGGGTGCGGATTTTTTCCGGCGAACATTTTTATCTTGTGTATTATTATAGATGTTGAAATATGAAAATTATTTCAAAACGGCTTATATTAAGTTTTTTTGATATATATGATCAGTACATATGCTGGGATTGACAAATATTCATTTTATTTGGATTTTAAAGGCGTTTTGAACTCCAAACCCCAAGTGTCTGTGGATTTAATAATCGGAGGAAAATTATTAGAAGCCGAAATAGAATGTTGACTAAATTATTTATTTGTGAACGTCAATAAACTACAAAACCAGTAAATATTTTATTTTCATACAGAATTTATTTGAGTTCGATTGTGTAGGAAGCTATAAGCTTCCTGGAACCAACCAGTACTGAGCAATGAGTGTAAAGTTTCTTGCTCAAGAAAACAACGACTTGCCCCTGACGGGGTTTGAATCCATGCGGCTAGCGATCATGAGATTACTAGTCCGACGCGTTAACCACTCGGCCGTGCCGCCACTTAGTGACTCGCTTGTTTCTTCGGAACTGGTCAATGCGCTGGAACCGGTCAAACAACTGTATCTTATATTTGCGTGCCTGTCAATTGTTCTAGATAATTATAATATTAACTCACCTGTGGAAAAGTTGTCAAACTGCATACATCAGGTATGGAGAAATAGAATTTCCAGCAGACGACAATTGTTAAGGATATCGTTTACTTCCGGTATACTGTCTGTTTACATTGAAAGCACAGGAGCTTGAAATTCTATCAATAATAGCTAAAGTCCGATTAAAAAAATCCAAACTTACATGTGGATTTTTTTAATCGGACTTTAGAGCGATTATTGATATAATTTAAAGTCCGATTTTAAAAAAAATCCATGCATTTATAGGTATGGATTTTTTTAATCGGTCTTTACAGAAGAACGATTATTGATAGAATTTCAAGCTCCTGTGATTGACAGATTCATTTGGCATTATTCCAAATTCTACCTTCGTATACTCAGCACTGCGTGTGTTTAAATAGGTACCATCGGTTTTTAGCTAAAACCGGTTGGAAAATTCAATAACCTGTAACCGAGGAAAGTATTTGACTTAAATTAGTATCGGAAAATTGTCACTCCATACTTATCATTTGAGACAAAATGTCGTATCTTGTCATATAGTTGCAAAGTGAATGTTGAAAATCTTTAGACTAAGGATTTTAGTGAATGTTGAAAATCTTTAGACTAAGGATTTTATTAGTAAGGTCAATTAAACGTTTAACACGGTTATCTAGTTTTTTAAAGGTTAGCATGAATTGTTTTCTAACCGTGACACCCTAAAGTATACTCAGTACGCGATAAAGTTTATGCTTTCAGCACAGACAAACGTGTCACTTTTGGATACTTAAAACCTAAGCAAAAACATTCTCTCACTACAAACCAGATTGCCGTATCTAGATCGTGAACATCCAGTTGGTGAGTTTTCCCGACTCTTAAAACCAAACCTTAAAGTTGGTTGGTGAATTTTCCTAGTCCTTGACGACGAGCACGCGGCAACCTACATCCCAGCAGTAGCAGACGATCAAAATATAGATGCAGACGATAAGCAAACAACGGAATATGAAAGAATCATTGACGAGTCGGAAGATGCAGGTCCTTTATGAATAATGTAACAGCGAGATTTTTATTCTAGGATTTCTTTTATTCATATCTAATCACGGAGCTAGATTATTATAGATTGTATTTTTAGTATTTAATACTTTATAATTTTAATACGTTCAAGCTTTAAGTTGTATACTGACACTTAAGGTATTACATAATTCATTTTAAAGACAACTTATGTGTTTTATATTACGACGACATTGTATTTTCTCTCCAACATATGTACATGTATACTATTCCATTCCGATATTGAGATAAAATTTTGTTCGGAGCTAAATCTCAATAAATGTTCCAATGGTTTGTTTGAATGTTAAGCATCGTTTGGTGGGTATGACTTCGTAAAAACTCTGTATTCTGGGTCTGTTTAGCGACATTTTCTACATATGCGTTAGATGTTTTGGACACACCAGAACCCAATCTCCTACGCAGTGATCTCCCCTTACAGCAGGATTAGATTACAATTCTGCCAAGGGAGGTGACCAGAACCCACGACGGAAAGAATATCTCGACGAGGAGTGCTCAAAATCCGGTACAAAAAAAATGGTATATATAGAAGTCAAGAGGGTAGAAATCACATTTCGATTTGAATTTTCAATAAACGTTGAAACTGTTGAAAACATACCCTGTGATTGACCTAATTTCTCTTTCACATTTGGTGATATTGTGCACATCTGGATCAGCGGAAATTCACATATTATTTTAACCGATTTTCAATTTAGATATCCATACAAGGTTAGCTTTTAAAAAAGCTAGTAGCGACTCGCTTCGTAATTTTTTTCAAGGGGTGTGTTTAAATGTAAAAATGACAGTTCTGTTAGCTGAAGAGACTTCAGCGAACATCAAAATAAAAGTGAAGTCAACACCTGCCCGGTGCCCGATGGCCAGTGTATATAAGTTCAGGCCAGTGTAAATTTAAGAAAATTTTGTTAATTATTTAGTAGAATAAATTCAAAACTGGAATTCGGGCCAGTAAATTCAAAATCTTAAACTCATTGACTGAAAGTGACATATAAAGTTCTCTCAGTTTAACCAAGATGAGTATGAGTATATATGAAGGTGCATGTAAACAGATTGAATGAAGAACCTATGTCTATGCACATTTACTATATGGCCCTGTTGACCTTGACCACAAAATGTTAGATAGGTAGATTTCATAAAGATGTCTCTTTATACAAAATTAAGTTGTAATACATGTATGTTATTTAGTATTGGAATGAGAGGGACAAGTCCTAAAGTAAACACAAGTTGTCAATCAATTCAGCCAGAAAAGCCGGGATCCTATTAAAAAATATAGGGATCCCGGAAATTGACCAGTCTAAGAAGATGTTTTTCAGATAAGCGGGATCCTATTAAAACATATAGGGATCCCGGGAATTGACCAGTTCAAGAATATAGTTTTCAGAAAAGCCGGGGATCGTATTAAAACGTAAATAGATCTCACGGATTGGCCAGTTCAAGTATATAGTTTTCAGAAAAGCTGGGATCGTTTTTCAAACATATAGGGATCCCGGGATTTGACCAATTCAAGAAAATAGTCTTTGATTTTTCCAATTTATTAGGCATATAATTATAAATATTGTGATTTCCGCATTTTAAGTTTGTTAATAAATAGCTCTAAATATATCTATATTCTAAGTTAAATTAATTTAACGTTCATTATATACAATAAAAAAATTAACGTTTAATGGCCTTTCATTACGACAACAATCAACACAAAATATAGTTCATTAGGTTTTTCCTCCATATCTTATACGATCCCGGATCCCGGGCGTCCCGGATCCCGGCCAGTAAATACATACACTAAATACCGGAAAGGATAAAATGACCGGAAAAAAGGGAAAAATAAAAAATGCACAGAACCAGATGTACACTTATGTTAATTAACCAAACGAAAACTTACTACAGAGAAAACAGGTGAAATCGCTAAATCAGAAGTCAGTGTTAATATGATTTATTGAAAAGAATTCATAAAGACAAACATTTTAATCATCATTATATCTTTGCGCTCAAAACAATACTTGCTGGTTTTTAAAAATGGCGTGAAAATTGAAGGTTTTCATTCGGAACTGCCTCGGCCATTATCTACAATATTGACCTCGGAAACAATACGGATTGAAAGTAGTTCTACCACGTGGTTTACTGATGTAAACAGAAACAGAGATAATGTAAAACGAATGTATATATTAGACATCTAATGTCTGTTCCGGTACTCTTATGCTTGAAAATATGTCCGACAACAATTTGTTATTTAAATATGCCCTCTGATGTTCAATTTTAAATAAATCCGACCAAATGTCAACAGGTTGGTATTTTGTACTTTCGGTTTCACAGCCATATTAGTAAATATATAAATAATGTATTGTTTGCTTTTGTACCTATGAATTCACTTATTTCAGGTGGACTTTTACTACATATATTGGAAATAAACGTGTCAACAACTCCCAGCATTAAATTACTATTTGTTTACATATTTAGTTTCTTAGCGTAGGTTAGACGGAATACCGCATCCGTTCTGTGTATTCATACTATTGTGTTCGAGGTCCTTATCCGAAGACTGACGGAAAGGGCCGAGTAGTTGCGATTGGAAGGTTTTTTGACGCTATGTAAGATTAAATTTGATTGGCTAAATAATTTTGGATCCTAGCCCTGATAGATAAATTTTGTAGAAAGCTGGAAGCCAAGCTTCGATTAAATTTTTGGATAGCTTCGGAGTTTTAGGTTGTTTCTCAGTAAAATCCTACCGTAATACCGGCTCGCCGTGGCGAGCCGGCATGATGTACTCCTCTATGTAATTTGACGTTTTACAGAACTTCCATTAAAGACCAATTCACTTGAAGTCATTACTGATCTTGAGCTTTTCCCGAAAATGATGAATAGTTTTGTCCATATTGAAGGATGGGCACGTCCTTTTAATATATTTAAGGTGATAAAGGTTATATATATGGAAAACTAAAATTAACATCTATGCGAGTTAAACAGTTTTACTTCAACCGTGTATCTTTTTAGTTTAACTTATAATGGAGACAACTACAAACTCTATAGTGCCAATCTCCTACGCAGTGATCTCCCCTTATCAGTAGAGATCTGTAAAGGGAGGTAATCAATGTGAGGAGTTTGTTATAGTGCAATGCGGATTTACCTCCCTTATACGCATTAACAGCGTGCACATTTCCCAATACAAAGGAAGAATTTTTGCTCCCTTTGCAATGATATGGCGACTTATATCCCCATTGACTTTAATATGATTTTAAAATTCATCGTGGTTAATTAAAAACTGATTATGATGTAATATTCCTATCGAGACTTTATAGAGGATTGTGAAACATTGTAGTAGAACCACTATAGTTAACGTCCTGTTCGCTGATAATATCATAAAATGAAAACGAACTCAGCATTTGCAGCAGCTTTCGACCATACAGCCATTACACACATGACCCATGACAGATTCAGTGACTATTAACTCAGTCTGTTTGATTGGGTTTAGGTCACACCACACAGTGTATAATTTTGTCATATATGGCGATCGCCGTTCTAGCTTTACTGACCTCAGGTCCCCTTCCGTGCATAATTTCAGGCATGGATGGGCATCTGAGTAGAACCACCGACGTTCAGTAAGCTAGCTGGATAGCTTCCTCAAGAGGAACGAATCCAAAGACCCTGTCGGGATTCGAACCCACAGCGGTGTTCAAGGGACAAGTGGTCTATTAACTCAATCACAATATTATAACGCATATTATAATGCATAACATCCTAGCTTACATGATTGATAAATTCACTACATAGATTGGAACCGAACAGATTAGTCATTAACTTTGAACAAACCTGCCTTGTGATTTAATTTAGAACTGCTTCTTTATAAAGGACAATCATAAGCTTTATAAAGTTAATATTAAGGTTTTAGAACATGTTAGATATGTATCACATGAAGAAAGAAGCAATAAACGTGAATTTAATTGTTTTAAAAAGCGGCAAAATGTAAACTAAATAGTACAATATACACTGTACTAAATCACTATAATAGGCCTACTAATAAAAATCAAAGCACAGGTGGCGCTGAATTTGTTTGGGTCTCAGAATGTCAGAAAGGTGAAGGTTGTGAGATTATAGACCAATTTGGTTTTGTAAAGCGCCAGCAATGCTTTCCGGTGTTTTAACTGTAGTAAATTGGCTATAAGACTAATTGCAACACTGAAAGTCAATTTAATGTTTATTTGACTTAATAAAATGGGGAAAAAATGAGTTGCCTCAACTGGGTTTTGAACTCCAGACCTCTCGATTCATAAGCGAGCGTGCAAACCCCTCGGCCACGGTCGATATATATGTTATAGGCCTGAAGATACCATATTATTCTATATTAGGGTTTGTAACTCTTATTATTTCGACACTAAACCTGTTGTTTAACACAGATGTAAATAATCATGGAGCTTACTGTAAGCATGTACATCTATAAAGAATGAAACAATATTAGAAATTTTCGACCATTCGGGACTACTTTGCTTGAAAATTAATGCGCCTGTCATTTGACAATCATTACGCATTGATCTCCCCTGAATTTTTCGGCGTTAGTGTATATATAAAGGGAAGTAACCGCTTCAAAAAAGTGGACTACTTTAGGCATTTGCAATTAACAGCATTCGACTCTGAAATTTCGCTACCATTATTTGTTTGGTCTGACGACCCAAACAAATAAAAACTGTACTAAATTGCAAATGACAACATCTCAGCAAAAGATTGTTCAGGTTATTTTCCAATGAGTAATTTTGAACATTTTTTAAAACCAGAAACAAGATATTCAAAAATAAAAAGTTTTTGAAAAATAAATGCATTTCTGGGGCGAATGGGCCTTTAATTACAGAAATTCTAATAAAAAATTGACACAGTTAAAAGAAGTTTGAAGTTAAATTGTTCAAATATCAAGCTATCGTACACATGTGGATTTAAAAAAAAAAAATAATTCACTTCAATTCAATGTTCTCAATTTATTCACACTATATTAATCAAGCAAAAACTAAGTTTTGTTTTTGTTCTGTAGAGAATTGCATGGAGATATACCATTATGTTAACCTTGTAATTTTACTGATAGAAATGCAACTTTCTTGGGTAAATATAAGAAAAATGAAACACAAACAATAAAGATTTTAATTCAACACTTTTTATTTTAACATGCAATAAAAATGAAAATATAGATAAATGAAACACAAACAATGAATTTTTTATTCAACATTTTTATTTAACATTAGTAAAAGAAGTGAAAAAAATAATTACAAATAGGTATAACAAAAATGAAAAATATATGAAAAATATATTAAATGAAACTAGAAATATGTCAATAGAACACTGATGCCCCTACTTCATTTGATTTTCACTGTGGCATATTTGTCACTGTGAACTTGACTTTTTGATCTTCAAATCAATACAAGCCATCTACTGGCCATCAGTAATGCAACAGAAACCACGGGTTTTTTCCATCGGACAAGGATAACAGGGTATATGTACAGACAGACAGACTAACCTTATCACAGTATGCTCCCACTTTTTAAATGAGGGCACACAATGAAGTTAACTACAATAATGTGCTTGACTGAAATCAAGATTGTCTGTAAATGCAACATGATATCATCTATTTGATGTTACAAAATCTTTAAAGGCAATTAAAAGCCAACAAAGGCTAAAATTATGCTAAAGTTATGTGTCATGGACAGTGACCTAAAATTAAATATAGAATAATTTAAAATCATGTAAAAATATATCTAGTTGTTATGAAAAAGAATTTTAACGAGGTATTCTTTAAATATACAAAGGGACATAATTAACCAACAATTCATGCTAGAGTTATGAGTCTTGGTCAGTGAGCTTTATTTATAAGCATGTAGACAGAATTTTTCAAGTGACCTGAAGGTTGAGAAGGATCTAAGCAGAACTTATAATTATTGAAAAATTATGAAAATACAAAAATGTATACAAATGAAAAGCAGTCAAGCTATCAATACAAAAAACAAGTTTTCAAAAATCTGCAAATAATTTTTCAAAGCTAACCATAGTAAAGATAAACATCATAAAGCAATATCTGAAATAAATAAACTGTATTCTATTCACATATTTCATATACAATAGATATTCAGCTGTTAAATATTAATATTCCTGAAAATAAGAGGGCCATGATGGCACTATACAGCTCACCTGAGTATGGTAATTGCTTTTTAATAAAGTTTTACTATATAATCCAAATTAGAACGAATGAGCAAGAAAACACTAAAATGACCTTTCTGACTTTCCAGGACATTTGGACTGAAAATGTTACCTTGTGTGTTATTAACGGTTTTTATTATGTTTGGGCTCCGTGACCTAGTTTTTCACCCCAGATGACACATGTTGTTTGTTGAGATAGAAATCAAAAAAAAAATCTTTCTCACTGATTTCCAGGATATTTTGGCTTAAAATGAGTCCTGTTTCGTTAACCAAATTTTCTGTATTTGGGCTCTGTGACCTATCAACTGTTAACAAGGAATTTGCTTGAGCTGTGTTATCTAGTTTTTCACCTCAGATGACCATGTTCTTGGTTGAGATAGAAATCACCAAAACAATTTTGCCGACACATTTCCTGGATATTTGGGCTGAAAATATTCCCGGTTTTGTTAACAAGGTTTTCCATATTTGGACTTTGTGTTCGAGTTTTTCACCCCAGACAACCCATATTCAAGCTTGAGCTAGTAACCAACAAAATCTTTCTGACAAATTTCAAGAATATTTGGGCTTAAAATGTGCAAGGTTTTCCATATTTGGGCTTTGTGACCTAGTTTTTAACTCAAGATGACCCAATACAAATCCCAATCTTTCTGACACTTTTCAGGATAATTTGGCTTGAAATGTGCCCTGTTCTGTTAACAAGGTTTTCCATATTTGGGCTTTTTGACCTAGTTTTTAACCCTAGATGACCCAATACAAATCACAATCTTTCTGACAACTTTTCAGGATAATTTGGCATGAAATGTGCCCTGTTCTGTTAACAAGGTTTTCCATATTTGGGCTTTGTGACCTAGTTTTTAACCCAAGATGACCCAATACAAATCACAATCTTTCTGACAACTTTTCAGGATAATTTGGCTTGAAATGTGCCCTGTTCTGTTAACAAGGTTTTCCATATTTGGGCTTTGTGACCTAGTTTTTCATCCAAGATGACCCAATACAAATCACAATCTTTCTGACAACTTTTCAGGATAATTTGGCTTGAAATGTGCCCTGTTCTGTTAACAAGGTTTTCCATATTTGGGCTTTGTGACCTAGATTCTCATCCAAGCTGACCAACATCCAAGCTTGAGCTATAAATCACAAGCATCTTTCCAGGATATTTTGGTAATGTAACCACTTTAGTGTGAACAAGGTTTTCTTCATATTTGGGCTGTATGCTAAAGGTAGACACTATTCAAACTTAAGCTAACAATCATCAGAAATACATTTCTGACAAATTACCAGGAAATTTGGGCTGAGTATGTGCCCTGTTTAGTTAACAAGGTTTTCCATAAATGGGCTCTGTGATCTAATTTGATTGACCAATAGAGTAATACCGTACTAAGTGTGGACAGACAATTGACAATCTTATTTATCCTAAATTTAGCTTCCCTGAGCCAATGGTTCAGGTGAGCTGAAAAGAACATCATAATATAGTATTGCACTTTTCATTTTTCAATTAATATCCTCCAGTAATAGTTTGTTTAGATAAATTGAGCACTTATAAATAAATATAGTCCTTTTCTATGCCTCAATCGCCTTTTAACAATCAAAAATGAGATATTTTGCCGTCAGTTACATGTTTTTTTAAATGAGATCTTGAGCCACTTTTTTAAAGTTCAGACCAGATCCCCGTTTCCAATTTCAGAATGCTTACATTGCACTGCACACAATGCAAATATGCCCACTTATTGAGGAAGAAGGGAAAAACTTGGAAATATCAACAACAACAGCATCAACCTAAGTCAGTATAGCTTCATTTTTGAAAGATGCGTTATGTTATCGCAATTCAAAGAAAAGTGTATAAAGGTATTTTGCCAGACCGACATTGAAATATCGAAAAATAAAAAAACAAAAAAAAAACAAACAATTATATTGCACCGATAGTGAGTATTCAGAAACAGGGACAACGTTCCTTCATTTTGTGTGACTCAGATATTTTATTTTTCTTTAATTAGCAAATGGCTTTTTTGTACAATGAATGACACTGGAATAAAAAGGCTTATTTTCTTAGGGCATTAATTGTGAAAACAACATTCGTGCGCACTTAACATAGAAATTAAAGTAACATGACTGTCTTGTATGGCGAAATATCATTATTTATGACGGACGTTAAATAACGGTGTTTCGTTTGGACAATCGTGATTTTTTTATTTCATCCTAAGCCGCGATTTACGATATGGTACGCGGTATGGTATGCCATCGCGATTTCACCATCGTTCCATCGCGTCATCGTGTTTTCACCATCGTACCATCGCGTTTTCACCATCGTGCCATCGCGTTTTCACCATCGTTCCATCGCACTCTCACCATCGTGCCATTGCGTTTTCACCATCGTACCAACACGATTTCACCATCGTACCATCGCGTTTTCACCATCGTACCATCGCACCATCGTGTTTTCATCATCGTGCCATCGCGTTTTCACTATCGTTCCATTGTGTTTTCACCATCGTACTATCGCGCCATCGCGATTTCACCATCGTACCATCGAGTATTCATCATCGTACCATCGTGTTTTCACCATCGTACCCAGTGTTTTCACCATCGTACCATCGTGCATCGCGGGTACAGACTAAATTAAAAGTCACAATTGTCCAAACGGAACACCGTATTAAATGATTTTAATAGTTCGAGATTCTTTTAAGTTTAGAGAAGTACCATAGACGATTTTGTCGATGGAAAACTACAAACGACTTAAGCAGGTGTCTTTTTTTTTGTCGGTCATATTGTGTAATTGTTCAGCTTATTAAGAACAGTATTTACATTTCGAACTTGCTTTTTAGTGCATTATTAATGTGAGTTTATTGCCGAATCATTTTGAATACAAAGTAGTATGTAGTCATTTCCTCTTTTTTAACAATATTGATTCATTTTTTTCCGCTTGATAAAAATCACTGTTTGTCGCCCTCGTGAGATGTTTGCTTAATATGCATGGTGTTGCTAGTTCTAAGGTTAAGTGATAAAGAACTAATTTCTTTCATTCAAATTCCTTTTTACCTATATAAAGATGATGGCCTTTATAGCTGAATTGCCTAAATGAAGGCGAAATATGAAGAAAAAAGAAAAAAAGGTTGCTTTGCTCTGGGCTTTTAACTCATTCTTAACCGAAACTCTTCTAACTGAAAATGAACACTCTTTCAATAGAATTTTGCATTAAGCAATTATTAGTACTTTAAAATTCATTAAATTTTTTTATTAGATATTCGCTTATTCTTAACGGGACCTCTGAATTTTACTGTTGTTTTGTCAGCTGTTATTGTTGCAGTGGCAGCAGCAGTACCACAAGCAGCAACAACACGTATAAGCAAATGTAATATGATGTTGACTTTATATAATTATTATGTTAGGTGGGGGTCAATATTTAATAGATAATATAGGGGTCATTATTTTATATACAAGGGGGTTATTATTTTATAGAAGGGGTCACTATTTTATATAAAATAATGACCGGGGGGTCATTATTCTATGGGGGTCACTTTACAAGGTTACACCGGCGTTCATATTGTGACCCAGTTGTCCTTTCATTCAAAACAGAACTTGAGGTTTGCTGGTTCTTGTTCAATTTGTAGTAGACACCAATATATTACATACAGTCCATAAGATCAACATTTCATAGCAGTACTAGTTAGCATAGCGTCACATACCATCATATATAACATATAATAGCAACGAGCCCGATTGTGGATCAAACTCCTTTTATATCACACGTACCTGTCTCACCGTGCTGTTAATTATGCTGTAAACAATACCAAATTCCTCAAACCTTAATATTTAAGTAATAATTTCTTAGTCAGAAAAACATATATTCATGTCACTATGACCATCAACTTCTGATTACACAAAGAATGACCTCAAGTGACCAGGTGAGCAAATAGCAAATGTGGTCAAGGGAAGGGGACATAATCAAACAAGGCCGACAGAGTTACCTTTCTTGGGAATAGCAAAAACCTTAAAAATAGCACTTGGTTACAATATTATAGTTTACCTACATTTACATAGTCAACTAGAGTTCTATGTATTCAAAGCTTGTAAGCGTAGTGTATCTTACTATTTTTACATATACTTTGTTAACTATATTGACAAATTTATTGTTGACAAATAAATCATATGTTTATATACCAAAACTGTTACTATGAGCTATAATGGCTTCGTCAATTGTGTATTGTGACGTTTGAATAAAGCATATCTTCTTCTGTATTTTGTTCTTCATGAAGTATTAAGTTTCTTAGAAATGCCTTAGCATTCTATGTACTTAGCAACTATGAGGCTCTAGTGTCCTAATGTTTACGGAAGCCCATTTCTTGTTGCTGGTGGTTCGAATCTCAATAAGAATGTTGGTCTTTTTCTTGTGATTGAAGTTTTTCTGTTTGTTAATTTAAACGATGTCTGTGTACTCTTTTTATACCAGAATCCCAAACATTGAATAAAGAACATTAGACTCTAGTAAGCCGAAAACTGGACGAGGACTATTGGGGTAAATCAGAATAACAAAATAAAATAACCTGAAAAACGTTGGCTTTAATCAATATGAAACATGTTGTGTATATAACATATGAACATATGTATGCAAGCTCATCAAAAATAACATTAAACAAAAGCCTTCCAAAATTATGAGTTAGTACTTCCTTCACAAATATATCAATAAAACATTCTGTACAACATCTTTTCAGTTTTTTTAATTTTAACCTTAATCTGCAGAATTTCTTAAATAAACATTTCCAGTTCCCGATTTTGGAACAATTCATTATCAAGTTTGGGGATATAAAGATGAAAATTTTAAGTTTGTAGGCAACAGTTTGTTGCCTGGCTCTGCGTAGATAGTAAGCTAGCTATTTTGGCCTATTTATATTTCTTTATTGCCTTTCATGTATTTCTGTTTTGAAATTTGAACATATAACATCATATTTATAACAATATATTAAACATATTTACAAATAGTTGCTGATTTGTTACATAGGTATTTACATTTCAATAACATTTTAGTCGTTCTAATAATACTGTAAAAGTCACATGGCAACTTTCTAGATTTACTATTGGATGATTACCTGGGGTGCCTCTACATTCATCACTGGCTTTTCAGGCATTAGTATATACACCAAGAATGACCAACTTCCTGTAAGCAAGCTAGAAAGCTACCCCACATGAAAGAATCCTAAATGCCCTGGCGGGGTTCAAACTTAAAGCAGTGTAGATCAATTTGTCATGAGTCAGCAAATCTTATCATTCAGCCACAGACAACCTTGGATGTTCTACATGCTGTTACCTGATTTATAAATGGTTTTTGTCCATCTATATATAAACATCACTCTATTTACATGTAATGTATTTTGCCTTTCTTTCTATTCCTATGTTTATTTTACTCATAAGTGGAGGCAAAATCTTAAATGAAAAGCTATACAATTATTTTTTCACATACTTTTCATTTGAAATGACACATAAAACACCATAAAATCTCGTAGTTTCCAACTGTACACTTTATCAAATGTGTTTTAGTCAAACATTTCAATACAGTCTGTTATTTTGTTGAACATAATATAGAAAATATATTTCTTTTTAACGTTAAATGCTATTTCAAAATATTTTGTACATAAATGAAAAAACATACGGTAGCAGTTACTTAAGACTCAAAAGTCATATTAATCACAGGTCCCAAACAGGTAACAATTTACAATGCTTAAATTTCTTAGTTTTCTAAAAATGCTGTTCATTTGTATAACTTAAAATTCACAATTTTTCATTTGTCAAGGCTCAGTTACACAAAAAAACAACTTGCTTTTATAACCTTCCCCAAAAAAAAAATCTGAACAGGCAGACAATGAACTGTAGTGAATGAAAGAAAATTTCAATTCAAGACATATGCAGCTGTAGATTATCCCGTTAACACTTAAGTTTCTAAAATACAAGTCATCTTGGTTTGGCATTCACAAATCTATAAAATGTTGCCTCTAAATCACATAGTGCTTCTGTAGGCAGATCGTTTTTATTGTCCCATCTATCCAACATCAATCCACGCATCTTGTCAATCATTTATGAAATCAAACCAGTCGACTAGTATCCCTACCGATAACTGAACAACATCGATATGAATATCGTCTCTACCTCGAGATTTCATAACTTCTATCAGTTTGTTGTACATTCCGTCAATCTGATGATTATTCATAAATATATCGTCATTCACTGCACTATTCATACAGGTCAGACGCACCAATTGCATTTTGGGAATTTCCGCACACGCCTTTGCCAGTTGGAGTTGACTTTCAAATTGCATAATATTACCCGAGATATCTAGCACTTTCAAATGTGCAAGATCTTTCGATAAAATCTCTGTAAATTCTCTAATACCGTCATCCGGAAGGTGGTTCTGCGAAAGGTTAAGCACGGTCATTTTCGGAAAATGTTTCATCGTTTTCAAAATACGCAGAGGAGCTATTCTATCACTTTCGTACATTGAGAAACTGCACAGTTTTGACATATTTAGTTCTCGCAGATGAGGCGCATGTTTTGATTTGGCTAAATTGTTGAGATCGGTCTCGTTAAGATCACAGCCGCGAACACTGAGGTAGTCTAATGGGTTTTGTAATGCGTCCAGCAACTCGCCTAGACAACCGATGAGAAAGTTAAAACTGATGTCCAGTCGATGTAAATGATGGAATGCTGAGAACATATTGCAAAGTCGTGACCGAGTAGCTGTGCGACTACGAGTTATTCCCTCCTGAAGGTAGAGATTACAGTCTTGGATATCCAAACTTTGAAGATTGGTGAATTTCATGATGTCCGGGGAGATGACGTGTAGAATTCCTTCTTCCAGCTGCCTCAATGACAATCCATCTAATAACTGAAATGATTTTATGAAAAATGGATAAATATTTTCAAATATTTAACATTCTATTTAAAAATCTGATATCTGATTATTTTTCTTTCTTAGTATAGTATATTTTTCATATTACATAAATATATCAATTTAAACATATATTATTTACAATGAAACAATCCTCCAGATGCTTTATCAATGCTTTAAGCCAAATATCTAACCTCTTGGCTTCATAGTTTTAAAGACCTAAAAATTTTAATTTATGTTTTAACTTTATTATACGGAACCCATTTTGTACACTAGGGTTTTGATTTATGTCATTTTTGTAGAGGTCCACTAATCAATGCTACATGTTAAATACCAGGGCATTGTAGTTTCACACAAATAAGGACTTCCTGTATAAGTCTATTATAACCAAGTGAGCCAATATTGACAAAAGAGGATTCTTTTTTTTTTCTGATGTATAATAAAAATCAAAACAAGATGTTTCAATACTATCTTTAACAATTTACATGAGAATTTGGAAGTCTATAAGCAATGTTTTTCTTTTTTCATTTCATGATGTTATAACGATTCATTAAAGGGAATAAGTTTCTTTTAAAACAAGACCTGTCAGGACAGCGTGCTGGACTATTCTCAGTGCTTAACAGTAAATCAAGAGCCTGGAAACTGTTGAATTTTCTAAGTTCAAAAAACCATAATTCTGTATAGGCCTTAGAAAGTGACCTCCATTTATGCTTTCAAATAAGTGTGCAAAGTTTCAACCAATTCCCTCCAGTAGTTTTAGAGATAACCTCTTGCACACAAACACTTAGCCAAGGTATGATGAAAACACTTGGGTGGGTACCATAGCTCTCCCTATTCTTAGAATAGTCAAACTGAAAATGAAAGTGTGACCATGACCTTTCAGGTAGGGACATGGTTCTTGGACGCGACACATCTTCTTGATGTGGTAGACATTTGTGCCGAGCCATTTCTAAATCCCTCAATGTATGACAAAGTTACAGTCCGGACACAAATAGTGGGGACGCACAGACAGACAGACTGACACATAGACAGATGGTGCGTTTTCATATGCCGCCCTTTGGGGGCAAAAAAATGAACAAACTGGAATGAAAAAGGTACAAGAGCCATATTAAAGATAACATGTCTTGTTATAGAGAAGTTCATTAACTCTTAGCCTACTGGTGGCAACAGATTCTACCCATGTGACCAGTGCAGACCATGATCAGCCAGGCATACCTGCCGTCAATTTATGGTCTGTTCTGTTTGCTATTTAATCAGAACATATTAAAAAAATTTCCCTAAAAAGAATGAATGATTTTGTCCAGATTTAAAGATGGACAAGTCCATTTAAGATATTTAGGGTGGAAAAGGTTAATGTCAATGCTTGACAACACAGATGTGTCCATCATCCTTGTCCTTATCAAAAGCTATTGATAAACAAATTTTGGTATCATGGTAAAATTTCACTTTCCCTATGACCTTACCTCTGTATCTTGACCTCTTAGAACAAGAAATGGCACGAGAGAATCTGTGAAACCATCCCCTTCCATCAACTCTGATCTACAGAACATAAAATATAAGTTACCTAAATTATAACAAAAACTGTAAATATGCATTACTTGCCTGAACAATAACGCAATGAAAAGTTATTGTGAAAATTACACCACGAAGGTTACTGTCATTCTGGGGTAAAGATAATAATTATAACTATTTAAAATTGATGAAAATGAAGCATTTGACCAAAAGTATAATAAGCTAATTTATGAAGACTCTAGGTTGTAAAATGAAAACGTTTTACAGAAATTATTTGTCTACAAACTGACAGGCAATAAATTTGCCAGTAAAGGAGCTTTCTGTGATTTTATATGCAATGTTTTTTTTCGTTTGTTTTGGTTTGGTTTAACATCACACCATAACTTTAAATGTCAAATGGCAACTTTCCAGCTTTACTGGAGGTGGAAGACATAAGATGCTCCTTCTTGCATTATTTCAGGCACCGGAGTAGAACCACCAATGTTTGGAAAGCCAGACGGATAGCTTCCTAATCTGAAACAATCCATAGTCCCTGTTGGGATTCTAACTCAATAGCAGTCATGGTTAAGTGGTTTTATAGTCAAGGACCTAATGATTCTAACCACTCAGGCACAAGCAGGCCCTTGAGTAGTACCACTGACATTCTATAAGCCAGCTGAATAAATTCCTCACATGAAAGAATCCAAAGTTCCTGTCGGGATTCAAACTTAACAGGGGTGAGGGGAATGTGATTTAAAGTCAAGGACCTAAAGATTCTAACCACTCGGTAACATAGATTTTTCGAAACAAAATAAATTAACATGGCATAACTATCATATACATACTTGATGTGAATATTGGAGACTGTCACATATACTGGTGTTATAGAACGCAGACAGTTACATATCATGTAATCCATGAAGAACATGTTGTTGGATGTAAAATGACAATTGTCTATCTTAACTTCCAATCTTTGACCTAAAACAATAACATTTATATCTGATTTCAATGATAATATTTTATTAAAACATTTCCATCATAAAGTCAACATAACTACATTTACCAGTGGATTTACTTTTTCACATATCAGACTTGTGTCAATTAGTTTTTACTCACACCGGAAATTTCATCTGGCATGGGGGGTGCCAAGTGATGAGTGATGAGTCAAGTGCTAAAATGGCATGCTTAGGATGACGTAATTTCACCGTTATAAATGAAATTGAAATTTCATATGCTGTTGTAAGAAAATAGTTTGGGGTGTAATGACATAAATTTCCATGGAAAATTGTTTTATTAAGGTTAAGAATTTGAAATATGATGGAATATGGTAGGATATGAAAGGAAAAATATGTGACATGTTTGCGAATCGGTACAGAATATTTGTCCCACCGGGACCTACCCATGGGACAGATACTTCTATCTGAACTGCAACATACAAATGTATGACAGATTTTATAAGTCTTAAATTTTTGTCATAAAGCAGATATCAGACTACATATAGGTACATCTTTTTACATAGCTATTACTTTAAGTGAAATGGTCTATAATGGGAGAACTGTGTTACCATAGATAATTATATTGATAATAAATGTATTTAGTATCTTATATTTGTAACAAGAAACCACAAAATAATTATATATGAAAATTGCTTATGATCGCAGGAAATTTCACAAAAAGGGAATAATTCAGTGAAAATCAATATAGTAACAGGTCTTGGTCAGTAACCTTAAATCATGACACTTAAAATATGCGCAAAAATTCAAGCAAATATCTTAGTTGCTAGGGAGACATTTAAAAATTGGTAATATTCAGTAAAATACTAGAGATATTACCTAATTATAATAGCCAACAAGATGTGTCATAGAAAGAAACATACCCAACAAAGATCATCCTTGATTACCGAATCTGTGTTAGATTCTGAATCGTGAACATTTGTGCCAAGTTATTTCAAAATTCATCAAAGTGTGATTAAGATATGGACACAAAAAAAGAAATATTCTAAATTTGACCTTGATCTCTTTTCTTTAAGATGCTTAGGTAAAAAAAAAAAAAAAATCAAAATACTTCAAGGAACAACAAAATTTTGATCCACACTCGAATAAAAAAAATTGACAATAAACAGATGTGCAAAATTTTCAGATACTAACTTCGAGTCTAGGCTACATTAAGCCAACCAACCCTAACACAAGGGTGAAAGGAAAGCCCTACTTTTCTCTGAATAGTCAAGCTGAAAATTTATGCAATTGATGCAATTAGAGGACTCCCTACCTCGAGGTAGCACAATTCTGTCCGATGTCACAATGACCTCATGCGTCAACCTCTCAGCCAGTATCTTTGGTATTATCTCTGACGTTAGTTTCATTTTGTCTGCACCTATAAAAGATGAATACCTTTTTTAAACTAAATCTTGTTTTAAAACACATCAACACAAAAGAATACGTATATATAACTTGTATTTTTATGTTTATATTGCAACAGCGAATGATATTTTATTCTTCTTCATCTTTAGTGTTTGAAATTATTTGTTGTCCAATAGGATAATAGCAATTCAAATTAATCGTTACACATTTACTTCAGTAAATCAGGTAACTATTGATCAGTTTAAAAAGTCAACTGTTTATGAAAATAAAATATATACAAGAGCTGTCGGTAGGACAGCACGCTCGACTATTCTTAGTGTTTGATAGTAAAAGAGCCTTGATAATTTTTAAATTTTTTAAGTTCACAAAAGGGCTAATTTTTTTTTTATAAATTCATGTTATATGCCTTAGAGAGAGTCTAATTATACAGTATTGGCTTGACTATTTGGAAGGTAATGTAACAAGGGTGTTTTATTGAGTATAATAATACTAATTACCTATGAATACAAAACTTTGACAGAAAAGGTACAAAGGCTTGTTATTAAGATGTTTTATCAAGTAAATCACTGCTTTATTATTATGAATGCATAAAATTGTCCCAAAAAAGGCACAAACCCTTCAGTAGTTATTGAGATAACAGCTTACAAGCAAAACTTTACCATGAATTTCTAAGTTGAACAAGGGTGCCATAGTCACAAAATACGCCCGTTTACGAAAAAGCTTTAGATGGAGATGGGGGCATTATGGATAAGTGTTATCTAGCAAGCAAGTTTTTATTCTTGGCACTGTGTTGTTAAATGAACCTTAAAACAAATCAATAGGGAAGATATGCACAGAATGTGTGACCTTGACCTTGGTCGCAGGGACCTGAATTTTATGCACGGCACTCAGCCTCACAATGATGAACATTTGTGCCAAATTATATTGAAATCCCTCTATGCATGTAGAAGTTTTGCTCCAGACAAGTGTTTTTCTATGAGCTCTAACTGTGACCTTCACCTTTGACCTAGAGACTTGGTTTATGTGCAGGGCACTACGTCTCATGGTGGTGAACAATTCTATAAAAGTAACATTAAAATTCCTCCATGCATGTAGAAAATATGCTCCCGACAACATCTGGATATTTAATCATCTCCAGTGACCTTGACCTTGCAAATATTAACCTAAATTAAATGTGTAACACCTGTAGTCATGATAGTTACCATTTGTGCTACAATCCATCAATAAATGATGACTAAATGGTCCCTATAACCATCTTCAAATTTTTATCTGAACTTTGACCTCTATGTGTAACCTTGACTTTGGTCGCAGGGATCTGAATTTTGCATGCGACACTCAGCCTCACAATGGTGAACATTTGTGCCAAGTTATATTGAAAACCCCCTATGAATGTAGAAGTTTTGCTCCGGACAAGCGTTTTTCAATGAGCTCTAAGTGTGACCTTGACCTTTGACCTGGAGACCTGGATCATGCATGGAGCAATACATATCATGGTGGTGAACATTTCCATAAAGTATTATAAAAATTCTTCCATACATGTAGGAGATATGCTCCAGACAAAATCTGGATATTTCACCATCTTTAGTGACCTTGACCTTGCATATATTGACCTAAAGTACATGTGTCACAGCCGTAGTCATTATAATGACCATTTGTGTTACAATCCCTCAATAAATGATGATTAAATCGTCCCTTTACACATCTTCATATTTTTATCTTTTTTTAAACGGGCGTATAAAAAGTACATGTAATTGTAATTTAATAACTAAAAAATTCTGATTTAAGATTTTATTCTAGGGAAATACATTTCATTACAATTCTTAATCTTTGAATGAGCTGAACTGATATTTACTTGAAAATTAAAATATAATTAAATTTCTATGAGAAAGTATTTACATTTGATAAGGTAATTACTGTATGATCTTTATGAACAAATACCAAGTCTACAGAACACCATAGTTATCACAGTTAAGAATCTTGACCAATGAATGAAACATGTGTAAATAAATGATACATTCTTTAGAACATACTCAAGTCCAAGAAAGAGGATTATTTCATGCCCTTTGATTAAATTCTATTTTTAGAATTGAAAGTGAAAGGGGAGTAATTGTGTAAGTCATTTATGAACAAAGTAATAACTTTGTTGTCTCCCTTTGATTAAATTCTATTTACAAAATCTGGATATTTCATCATCTTTAGTGACCTTGACCTTGTATATTTTGACCTAAATTATATGTATCACAGCCATAGTCTTGATAATGACCATTTGTGTTACAATCCCTCAATAAATGATGACTAAATGGTCCATATACACATCTTCATATTTTTATCTGAACTTTGACCTCTATGTGTGACCTTGACCTTGGCCGCAAGGACCTGAATCTTGCACGCGACACTCCGCCTCACAATGGTGAACATTTGTGCCAAGTAATATTGAAATCCCTCTATACATGTGGAAGTTTTGCTCCGGACAAGCATTTTTCAATGAGCTCTAAGTGTGACCTTGACCTTTGACCTAGAGACCTGGTTCATGTGCGCGACACTGCTCCTCATAGTGGTGAACATTTCTATGAAGTTTCATTAAAATCCCTCCATACATGTAGGAGATATGCTCCGGACAAAATTGGACGCCGAACGCCCGCCCGCCAGGGGCGTTCCCATAATATGTCCCGTTTTCAAACGGGCGTATAAAAAGGGGAGAAAAATCAGCCTAAATGCAAGATAGAATTATGGATCTTTGTCAGTGACCTACAATTATGACCCTAAATGCATATGTGAAGTTTTAAATAAATACCTTTAATAGTTATTGAGATATGTAAAACTTGCATGTAAACATTAACCAAGAGACTAAGTAGAAAAGGGGATATGAATCAGCCTTAATGCAAGATAGAGTTATGGAACTTGGTCAGTGACATACAATTATGACCCTCCAATTATGACCCTAAGTGCATGTGTAAAGTTTCAAGTAAATATCATTGAAGACCTTTAACCAAAATTTCTAAGTTTCAAAGGGGCAAATAATTCTGCAAATATTGCAGGCAGAGTTATGCAATTTTGCAAACTGATGTACATTGTTACTATAAAAAAAGTATTTTAAATTTCAATTGAATATCTCAAGCAATAATTGAGATATTTGACTTTAGAAAAAAACTTTAACCAAAATTTCTAAGTTCCAAAGGGGCATAATTCTGTCAATATTGTAGGCAGAGTTATCCAACTTGTCAATCTGATGTACCTTGTTACTATAAATAAGTATTGTAAGTTTCAATTGAATATCTCAAGCAATAATTGAGATATTTGACTTTACAAAAAACTTAAACCAAAATTTCTAAGTTAAAAAGGGGCATAATTATGTCAATATTGTAGGCAGAGTTATCCAACTTGTCAATCTGATGTACCTTGTAACTATAAATAAGTATTGTAAGTTTCAATTGAATATCTCAAGTAATAATTGAGATATTTGACTTTACAAAAAACTTTAACCAAAATTTCTAAGTTAAAAAGGGGCATAATTCTGTCAATATTGTAGGCAGAGTTATCCAACTTGTCAATCTGATGTACCTTGTAACTATAAATAAGTATTGTAAGTTTCAATTGAATATCTCAAGTAATAATTGAGATATTTGACTTTACAAAAAACTTTAACCAACGCAGACGCCGACGCGGACGCTGACGCCGACGCCGGGGCGACTACAATAGCTCTCATATTCTTTGAATAGTCGAGCTAAAAATGAATTTCAAAATTTGTGTCTGCTTTGTATTTTTTAAATCTGTGAAAGAAAATGAAGATTGTGTGAACATACCCTTTGTATTACTGTTTATCCCTGCAACCCGTGCTATAGTCTTAGCCAGTACTTTTGGTTTCATCTGAGATTTCTTCAATGACAACAGTGGCCAGGTTTGTATGATAAGTTTTGTGAATATGCGACCTTAAATGCCCATAAAAAGTTGTTAGCACGGTAACAAGAAATAAGAATCTGAAAGAAGTTTATCTCATGATAAAAGTAAATTCATAAATCATTTCACTGTGAAGACCAGACTGCTTAACTTGCACCGATGAAGAAAAGTCACTTGCCATCCAAACAACAACAACAGGAATACATGTAAATATTTACTTATAATTACATATATCAGATAAGTCTTACATGTAAAACAATCTCATGTCAACATAATGCTGAATATGTCTAATCTAGAGTACATAATTACAATGTTGTAATAAATATATTTATCATATAATAAAAATGAAAAATTGAGAAATATTGATGAAATAAAATGCTTATTTTCATTTTCTGTATTTTCACTGTAAAATTAGTGAAACATGTACTAGTATTATGTATTTTAACTGATGTCTTGCCAGACCACTTTCTTCTAAATTTAGCCAATATACAAATCTTATTTAAGGGAAAGTCTTTCAAATTGTAATGTCAAAAAAAAGAGAAAAATGTACATGTATATAAATAAACAGAAAATTCAAGTTTTTCTCTATAAAAATATAGGATTTATTTTCATCTTGTGGTATGAAAATAATCATATTTCACTTGTGGCGGTTAACTCGTGGCTACCACTACTCATGAAATATTTACTATTATACCACTCGATGACAATAAATCCTGTATTTATCATGTTGTGGTATAAAAATTATCATATTTCACTTGTGGCGGATAAGTCATGGCTACCACTACTCATGAAATATTTTCTTTCATACCACGCGATGAAAATAAATCCTGTATTTAGAGAAAAAAATCTTGAATATCCTCTATAACTTACTAAGCATTATATCTGTAAAATCGAGACATTTTAGACGGCAGTGTTTGGTCCGGTTGGTTATCCCTTGAAACACGTAAAACGATACCTCTCCTAAATCTTCCTCAAATGCTACTGTTTCCTCCTCTGTTAATATGTCTCTGAACCTAAGGTATAATTAATTATGAGAATTTATGTATCAAATTTGTAGATCTGTATTCTATGTATATTGTATTGTGTATAGGTGTACTCATGTGGAAATGTTTTAACTGAGACAATCTGACAGAATAATATTTGACAGAATTTATTGAACTTGTTGAATAAAATAATATTTTGCTTGCTAGAGGCTCACATAATAAAATTCTATTTAACCTGTTTAATAAATTCAGTACTGAACCAACACTCATTCAATATCCTCTATAAAATGAAGTGGTTTTCTTCACTATTACTATGCATTAAATGATAAACATTTGTGAACATGAAATATATCTTATATCTTATTCTATGTAAGATAATATCCGACTTTTCACACTTGCTACATGCTTACAAGTGTGAAGTGTGAATATTGCAATTTTCTCACTTCTCAATAAAAGAAATATATCAAACTTGGG